>NW_024609868.1:18552704-18929283 GCF_016920785.2 Ixodes scapularis
TTTGACTGCATCGGGGAGGCAGTGAACATAAAATAACTTTTGGAAATACAGAAGAAAAAAAAAAAACACTCATCCGGTTGTTGTTGCTTCATCATTCCCTTTTTTTTTTTTTTTTCCCCTAGTCTTTTACTTTTTTTGGAAGCAGGGAGCTGGAAGTGGTCGTCGGTGTGTATATCCGTGAAGAGCGCACGTTCCGCCGCACCGGACTCGCGATGAGATTCGTTGTTCCTCGTAGAGCGCGTCCCTTTCTGGTGTTGCGGTGCCTGCCCGCTTCCACCACCGCGGAAACAACGTGAAGCCGCTTTTCCTTCCTCGCTTCTTTCCTCTTTTTCCTCGTCTACTACCTCGCTCTTCTCTTCTCTTCGTTTTCTGTCGACTCATTCTTCGCAGCGCCTGCGTCTCCTTCCTGCGCGCTCCCTCACGTTGCGAAGTAGGAACGAGAGCACGACTGAAATGACAAAACAGGTGATACGGTCATACTTACATTCACCGCACGGTGGACGTCGAGCCAAAGCTACGGGCCGCCAGGTACAATCACGAGCCAGCTAGGTGTAAACCACTTGGTACGTTGTTTCGACGTGCTATCAGAGCGGCACACCGAGGTCCTTGTCGGAGCGAACGCATCACGTGGTTTTAAACCTAAGCTTGGTTTGAGCCTTAGGTCCGTAGCTTTGGCTTTAGTCCATCGTATACGATGAAGACGAGGTATAGCAGACGGGGGGGGGGGGGGGGGGGGGGGGGGGGGGGGGGGGGGGGGGTCTGGTCTGCTGTGGTGAAGTGTTCTGAGCGATCCCAGATTCCAGAGATAGAATACTGTCACTGTCGTTTATTTTTATATGGTATCCGTTGCAAAGCACTATGACTTCGGCGCGCGTTCTGGAGCTGCTCAATCAAGTCCCCTTATGCGCCGCTGTGGGCTGTTTCTTCGCCGTTCGCAAGCGGACGGGCAAGGAGACGTCGCTGCCGCTTTGCGTGTTCAGAGGGCCTGTATCACGGAGAGTTTCCAACTGCTTTATCGTGGTAACGTGGTTTTGGGCCGCGTGTGCAAGACGAGCTGCGAGGAGGTGACGAAGGCGTTGATCATCTGCAAACGCCTCCGCCTTTCCTCCTGCTTTACTCCTCGCCACGCGAAAAACGCAGCGTATGGGCACTTGCGAGCGATCTCTGCATGCAGGACCGCCATTCGATTGCAAATGCAACCCCCCCCCCCCCATCCCCCCCCAGCGGTTTGAGATGAACTCTCTCTTCAGTCTAGGCCCTGTATGTATACATGCTGCGCCTCCATACCCAGCACCTGTGAGGAGTAACAGTGTTCGTAACACATCTCTGTTTCTGTAGGGTGATTTCAGATAAGATCGACCAAAGGGTGGCTGGTCGACATTTTTAAATCAACTGATGTTTTTATATGACATTGTCTAGTGTCTGGTATAAACGAATCCACACTTAGTTTTGACCAGAAAAAAAATTTGGAGACAAGAAAAATCGTAAGGCAGGGAGAGGTGGACAGTTGCAATAACGCGCACTGATGGAGGGGGCAAGTTTGAAAGTGAATAATTAAAACAATAAAATTAGGAGAATTTTAAAACCTTTTACAAACAAACTATGGGTACAACTTGCTTGTAATATAAAGTAATAATATTTATTAAAAATTTATTTAGTTTTCTAAAAATTGCCAAACATGCCTGCTCGAACGACAAATGGCAAACTTTGGAAATCTGTATCTCATGAAATAATTTAATCATTATTACATAACTTGCAGACATTATTTTACTAATATATGGCTATTATTGAAAAAATAAATAAGGTATCTGAGTGACACAATAGTTACAATATATTTAGGCAAACATGGGAAAAAAATCAAACAAAGAAAAATTCCCATGCGAATAAAAAAAAAACACCACCTTCGATTTTTTAAAAATTTGGGTACCCTGTTATACTCTATTTCGGCATTCATTTCTATTAAAAACATGTTGCATCATTGCACTGTGAAAGAAGAAACAACTCCCCAAAGTAGGGTCCTTTTTCAAAGCCTACACTTAGCAGTGTCCTATACAAGAAGTGACTCTGAGTTCCAGTTTCATGAAACTTGCACAAATCTTTTATATACATTTATTCAGATGAGGTCATTGATAAAAAGAGCGATCGGTCACAGTGTAAAAGGGAGGAGAAACTATATACAGCATTTTACATAAGCGTACAAAGTGGTATCATATTAGAGACTAATGATTTCAGAAAAGATGATGCAGTGTGAAGGTGTACCTTCCGGTATATTTTACATCTAGAGTAAAATAAATAACTTTACTTCCACACACAAAAACAAAGATATAATAGTAAGATATTTAGGTTGGCTGTGTATTTACGATTACAAGCAATTTCAGGTGACGGATGCCATAGTGCCTAACTGGAGCAGCTTCGATGCTCTCGGTGTATGAATGAATCGTGGCAAGCCGATATATTTTATCCTGCTCGAGGATAACATTTTGGGATTTTTTTTATAGTGATCGGATAAAAATTATTAGTAACCACCAACAAAAACAGTAGGTTAAATACCCCGGGAAGAAAAATGTGATAAATAAGATGTCCCTGCATTCAAAATGAGCAGTCCTTGGGAAATCAAATTCGGCACTTTACGCTAAGGTTTTCCTCGCTGTACCCATTTAATAAAGTTGCTTCCAAGCAGATCCGACTGTCCGTGCTACATATACGTCACAGGTCCCTTCTGTTGATGACTTGCTGAGCCGCCACGCGTGCCAAGACTGAATGCCAGGGAAGGCGCGCACCGTCAGCCACTCTTCTTTTTTTTGTTCACGATACCGAACAACCTCATTTTCGTCCAGATATACAAGATGCACGCCTTTCAGTTTCTTTGATAGGACGCTCACCATTGTCCTGGCCGTCTGAATTGCGCTTACTGAACGTTCTCTCAGGTTGTTCAGCGTGGCCTGGTGCTTCACGAGTCCGCCAACTCCGTCACATGCATTTTTCCCATGTCCAGAGGCAGAAAATAACCACTGGGCTTGTGGACAATCGTCCTTTGCAAATTGGTGAAGCTGGTAGCGATTCTTGAAACGACTGGCGGCGCCGTCACTTACGTACGTCACGTACGAGTATACCGCAACGTTGTCTTCAACCCACTCCTTCACTTTTTCTAGAGCCAAGCAAGCGTGAGCGGCGTCGTGACACAGGTCCTCACTGATGATGGCAAAGCTGTTTGTAGATTTTCTTGTCGTCACTAGACATGTAAATATCGAAACTTGTTTTTTTTTTCCAGTGATATGCTTGCACTTCGTCAGGAAGCACGATGGTCCAGTTTTCAGCAAAGTCAAAATGAAAGACAATGCTCCCGCGTTGCATGCACTGTTTTTCATCGTAGATCGCTTTACCTTGCGTTTGCCGGATATGGTTGTGAAGTACCCAACTTCCAACCGTCACTTGGATGACTTTTAGGAAAGTCTCAGGTTCCAAAGTTTTTTTCACAAGGTCGCCGGACTCCCATGTTGCAAGCACAATCTCTTCATCCTCCGGGATATCAAGTTCCTTGAGTGTAAGAAACTGGCCTTTTGGGCAGTGATCACAGTCTCCTTGAAGGCACGGTTCTGTTGCTGGGTCGCACAGAAATGCCGAGTTCATTTCACCAGTGTTGAATGTTGAGCCTGTAACGTTCTCTAGAGCGGCAATACAAAGATAATAATTGGCGCAGCGCACACAAACGCACACTTCCTGGTGTGGAATACATTGGACCCATCTAGGGCGCAACGAATAAAATTTCGTTAGCCCAACGCCAGAATCGGGATGCTTGTCTTTGTTTATACGGAAGGCCTCTCGTATTGAGCGTGTCATGAAGCGCTTTGGCACGAACGTTTTCTCTCCGTTGAGCATGACAGGGATGACGTCCTTCTGGTTGGGACTTTGGCGCGAACATTGTAGCTCGTCTTTCGTGAAGTACTCTAGGGCAGCAGACAGGTTCTCAGGGCTCACCTTGCACCTCGTGTAAGGATCCGGCTCATACCACACGCCATGCTTTTCCTTGAGTTTTCGGGATTTACTGATGAGGTACATTGAGGCCTGTGGAATCATCTTTTGAACCTCATTCTTCGTCAGTGTTGACGGCAGGAGTGTAAGCAGTTGACAACGTTCCCGGAGAGAGGTGGCGGTTTCAAAGGCCTGCCGAAAGTTGTCCACCCACTCAGTGCATGTGGAGCATGTTGGTTCGGACGACCCCGATGGTGCGTCCCTGTCGTACGCAATACGTAGCCTTGAGCGTATATTCTTAACAGCAACCTGCTCCAGTTCTGTCTGCTTTCTCTTGACATAGGCAGGCCTGTCCCGACTTCTTACGACGCTTGGTTGTCTCAGCGGCGACACATCTGTAGGTAGTATGCTGCGATTTAGATCTTCAATTGCTTCTTCAGCTGGCACAAATATGTCAGGGCACTGCTCTGAGCTTCGCATCGAGATCTCCTTAGTGATGTGCATGAAGCAATGGTAGCACAGGTAGTCCGTCGCACTCACTTTGGTGGAACAGTCAGGCGGAAGAATTTGCTTCAACGAGTTTAGGTCCAACTCGCCAACACTTCGAAAATTCCGCTGCTTTGGTATAGTCTTTTTGTGTTTGCAAAAGTAATCTGCACAAAACACTCGTTCGGAGCTCCAGGACGTCTTCATAATGTATACATAAATAATAGAAATTAAACCCCAACTGATGGCATATAATTGCCAAGTGAAAGAACTACTGGGTGCACAAGTGACAAGTCCGAGGCTGAGGAGCTCACTCACTGCAAACGTACATTTGAAAAGAGAGGTCACAACTGAGGCTGTCGGTAAAGTTTGATCCACGTCAAAGGAAGAAAGAGGGAAAGTCTCCAGACAAAAAATTGTGGTCAGCGGCCTTCGAAAAAGACTTTCCGGAATCGCACTGTCGTCCCTCCACGCGCTGATATGGAAGCGCCCGAGCTTCTACCACGTGGTTCATGACACAGCCTGTGCCATGTCGGCGACCGGTTCGCGAGGGGTTGGCGGTGGGGTTACGTTGATGGTCACTCGGATTAGCCCTTGCTGTACTGAGCTACCGCCTGCAGTGCCTTATCGCCGGCTGGTGTCAACAACGAGAACACACACACCCTGTCTACACCAAAACTACAAGCGTTCACCGCACACGCGTCGCCGCCGCTTTTAAGCTTTTGTGAAATTGCTTTCTTTTGCCGCGGAGAACCGCCTTATCTTAACTACGCGCCTGAAATCCTTCCAGGCGGGCGTACACAATATCAAGCGTTTCGAGAAATGCCCGTGGAGTAGAACTATGGGAAAATTCGGTGCCCGCGATGTCGATATCGTCGCCGTTGTGTTAGTACGCCGTCGCGTACTGCAGTCCCCCGTTGGGGGAGGGGGGGGGGGGCGGTCTTACTACGATAATATGGCGACAGCGTTTACACTCTATGTATTTACGCGAGGCTCGAGTATTTGGGGATAATGCTGCCGGTTGGTGTGCCCCTTTGTGCCTGATATTATCGCCCGTGACGCCAGCGAGTGAGATGGCGACAGGCATGACTGCTCAGTAAACAGGCGTCGGCGGCCATGTTTTGCTGGTTGAAGCGAACCCCCTTGTCCTTGACAGCGAGCGGGGAAATGCGAAAAAAAGATTGTATCGGCCGTTTTGCCAGAACTAGCGACGAGTGTCGTCTGCGGTTTCCGGCAACTATTTTGCCATAATCGTGAGCTTAGCGAGGAAATGATTTTTGCTAGCCACAGAACACTACCACGCAGAAAGGGAATGCTTGAACATGTTTTTGTTCTGGATATATATCAGGGATATATATGAGAGAGAGATAGATGAAGGTAGAGCGGAAGAGGGAATAGCATATAGTGTCGCAGGAGAATAAAGTAAACAAAGTTCCTAGTGGCCGATGGCTGCATGATCTTTTCTCGGATCACTAGTCCGTAATATGATACCCCTTTGTACACAGTAGTTCCTCCTTAATTTAAGTGTGTGAACGATTTCTTTAGTTATCATTGGCCTCATCTGAATAAAAATATATAAAAGATGTGTGTTGGTTTCATGAGACTGGAACTCAGAGTCAGTTCTTGTATAAAACACTGCTAAGTGTAGGCTTTGAAAAAGGACCCTACTTTGGGGAGTTGTATCTTCTTTCTCAATAAAATGATGCAACATGTTTTTAATGGAAACGAATGCCGAAATAGAGTATAACAGGTTACCCAAATTTAAAAAAAATCGAGGGTGGTGTTTTTTTTTTATTTGCATCGGAATTTTTCTTTGTTTGATTTTTTTTTCATGTTTGACTAAATATATCCGAACTATTGTATCACACAGATACCTTAGTTATTTTTTAAATATGAGCTATATATTAGTAGAATAATATCTGCAAATTATATCATAATGATTAAATTATTTCATGAGATACAGACCTCCAAAGTTTGCCATTTGTCGTTCGAGCAGGCATGTTTGTCAATTTTTAGAAAAATAAATAAATTTTAAATAAATATGATTACTTTATATTACAAGCAAGCTATACCCATAGTTTGCGCCTAAAACGTATTAGAGTTCTCCTAATGTTATCGCTTTAGTTATTCACTCTCAAACGGGCCCCCTCCATCAGTGCGCGTTAATGCAACTGTCCACCACCTCATGCCTTACGATTTTTCCTGTCCCCAAGTATTTTTTCTAGTCAAAACTAAGTTTGGATTCGTTCATACCAGACACTAGACAATAACATATAAAAACATCAGTTGATTTGAAAATGTCGACTAGCCATCCTTTGGTCGATCTTATCTGAAATCACCCTGTATACTCTATTACTGGGGTTCCTGACCGTTCTTCGTATCACCTCGTCTCAGTATAGCGAGAAACAACAAGCACTGCTTGTTGACATGTCAGATAAACTTTGTGATAGCGACTTTGATTACGCACGTGAAAGAACATGGCTGGGAACTGTAAGCGAATACTGCGGGGAAAGTTGCATCGGGCGGGCAGAAAGCTGGTCTTGCTTTGTCAGCGGAGAAACAAAATCTGTGTTTGCCGCTCTGATATACGGGGATATATGGGGATGCCAACAGCGCTATGTCACGAGAAAAAAAAACACACACACAAAGAAACGATTTTTTAAGATGGCAGCGAAGCGCCGGCCGAGGCTTCGAGTCAAAGGCGAAGGTTAAGTGTGACGTCAGGTGTTTAGACAGCGTGAGTTTTGTTTGTCAGTGTCTTGGTGACGTGGTTACACGCCGTAGATGAGGAATTCAGCCAGTACAGTGGGACAGCTAGTGTGGGGTCTTTAACCTGTACCACGTACGCAGTAGTGATACACGACTGCACGCCGGTTCGATGAAGGCTATGAGCTCGAGCTGGACGTCGAGTTTTTCGTGTGCAGTTTGGCCTGCTTGCAGTTTGCCCCAACTTGGCTCCCTTCGCAGCTTTTGGAGAGGGGAACGCTAAGGGGATTATCTTCCCTGCAAAAAGTCCGAAGTTGTACGTCGGCATTTAAGGAGCGAGCGATTTGACAGAAGAACCGTAAAAGAATATGGCCTATTGTAACCACCCGGTCAAACGGTCGTGCGAAGCCAGCTTTGCCCTGTCACGTGAGGTTGGAGGCAGTTTCCTCTGACGCTAACTGCTCACAGATGCAATTTTCGCCAATATGGGTCGAACTGATCTCATACTCTACTTAATTATGACTCCGACTCTGTCATGATGAGTGTTATTTTACATTTGTTTGACTCTTTTAATCTGAGCACAGATTGAAGTAGAGCCGAAATTCTAATATCCTCCCCCTCTGCTAGAGAAAAGGGAAGGGAGGGGGAGAGAGAGAAAGGGGGAGAGGTAGCGCAGCTGTCTTGCATTTTTCCAGGCTTATGATGAGCCATAAAACCTGCACAAATGAACTGCACTTCCGGGGAATCGGACTTTCTTTCTTTTGTTAGTATTTCCTTCTCTCTCTCTCTCTCTTTTTTTTTTTTTTTTTTTCTTGCAGTGCTTAACTTGTAACGGGCCTGTAAATGTCAGGAAGCGTTTGATTTATGGGTTCGTCTCCCCTTTTGCACAGTGTTTACGGCGGGTGGGAGAGATGCAAGCTTCCTCGGGGATGTTAGCTTGCACCTTGCTTGCTCTGGCAGGGTTATGCGCAGTAAAAGGTTTACTGTTGTGAATTCGTTCATGCATGTTTCGGCTCTTTTTCTCGCCAAGAATCCACGCGCTAGCACAGAAAGAAAGAAAAAAGAAACATGAATTTGGAAGGAACGAAATTGGTCGTATAGCATCAAACTCGATAGCTGCTGACCTTTGCGTGACGAACTGATATTGATTCAAATGGCTAACTGTTCTTTTAATTTTTTTTTAATCATGTTTACCTGGTCAAATTTTCATCTGTAGTCTCTGTCGTATCGAGATGCCGGACAGGTATGCCGCGCATTGTCCGTAGTGAGGCTAAACCTACATGCTCATCGCTCACGCCAGGCGTACACCAGTGTACATGCGCATCAGGGCGATAT
Source organism: Ixodes scapularis (assembly GCF_016920785.2). Lineage (NCBI taxonomy): Eukaryota > Metazoa > Arthropoda > Arachnida > Ixodida > Ixodidae > Ixodes > Ixodes scapularis. The sequence continues at coordinate 18,561,204 of NW_024609868.1, forward strand.
TGACTCAGAAGATAAGCCTTCTTTTTTTAATGATAAAACTCGGTGGCAAAAGGCGCCAGGCGCTCTTTTTTGCTACCGAGTCTCCACGACCATTGAGGGTGCTATACTTCTCAATCTATTTTCATTGTCTAGACCGAATCAGGAAAGATCGTTTATTGATTCTCCGAGCGCGTGTGTTTACTCACAAGTTTATGAGAGTGCGCACTTACAAGCAGTTGGTGCGTCGCGTGCACGGCACGGAGACCGTCTACGCCACGGCCGGTCGCTAGCCGGGCTCGGCAACTTTCCGAGACGCTTCCCTTCCCCTGAACTCTGCCTTACCTGTTTTCCGAGAAGCCAATCAACTTTCCCGCGGGCTTTTGCGCCCTCTCTCTCTCTCTTTCTCCTCGGCCAGAGGAGAAGAGAAAACAGCGTTTCTCCAGTCATGTATGATGGGGAGGAAGGGAAGGGAAGCGAGAGGCTGACTTCACTCTCCAGCATCGTCAGCCGCTGGACTCTGCAAGCAAGCAGCAGGTCTGCTCTCGCCAGCAGCGACCCGTCTACCTGGCTAGCAGGAATGGGTTCGTTCTCCAGCGACCCGCAGTGATTTCCACCGCGCCTCCTGCATGTAGTCGCTCTCGACGGCCAACTGGTTCGCCGGAGGAAATTAAGAAAAAGAAAAATAGTTCCCGCTAGCAGATTGCGAATTCGGGGAAGTCGTCTTCTACCGCCTGGAAGAAGAGACGGGTCTGCGAGGAAGGAAGCTCGACGAGTGCGGTGTTCTTGTCGTCGTGCATACGCGGATGATGCGCGGTAGCGCCGAGGGAGAAGCTTTCTGACAGAGTTGTGGATTAACGTCGTCATTGGAGTCGCCGTCGTCGTCTGCCGGCGGGGCGTCGTGTCGTGTCGTTCTGCGGTACCTTGCGTGAGCGAGCGGAGAATGCGGCTCGGCGGCGGCGCCGACGACGTCGGTCTTCTGTGACATGCTTCGCGTTTGGATACGACGACTTCAAGCTGTCTCGTCGACTGGAAGGAATTGCTTCGTATGTACAGGTAGGAAGATGCGCCGACATTGTCTCTGCATGCACTTTCATAAGATGCTCAGCGGGCATTCTAAAAACCAACCACCGTTCGTTTTTTTTTTTCTTTCTTTTTATCGGTCTAGTTAGTGGGAAAGCGAGCAGTATCGCGTCGCCAATGGGCATGCAGACAAGGCTAAGAAGCGTAATTGAACCCCTTCCATAGGAACGAGATAACGATAAATTCTGATTCACTGAACGGATTAAAGGATAACTGACGATTGGTCCCTCGTGAGCACTGTGGTGCAGGATGTACCTACTTGTAAATGTGATTATTTTATGTATAGGTTCGGTATGCATTCACTGCGCTTAAAGGCGCGTTCTGTTTCGGCCATGTATGCACGTTGAATAATGCGAGGTGATGAACTACTGAAATTATGGTCAGTTATTCCTGCGCGGTTTAAAGACAAGATTTGCGGATTCCTAAAGAATGTGCTACGTGCAACGCCGCTTGTGAGGGTCTTTTTATCGAATTTTCTTCGTCGTTGCTATACTTTCAGACTTTCATATGAGATCAAAAGCAGCATTTTCGAGGTCAGGCAATCTACATTCCTTAGACTACTGGTGCACAAAGTGACGCATATTAACAAACTGCATCCCGCATCTGCTTTTTCGCGGTTTGCTGCCAAGGATTGGTAAGTTTCAGATCGACAACGAATATGCAGATGAACGAACCTTGCTACAGCTAGCTTTCCGTGTAGTCTGCTGCGAAGCAGACGAACGTCTTCTTGTTTTTGTAACTTATATACAGACCGCAGTCATTGCTATAGAGCAGACGGATCGTTAGGCGGGAAATGGAGGCCGCACGTCAACGAACTCGACGACGTCGCGTCCCTCCGTGGTTAGCACTAAGAAAAGAATAACTAGTCACCCGAGTTCCCGCGCGTTCTTTCGAGAAGCGCTCGAAGGGAAGAGAGACACTTTTCCTAGATTGAGGTTTCGGTTTTCGTTTTCGTCCTTGTTCCGCGCATTCTCGGTGTTCAGCAGTAATCGCCGCGTAGATCAACTCCCGATGTTCAATCATTCGGACGTGCCAGATTTCGTACGGCCGATTTCCTCCGCCACCGAAGCCATTTAGATTGTCGAGATATAAATAGTTGGCGACGAATGCATTGGATGCCAAAATAACACAGGCCAACGTGTTTTTTGTTTTATTTATTTGCTGCGCGCTTTTTATGATATCCGCGTGTATGTATACTGGTCGCGGCACGGTTACCCCGAACAAATGGAAGCCAGTTTTTCCAGTTTTCTGTTAGGCTGGAGCGCTCGTGATCAAACCTACTATAGTGTGAAGAAATATGTTAATGTTGGGGTGTCAAACAAAGGCTTCAAAACTTTGTGTTAATTGTGTGCTGACCTGTAGAAGTAAAATAAAAGACACGCAAAAGGCGCCGGCGTCCTGAACTGCATAACCTGCAGTGAGCGCGAACATGCGATTGTCAGTTGTTTTTTTTTTTTCTGTCAGGCTCATCAATGACTACAGTTGTTCTTACGGATGCAACGACCGCATCAGGTTATGGGGTGATATTATACACTTCAAAAAAATCCTCGAGCGTCTACTGTCCCGCAAAGCAATTCGGAGAGTCGATCGCTTTTTGTACTTTATTTTTGTACTTTCAATAAATACAATTTAGAATCATTCCTTGCCATTTACAACCTATGAAACACACGTTGTTTCTTCTTTTTTTTCTTTTCTTTTTTTTTCTTCACGCGATGTCAGTTTTAGTCAAAATCAGAGAAAAACAAGCAGCGTTCACCCCATCAACCCGCAACTAGAACAAGCGTCCACGTGATCTGAAACCAATCATATCCTGGCTTTTTTTTTTTTTTTTTACATCGCCACGCGTTGGTGTTGGCAGAGCACAGTGCTCGCACCGCCTTCCACGCCAGGCACGTAGCCAGGGGTGGGGGAAGGGGGGGGGGCATAAGGCCCGGTTCCCCCCCCCCCCCCCCCCTCCCCCGAAATCTGCAATTTGCTGGGTCCTTCTGTCCCTCTTCCCCCTCATACGGCATTTTGTCATGTGCGGCCCCCCCTGAAACACAATCCTGGCTACGTGCCTTTTCCACGTAATAAAGGTTCGGTTATGCACACCACAAGTTCGTCTGCTTCTTGGCCAGGGGTTGCCCTGACGTCAAGACGCGGAGCTCTGATCGGCTCCGATCGCAAAAATAGTGGTTAAACCTCAATGGTTAGCTGCCTCGAGGTCTACCCACTATCCTTCCAATGGGAGCCAATCAGAGCTCGACGTTCTGACGTCAGTGCAACTCCTGAGCAAGCAGACGAACTTGCGCTGCACACTTACCCCAATCCCAGCGACTGGGCACGAGCCACTAAAAAAATTGGGTTGTGTGTGTGTTTGTACAGCCTAGAACTTGGTCTGCCTCACAGGGGCGACGAGTCTCCCAGCCGTAGATGAGAAATTTAGCCAGTGCGGTACAACCGCTAGCCTGGGGTCTTTAACGTGCATCACGCAGTAGTGATACACGACCGCACGCCGGTACGATGCTCATCCAGATCGAAACGGGCAGGGGTGGGGCTCGAACCCAGGATCCCTGGGTTCTGCAGCGCGAGCTTTCGCTCCACGTGCTCCGAGCTGGTGTGCGCTTGACCACTCGGCCACCGATCCCCCCGAGCCCCTAGACGAATACACGTCGACGCATTGATTGTCACGAGACAAAATCGAATGCGAGTGCTCGTGTCCACTGCAGATGAGCCGCGTTTAAATATCGACACAACGGGGATCGCAAATCTTGATGACACGCTTCCGCGGATCGAAATTGTTGGCGTTGTCCCGCAGCTTCGTCATCAAGTTTTGCGAAGGAGAGACTGCAAGGAAAGGTCCGCTATCTTCCTTGACATTCCTCCGCGGTGGGGACGCTTCATGGTCAGTGGCGTTGCGTTCGAGTTTTCTTTGGATCATCCCACAAACTTCTTTATAAAGGGGGCCATGCAACGCTGTTGGGTAGGAATGTTTCTCACTTTACACAAGCTTACTGGCACTGGCGGAAGGCATCTAAGCTGTATTTATTGAACGTACACAAATTGTTGCGTCGTACCTTAAAGACCCAAGTAAAAAAGGAACAGTTGACGCGTGTGAAAGCGAGCCAATGGCGTTTCACCGCGTCTGGTGTCACGGCGCACTGCAGACCGGTCAGTTAAGTCTGGACTCTAGACACATGCCCAGCCTCGTATAGTTCCCCGAACTTCCTCCGTAGAATGCGAGGATTGGCTGTCCCGAGTGCTTTGCGGGAATTTAGTCGTTCCAGACTTCTTAGAACCGCAGTCCCATGCATTCCTCGTGCAAAGGACACGCTATTCACTAAAGACGAGATGACTGCATTACCTGCTGACACGCCTCTCGAGCGTGCTCGAAGCATTCTTGCTTTACGTATGCTTTGAACGTGTGTGCAGGCAGTTCTTGTACGACGTATTGGCAGAGTGACTTGAGTATAAAAATGTATTCGTCACGTGAAATAAAAAATGAATAAAACGCCGATGTTGTGTTTGCGGGAACTCCGTCGCTTTGTGTACATGCGATACGCAACAGCGAGCAGGCTCTCTCTATATACGAACGAGAGAAAAATGTACGCTATATAGGACACGCCAGTAATGCGTCTTCATTATTATTATTGTTATTATTTTCTTCCGAGTGACCTTGATCCGGTCGCATTTCTGTCTCGAGTCTCCCCAGAGTCGGGCGCCATGCCTCTTCGTTCTCTCGTTCGTGTTTGTGGTGTTCGTCGACGGGCGTGCGTGCAGCTCGGTACCTGTCTCGCCCGTCGCGGCAGCAACGACGGACATCTCGAGGCAAACCGGGTCCCAGAAAGGACGCTTTCTGTACCGAGGCAACGGCGATGCGGGAATGTGGAGGGGTTATCGAGCGAAACGTTGCGCGCGCTTTGCTCGAGAATCTCGTGCTGTTGTTCGCTGGAAACGGGCCCGTATGTAGGGTTGCCAAATTCGAAACGTCGGCTATGGCAGCCGGAACGGTATTTGTTATTATGAAGGAGGCATTGATTTTATTGCTACGCGTATAGTTTACGCTATGCGTGTGAGCGTAAAGGGAATGTTAGCACCGAGCGTTTCGGCAGCGAACTGTCTCTGACTATATCTGTGTGCCCTCACACTAAACGTTCTCATTGTTTCACAGACAGGTATGCACTCGTTTAAATTATATTATACTCACGATACAAGTATTATGTATTGCGTTTATTGTAGTGCGGTATGCGGACAGACGGTCTTGTATAAATAACTCGTGTGTTCGCACAATCCCATTTCCGTTTATATATAAAAAAAGGGGAGGGGGGTTGCTTATTTTACTTTTATTGTATGTTCGAACAGTATACGGAAACTTAATTATTGAGGTAAACCAAACATATTTCTACGCTTTACCTTTTGCTGGTAGGTTAGAAAGGTTACGAAAGTTGCGAGTTCCCAAAAGTTACACGTTAAAACCCAAAACGGGATTTGAAGGACAACCACAACTATGCGCAAACACAGTTAACTAAAATTAATTCACCCACCTATCATATACAGGATGTTTCTGCGAAAGCTTTAAACAAATTCTTTAAAAAATTCTGTCCGATATAAAATAGGAACTATTTGCGGGAACAAACTACCAACCAGTCTTGGCGGACGTTAAGGATTGCAAAAGCACACTAATTAGCAGGTTCATTCCCTAAAATTTACTATTTTTTTTAAATAGTAAAAATAAACGTGTGGTTTTTGACTGAGACACTTGTTAAGCATCATCGAGAACCGCTGTATCAACTTTTTCTTTAGAAAGATATAAGGCAAAGCCAGGCAATTAGCGGCGTCCTGGAAAAAAAAAATAAAAAAGAACGTTTTGTCTGGACGGGTTTTTAGGTTTCAATTTCTTATCGGAGCGCACCTTTGTGTCCGGGGTCCTGCTCCGCAGTGGTCGCTGCGCGAAGGAAGGAAGGAAGGCCTTGCAAGGGCGCCATGGGGGGAGCCTGCACGTGCGTTTCGCGCCTCGGCCACTAGGGAGTAGGACCCTGGATTTCGCCCCGCGATATACTTACCCTGCGAAGGCTGAATCCGTTTTAGCCGAACTGTTCTCTCATGACACTATATCTACGTCGGTCAGCCCGAAACCCTTTACAAAAAAAAAAAAAAAAAAAAATATATATATATATATATATATATATATATATATTAATACACGAATAAATAAATAAAGGATTCCACCTAGTAGCTGCTACGCTTATAATTCGAAGTCACTCTATTTCAGTCACGCACAGCGCGAGTACAACGTCAGCGCTTGCCCTTCGTATTGATGCACTCAGTGCGTCGGCAGACGCACTGATTGGATAACAAGGTGCTCAGACCCGCCACGCCGTTTTACGGAGTGTAGCAACATGCACTATTCACGCGTGCGTTTCTGTCGGGGGGCTTCAGTATACGAATCTTTCCCATCGTATTTCTCTCGTTCTTTCGCATTACGAACACAGGTACTCGTCTCCACATAGTTTTAGAGTCTGAACCCTTTGGAGGGAAGCCAGCAACGCATCGCCGCCCTCGCGTTTCTATAGTCCCTTTCTGCATACACTAGCACAACGCATCGCTGAGGTGATGCAGCACGCACTATCAATTTCGAAAAAGAGGGCTCTTCTAAGATTCTTCGAGAAGAGGGCTTATGAAAAGGCACACCTGCGCGATCCCATCGCGGGAGCGCATCGACTTGTCTGTGGTCTCAACTATGGTTACGCTTCGCCGGAATGTTTGGCAGCCGCGCCTGACCCACTTATTGCGGAGAAGTAATAAATTGCGAACCGTCTCACCCGTACGCTGGTTGTGTAATTGTTTCTCGCGTGTGCCTGGTGTGTGTAGTATTGCGCGAAGGGTATTTCGTTTCCACGAGACTCGTCGTATTCGCGACCGCAAAGTGCAGTATACGAGAATGAGCCACGTAATCGAGCCCGTTGCTATTTTAACCTTACAAAATTAAGAGTAGCGCCAAAGTCGAGGACAAGTCTTTAGCGCTACTTTTAATTTTGTACTAATGTATAACCAACTAGCCCGTCACATGATCCTAGTGCTATTTTAACCCTTTAACCATCTTGGACTAGCCTAGCTCGTCCACCTAGCCGTCCTCAAACCGTCTAAAATATTATTATTATTATTATTATTATTATTATTATTATTATTATTATTATTATTATTATTATTATTATTATTATTATTATTATTATTATTGTGAACGTTTTTAAAAGATGGTACGTACGCCCCGGCCTTGTACTATAGAATCAAAAACCAAAAAAAAAAGGAAACGGCCGAAGGCCAGTTTATACACTTGCGCTTGACTACGACCGACTTGGACAAGACCGGTTTTTAAGGCTTTTCCGGTGGCTTTGGACCGGCTGCATTGCTGCGCATCTTTCTTCGCAAAAACTATAACATGTATAAAACGTTGTTTCGTACCAACGAAACACCAAAAGTATGTCGATCAAAGAGAGAGAAAAGCTCCAATAAACTTTGAATGTCTAAGGTTCTTCTAGGTTTTTCACAGTATCGGGTTATTTTTTTCGCACAACAGTCTCCGGTGGTACGTTATGATTAATTATCACCAACTCGCCCGCAACTTCAATTCACTGTTATTTTAATGAACGTAGTCGTGGGAGAGTAAAACTTAACCTCCAGTCTCTGTCGTTATACTCCTCCGCGCACCCCCCCCTCCCTTTTCCCTCTCCCTTTCTTTTGTTGTTTGTTTCGGTTTGCGCCCCCCCCCCCCCCCTTTTTTTCCTTTCTTTTTTTAAGTATTTTACTTTGTAGTAAGCAACATTACGAGTGTGGTGTCTTCACAACACGTTTTTCCGCTTTCCACATTTTTTCTTTTCTTTTTTTTCTTTTTGTAAGGAATCTTTAAATATGGTGAAGTCCTCTCTGCTGCGTTGGGGGAGAACAGCGAAGACAACAAACGCGTGGCCTCATCGTTTCCATTCCCTGTGTGCGGCGGCGTCTGCGATGGGCTGATGCCGGCTGCTCTGCGTCCAATTCGCCGCAGCTTCCGCGAAACCTGCCGGGCGGCATGCCTGCTGGAACGTTGCTCCCGTTGGCTGGATCGTTCCCCCACCCGCCTCGGCCTTCCTGATGCCGCGCCGCTGCCCCCTCGGACGCAGCGTCGGGTCCGTTTGTTCGTCCGTTTTCTTTATCGTCTGACCGACCGTCTGTCTGTCAGCTGCGTGCTTTGTAAAAACTCGTGTTGTGTCTGGGCAAACGCTTAGAACTTAAAAAAAAAAGAAAAAAAAGAAAAAATAGAAGCGCTAAAATCACGCGGAAATCTAAGCTGCGCGGTTTGGGGGTCCCTATGGCATCTGTCTCGGAAGATAGGCAGCCCGGGTCGCAGTCAACTTTGCCCGCCGAGACTCTCCCCGTCTCCTCTCTGCCCGGACTCCATTGTCGATAAATTACTTTTTGTTTCTCTTTGGATACCAGTTTATTTGTGTCTGTGCACTGAGGTCCGCGGAGACCGAAGAAGGGGGCTGTTTATTACAGACTTGAGCGTGTTGGTAATCTACATTGAATTGAAACGAAAGAAACACACAAGAGGACGAAACAGACGACACAGCTTTCTGGGGCTGTTTATTTGTCCTTTTGTCCTTGCAACTGTCCTCCGCCGAGACGCTGTTGTTGCCGCTGCGTGTGAGAGGTGGCATTACCCAGGAGGGAATGACGGAAGCGTACGTAGTTCTATTCCTTTTGTTTCTTTCTTTTTTTTTTCTCTTTTTTTTTTAGGGGTGGTGGCCTCTGCGGGAAGGTCCCTCGAGAAACCGATCTGTTTTGTCTTTCCATTTCTCTCTCTCTTTCGTTCCTGGCAGCATGGCATTTGTCGCCGTCTTATTTGTTTTGATTCTCTGCCGCTTCCTTTCGTTTCGTTTTGATTCTTCTGCGCTCTTTCGTTTCGGTGAAATGTCAGCGACCGCGGCCGTTTCTGTGTCCTTGTTCGTGAGTTTGACTCTGTGAAGGAGCCAGCCTCGGGGCTATGTTGTCTTATTTGTGTCGTCGCAGTCGTACGTTCCTGAACTGCGTTCTCGCACCAATGAAATAAACCCTCAGAGGGGAAAAAAAAAAAAAAGAATAAGAAACAGAAAAAATGAAAGCATGTTCGAAATTATTACACTCGGCTTTTGGCGAAGATGGCGTGCCCGTGTTGACCAATCGGCTCTCACAGAATCTGTCTAGACTAGATCGCAGCCAATAGTCAGAATAGTCAGATCCCGTGCGCTAGAATGCTGTCGTCATCGCAGTGTGATCGAGTGCCGCGTCAGAGTTCGGCTGGACGTCGTGTCCAGTGCGCTAATTTATATCGCCTCCTGTTTTTTTTTTTTTTTTTTTTTTTTTTTTTTTCTTGCAGTTAGCAAGTTTGTTTGTTTGTTGGTTTTCTTGTTCGCCGAGCGTATGTTCGCGAGCGTAAGAGTCGGGTCAAATGGCCGGCAAATCTTGATGTATAAGCTGCCAATTAATTGAAAATAAGGCGCTATAAGTTGTGGCCGTTGAAGAGTTTTAGTAGATCGTTCCGGTGACCCCGATACTCTGCCATCGCCTTTACGCATGCGCAGAAAGGATCACGCCGCAGAAGGGATCACGAAACAAAACGCGAACATACACTCTAAGAAATGCCTGCGCGTGTACTTACCCGCAAAACACTCATAGAGCCAATCTCTGCGATCTGCGAAATCAGCTCGGCGAATGATGAGGCGGAACATCCGTTTAGACCTAAAAATGATGTCTGCGCTGTGGCATTACGCAGTGCAAAGCGTCATGGTTGCATTGCGTAATGCCACAGCGCAGACTTCATTTTGAGGTCTAAACAGATGTTCCGCCTCATCATTCGCTGAGCTGATTTCGTAGATCGCAGAGATTGGCTTTTCGAGCGTTTTGCGGAGAAGTAGACGCGCAGGCATTTTTTAGAGTGTAGTATAGTGTGGATGTAAATGGGCGGCATAAATTCCCCCTCGAGCTGTCGGAGAGGAGCTGTCATTCTGCTGGAACTTGTACAGCAGGCTGCTCGGAAATTCGGTCTCGCTTAGCGTTCGCCGCATGCGTGACGCCGCCATAACTTTAGTTCACGGGAGGTAGGCGGCAGAGCTCGTGCCGTCTTGTGCTGTACTCGCGGAGGGCTCCAGCCACGTTGTCGCACGTGCACAAAGACTAAAGTTCCCCCGATGCATTGCGGCACCGGGGGCCTAGGCTCAAACTGGCTGGTGTGAGCGGTCTATTCCCGTACCCGTAGAGCATTGGATAGCACATTTAACCCGTTTCAGTTGTCTAATAATTGTCGTCAGCTTTTAGATTGTGTTTAACGTCCACACCGTGAAACGTTGTCTATGCACCGACTCATCATTTATGAGCAAACGCGCGCGACTTCCGAACTTGCGGGCACGAACCCGTTTTTTTGAAGAGTGAGGCACGTGCGCACGCCCCACATTGACACCTTGGTGCGACGTCGGAAACATGAGTTGATGAAGCGAACTCACGAACGACCCTCGAAGAGCTACCAAGTGCGACATTAGACACCTCCTGGATAACAAGGCCGCAGTGCTGGAGTTTCTACGTCACCACCGGGAGGCCAGCTCGGGCTACGAATTGGCCACGAATGCTTTGTCAGCGATCGGTTGTCTACAAAATCAGTCCTGCGCATTGCTGTCTTTTTGCTTTTTCTGAAGTAGGAACTTTTTTGTGTTGTTGCGATAAATAAGCGAGCAGTATGCAAAATATTCGTGTCTTGCCGGTGATTGTTTTATCTGTATGCTTTTTTTTTTCTGCCTTATAAATTAGTTTCTTTTCTTTTTTTTTTTTATTGTCCGCCGATTTGCTGCAAGTAGGGGCTTCGCGTCAAGCTGCACTTCTGCAGCTTTTTAGAGCGCAGCTCTTAGGCGCCCATTTCCGGGTTGACCGGCGTCGGCGTAAACGCGCAAGGGAATTTTTCCCGTTAAATTTAGCGGGTTAAGTTTCCCCTCTCGATATAGTGGGGAAATTGACCTCACGTAACCTCAACACCATTCATTTTCCTGGTAAATTTAGTTGAGAAAATTTCGCTAAATTTTCCGCTAAATTTAGTCTCTTTGTTTCCCCGCTATATTGAGCGGAGACATTTTTGCTAAATTTAGCAGGTATAGTTCCCTGCTAAATTTAGCGGAGAAAGTTTCGCTGACCTTGCCGCCCTTCTCTTTCCTTTCACATCCTCGCCTTTTTGTTATTTGTGACGTAATCGCTTACGAAATCTTTCAGGTTTTGTAAGCGACATTTATATATTTTATTCACGGCAGCTGTAAAACATGCTTTTTAACGCAATTGCGAACGCACTGTGATATCGATTCTTTTGAGATATCGAAAATCGGAGTCCGGAAATGATGTCGCCTCCCGGCTTTTTATCCTCCCTCGAAAAGCATTTCGGCGCTCGGCGCGTGTAGCACTGAGGGTGATCGTTGAGTCGGGGAATAGGTCGAAGCTCTCTTTTCGGTGTCCGACGGCTTCTCAGACTTCGAAAAGGAAATCGTCAAACGGTCAAAACAACTGGGTTTGGTGTTTGTGCACCGTAGTTTCGGTTGTGACTCCGCCGGGATAGCCTTTCACGCGGAACCGGAGCGACGTGGTCCCTCACGTCGCTCACAAAAGTCCACTCCGCGTTCTCTTCGACCTCACAACGTTTCAAAGAAGTTGAGATCACTGAATTGAGCCCTAAAAGAAGTTCCATCTCAAAGGGAAGCGTCCTCTGCTCACACTCGCAGCGATAGGCGGCACGCACGGAGGAGAGCGGCTGATGGCGGGACGCGGGCGAACACGACACTTTCGGCCGGAACGGTTCGAAGGCGGAAGACGCTGGCACGGATCGCGCGGGAACTTCAGATTCGGCTTTTGGAAATTGGTTTTAGAGCGCAGCTATTAGGCGCCCGTTTCCGGCTTGAGCGGCGACGCCGTCGGCGTCGGCGTAACCGCGCGTTGAATTATGGGACGTTTCCCATCATGACGTCACGTGTGACGTCACGAGGGAGGAGAGGAGGAGGAGGGATTTTTTTCGCTATATTTAGCGGAAAATTTCGCGCTAGATTTAGCGAAAAATTTCCACGCTAAATTTAACGTGAAAAATTTAGCGAAAAACATTTTCCCACTAAATTTGGTGGAGAAAATTTCCCGCTAAATTTTGCGGAAAACTTTTCCCGCTAAATTTTGTCGGGAAAGTGTAGCGAAAATTTCCCGCTAAATGGAAGGGAAGCAGGAAGGAGGAGGGGGAGGAGGGGCATACCCTCCCCTCCGTTCCTTCCCCTCCTCGTCCTCAAGAGCTACGCTCTAATTGGGCATTACATGGAGTTGTAAACATCTTTCATTTTCTTTTTACTTCACAGATATAGACTTTCCGAGCATCGGCTTTTGAGGGTAATATCCAGGCATTGTTTTCAGTCGTTTCGGATAATAAAAAAAAAAAGAAATATGATTTTGACCTGTCGGTGATGCCCCTTTAAGAAGGTGTTGCAGTAGAGCTCCAGAAAGAAACAAAAAAAAAAAACGAGATGAAAAGGAAACTGGAGATGGAAATACGACATATATGACATGGCCTAGCTGCCTGGGTCTCTAAATCCACACGCTCTTTTGAGCCGGTACCCGCGCCTGTCAACGCTGTAGGGGTCCATTTGTCGCGTTCTGCCGTGCCACGTCGAGTGGTCTGTCACGAAGTGTCAGTCACCCGCCCCGAGGCAGACAAGCAGCGACGAACCTTACAAGTTCACACCCCCTGCTCTCTCTTTTCATCAGCCGCCTCCACCCTTAAACTCTTATGAAAAAAAAAAAAAAAAAAATGGCGCGAAAGAAAAACAAAAAATCGCACGTTAGCAAAAGCTTTTTCGCTTCGAGCTTCCTCTGTAATCGACACCTCCGCGAGCTTCTCTACGCCCGTTCCTCCCTACGCCTAGAGTGCCGTGCAAGCAACGTGCGCGCGTTGAACCAGTCACGGGTCTAGCCTTCGCCACGTGATCCGCTCTCGCGCAGAGAGCGGGCAGAGTTGGCAAAAGGGAGGCAGTTGATTCCTCCTGGGAGCCCGCAGCTCCCACCCCAGTGTCAGCGAACGGGTGAACGGACTGTAGCGACGTCGCCATTGTCAAAGAAGAAATGGGATCAGGGAAACGAAGCGTCTTTCTCGCAGTCGGGGAAGATTTCCCCTCCTGAAAGGAAGAGAGAAATCAAAAGCAAAAGAGGAACAGCTTGAAGCACACAGCGTAACTGCAAAAAGTGAAAGATAGAAAATAAATAGTAATAAAACGAGGAATATACGGTCGGAAACAGTTTTGCGGAGATCAGAAATAAACTTTCGGAGTCTCTTTTTAAAGGGTAACAGCGGTTCCGACGACGACTCTCATCATATATGTGGGAAACCTGTAACTTCTGGTTTGTTTTTTTATTATTTTTTTTTCAAAACTACTCCCCCCCCCCCCCCCCCCCCCCCCCCACACACACACACACACACACACTGTTAGTTTAAATGGTAGCGGCGAACAAGCCTCGCTCCTTGAGTTCGATGCACGCCTCGCGGACATCGAACTCGAGCCCAGCCGAGCACTTGATCCACCAGGACCTTCCGTAATGCGGCGAGAGGATGGGTTTTCTGCTCCCGGCGTCGTTGTGGGTCCGATTTCCGTTGTTTCCTTGTCCTCGCCGTTGTCACCGTCGTCGTGTCGGACGTCGTCGAGGATCCAGCCCCTTTGATCGCTCCCCTGACGCAGCGCGTCGAAAGTTGGCGATGAGTGAACGATCATGTATAGGCTTCTCCAATACCCTTCTTCGTGGGTCCGTTGGCCGCGCTGTACTCCAATTTATTTCCTCTTTGGCGTGTTTACACGGGTAAAGTTTAATTGATTGGTGTGGTGCGTGTGTGTGTGTGTGTGTCGGGGGGGGGGGGGGGGGGGCGGTTGCTCGGATGGAAGCGCATATTGATTCTGGGTTTAACGCCCTTTTCCGAGGATTTCGGGCCGGGTATTCGATGTAAGGAGGCATTGTTCTGCCCGACTCGCGTCGAAAGATGTCCATAGAGATGCCTCGGGGATCGCAGGCGTTCACCCCGTCACGGGGCAACTCGGGCGCATGCCCCCTTGCACCCGTCCTTATTATTCAGACTGTTTGTTTGCTTATTTGTTTGTTGTTGATCGGGATCATATCGAACAGACGCACGAACGACAAAAGCCCCCCGAACAATATCGTCCCGTTGGCTTGTTATGTTTGCGTGCTGTCATTTGTAAGCGGCTTGTTTTCCTCTCTAAGGGGGGTGGGCGGCTTTTCGTCTCCCCGGAAACCTTCATCTATCATTTTGCATGCAAAACGAGAATTCCTCGCACGACGTAAGGGCCGTATGAACCCTTTGTAGTGTTTTCAAAGAATCGGTGAGATGAAAACTTGAGTTCATTTTGTTGTCGTTGTTGTTGTTGTTGTTCTCGTTCGGTGGCGGTCCTTGTCGTGCTGAGTTGCTGAGAAAATGCACGTGCCGTTATCGCAGAGTACGCGGTACAAGAAGTTGTTTTTCTTCGTAAACGGTTCCGTTTTTTTTTTTTCATTTCCCTTCCAACACGCCTCAACGACACCACTTTTCTTTTGTAGACATACGTGTCGTACCCAATTCGGAAATGCCCTCTAGGCGCGCGGTACTTTATTGCGTATTGTTCTCCCAACTCGCAATAACGTGGCCTCATGCGGGAGTTTGAGTATTGTTGAAAACAAATCGATATGCACAATCGATTTTCAGGATTCAGATTTTTTGCGTATCGAAACAAGAAAAAATATGATTTTGATGTGTCAGTGCCCCTTTAAAGGAGCGGCGCAACGATATTCAGTTGGAATGTTTTTCACTTTACACGAGCTTACTGGCACCAGTGGGACTCAAGAATACTCGCACGCAACGCCACTGGCCAAGGAACTCCTTTGTTGCGGTGTGATTTGAAGGACAAAAGCGATCATTTTCATTCAATCTCTCCTTTGTAAAATTTGATGACGTAACGTGCGGATCGCAGTACACCCAAGTGACGATATTTGAATGCGGTTCATAGATTGGACCCGAGCATTGCGTGGGCACTCGATTTGGGCTCGTGATAATTACTAGCTCGAGAAGCATTCGGGTAGTGGTCCGTGTCCAATCGCCGCAACGACGACAATAGCCGAGCCTTAACAATGTCTGGAACTCAGCGCGTGTCCTGTGCTTTGCCAACCCCAGCGCGTGGCTATGATCAACATTGGCGGCATATAATCGGCTTCTGATCACGTGGCCGCTTGTTCTCGCTGCGAGTTGAGTGAGCGAACGCTGCTCGTTCTTTAATTTTTTTTTCTTCTGGGACTTCTAATGCGCGGGGTGAAAAACGAACGCGTGTTTCATAGGTCATTAACGTCAGGGATCTGTTCTAAGCGGTATTTGCTCAAAGTACAAAAATTGTTGCATCGCCCCTTTGAAGGGGTCATGAAACGATTTTCCACGTGACTCCAGCCACTTGAAGAAGGGAAGTCTTTTCCCGAAACGTCGTGTAATAAACCCTCTACTGCTGTTCAAACACCTTTCTACGTTTACTTCTTCCTCCTTAGCTTGTGAAATCACGTCGTTGTAACATTCTTTGGACCGGTGCGATGACTCCTAGCTTCCACCGTGCTTTTTATGCACGCCATAGAACTTGTCATTCCCCAGTGACATTAAGTTCTGTCAGGGCACTCATTGGCCATGAACGCGAATCAAAATATTCGTCGACGGATTTATTATCGACGAGCGCATACGTCCGAGTGACGGAGTTCTCGTGTCCAATGCGTGAGCTGGGCTCGGCTGACGTCAGGTTGGCACCGCTGACGCCCTTTGGGAACCGCGGATGTATCATAGTGAAAAGGTGGAGAGCTTTCGAAGGAACGAAGGTACAAAATAACCCGCTATATTTTCAAATGTTCGTACCGAAAAGCTGGCTTTCGACTTTCTAGCCTCTTTCTTTTGGCCAACTGAACGATATGCGATTAGTAAAGTCCCAATTTAAAATCATTCTTCCCAGCCCAAAATAGCACGAGCTCGCTGCGCTTCCGTAGTGCTTTGGCTGCGCGTGACTGCACGTTCACGCTTGCATTTGCGAGGGCAGAAAGCTCGCTCTGAAGGCGGAGCTTCTTATATCAGCTTAAGGGTGAACGGAGTATAGGAAGTATTCACTGGCGGCCATAGCTGTGTGCGCGAATGCTGAGCGCGTGTTGATGGCGAGCTTCCACAGTTCTTTTGCAACGTGCATTCCACACTTTGAAGACTGCCGGTCTTAGCAGCCTATTGATATGAGCTCGTTCTGAGCATGCGCTCTAAACAGCACCCACCAATGTGGCGTTCCCGTGAATACTCAGTATAGGGGACATGGTATATTCGGCTGTTCGCTTTCCAGCGTTTCGGAGCGCTCTGAAAAGCCAGTGCCCGTTCGGCGGGTCGAAGTCGGGCGCTCTAGGGTTCTTTCAGAGCGCTCCCAGATTGTCGGATCGTGCGGTCCTCAGACCCGTAGTAAAGCCCCTCGATGTGTTTGCGTTTGTCTTGCAAGTAGCGTCAAATGCGCCAGTGCACGACGCCCGTGTCTCGAGCGGCCCTTGGAAACAAATGGCGGCGCAGCATTGAAATGAGCGGCACTAGGAAGCGGATGGCGACGAGCACCCGCTCGTGGCACGTGTCTTACATGATTTTTCAACAATGGCTAGCGGTACTTGTAAAAAAACGCCTTTATCAAGGGGCTTTAACACGCAGCGCTGTGAAGCGCTCTGACTTCGAAGCGAGAGCGGTGGGAGCGCGCGTGTCAGAGGACCGGTCACGTGACTCCAGCCACTTCCGCTGTTAGGTTGAGAGAAAAAGGAGCCGATACGGCAGAGGGGCACAGCGTCGGACGCCGCAGACTGGCAGAGAGACAGCGTCGGACGCGGAGCGGCGCAGACTGATCGGTTTGATGAGTTGGTATTTGTACAGATCCGTTGATGGCGAGGATTTCGAATCGATACTTTGAACTCTTCGTGGCTCTATGTGACGGAAAGGGATCCGGGGTCGGCCGTTCCATCTGGGTCGCTCCCTTTCGCACGGAATCGTTGATGAGACCGCAGTTTCATTCGATCTCCGGAGTGTATACAGGAAAAGTTGGCCGACCTTGTTTTATCGGTATAGCGCTACGCGTGTGTGTTCGAGGAATTCGATAAGCAATCGCGCGCGACAGGACTGCGTAAGAAGAGGAGTGCCTGCTTAGTAAGGCGCCTATAAAAACCCAGTTCATTGTTTCCATACGTAGAGGACGTTTACTTTTTGTTAAGGTACGCACATGTCTCGCCTGGCTCGCGGACCACAGAAACGCTTCAGTACGTCGCCTCGTAAAAGTAGACGTTTTGAATAGCGTAGATATCAACATTCATGGATGTATCGTTTCGAATAGGGCTCGCTAAAGAACCGAAACTTCCTTCGATCGTAAGGGCGTCCCGTGCCCGTTCACGCTCAGGCAAGCGGAGAGGATTGGGGTAAGTTATTCGACGACCTCGAGGAAGGCTTAATCAGTCTTGCACACGTTACTAAAAAAAAGTAATCGATTACAATTACTATTACTCTTGGCTAAAAAGTATTCGATTAGATTACTTGATTACTCGACGGCAAAAGTAATTGGACATTACTTAAAGAAGTAATCGTTACTTTTCCGATTACTTTATTGTGTGAAGACACATCTTTAGCGCTCATAACAATGAACTACTTCCAACCTATATTTCACATTCGCACAAGTATTGAAGAAGAAAAACTTGCTCCCTCTTCGTGGTCGTTGCATTTTCACAATGCGGACACAAGCATGGAATTCGTTTGAAGACGTTTAATGATTTGGGCGTTCGCCAGAGTGTGTCTGTGTGTGTGTGTGGGGGGGGGGGGGGGACGGAGGGGGTTCTAGATCTTGTTAAGCTTGAGCAAGGGTTGTCGCTCAAAGTTTGCGTCGCTCATTTTATTATTCAGATGTGGATGAGCTCGCATGTTATACAAAAGAGCAGCAGCTCCAGGATTTGAAACGGATCATGGGTAGTATCCATTAGCGGAAGAGATCACCCCGACCACTTCTCAACTCGAAACATTGCTTGTCACAAAGACCACGTAGGGGAAATGGGGAAATATTTCAACTGCCTTTGTTATATTTTGCATCCGCTTTAGGCATTCTTCGGTTCTGGTTCTCCTACGGGCTGCGAGTAGGTACGCTAACCAGGATTTTTTTATTTTTTTTTTATTTCTGTGTGTGTGTGCCTGAGGGGGCTAGTTTGAACGAAGGACTCACAAAGCTACATTCTGCTTCGTCAAACTTCGCCCTGAATGGCCTTTGTCACGCACTGTGGCTTCCCTGGGGCTTCCCAGTCCCAGCTCGAAAAAAAAAAAAACGGACATACCACAGAAACTGTACATAGAAAGAGATTGACCTCGTTTCCTACAGCTCCGCAAAACTCTTTCTTTTTTCCGTTCGAAAAAAAAACAGCAAATTTTATTTTTGTCATTTCATAAAAAAAAGGCGTGTGCCGGGGGGGGGGGGGGGGGGGGGGTCCCGTGGACAAATTGTAACGGTTACAAGTAATTTTATTACTTCAAAAAGTAATCAAATTACTCTTGTGATTACTGCCTATTAAAAGTAATCAACTGATTACCAAATTACTCCAAAAAGTAATCGATTACAAGTAATTTGATTACTTGTAATGCGTACGGTACAAGTCTGGGCTTAATCTATCTAGCGATATTTGTTTCCCAGGCGCCTAGCTCTATTAGCGACTGTCCCAGGAGCATTTGCAAGCACCCACTGTACGACCCGTTTGATCTAGGCGTCCCAGAGCGAGCTCCTGCTCTGAGCGATTTGGCACAAGGACAGCGTCAGCGCTTCTTTATCGTCCACACTGCCCGACCTCCCACGTTGCATGCTGACCGTTTATTTGAATGCAAGTCGCTGATTGCTTCAGTTTTTGTTTTCTTCTGTTTTTCTTCTAAGTTAATGGTTGTCGTGTAAGGCAGTTCAGACGCTTTTTATATTCCTGGTAGCGGTCATTCACACAGTCGAATGAAAAGATTAGACTTTCATTTACTTCTAAATCGCGAAAAAAAAATTTTGTTGCTTTTTTTTTTTTTTTTTTTTTGTGTCAGATACGCAGGCGTTGAGCATATAGTCACAGTTGGGGGAGTGTAATTCGAAGGTTAGCAATAAGTATGTAGGTAAAATAGTCGGTTCCGGCTCAATGAAACATTAGACTGACGTAATTCTCTGTTTAGATTTCAAAATTCTAGAGAAACACAATGCGTAGTGACTCCCGATCATCCCATTACAGCTCCGCAACCAGTGAAATTGCAGAATAAGCCGATAAAATTTTACAACTTTACAACAATTATTTTTTTATGATCTTTCTTTTAAAAGAGCTATAAACCTTCTCGAAACACTTGCTATCATTTCTCAGTTGTAATGATTCAAAAGTCCAGTCGCGATAGTAATCAGTATATAGCTGGCTTATCATCTATTCATTAGCTCACTTATGGTTCGCTGCTCGCAAATCCAAGCTAATGACAATAAAGTAAAAAAACAAAATCTGTGTGTTGTAATGACCATTGTCATTTCCTTAGTTGATTTCCCCGAGTCATTTACCTTAATAATCCCCTTATCACATACTTTTCCCCGACACGACGTATTCTTCACTCTATGCTGAGAAAACATAGAAATGTATTGAGACACTCCAACGTCTCTCGCTTCCTTTTCTTAGCAGTATCATTGACTCGCTGCTGCTCCGAGGTACTTTATCGAATTGCGATTCCAGTCTTCGCCGTATAAAAGCAAAGCAAAACGGAAAGAGAGCTCGAATCACCATCATAAAGGCAGATCAAAGGGAGACGAAGAGAACCGTATCTATGTCCCCGGACTAATCTAGGAGATTTTGCCTTACTTCCCTCCAAACTCAATTAGGGCTCCCTACTCTCCCGCGGCTCTCGTCGACTCAGTGCGCCTGGTTGCCTTTTTTTTTTCTATTTCTTTTTCTTCATCGAGCTCGATCGGTCGTTCTCGGAGCGGAAGTCGTCATTGTCGTTCGCTTCGGTCGTTTCCTCTTTCATCGCGGAATATCTCTGCCTTATATGCGCGGGGTGCGCGCCGAACGCTAGCACCGGCGAATCGATCTAGAGACAGAGAGAAAGTTCGTTTCGGAGAAAGGGCGATGGGAAACCCGCCTTGCGTGCGTGTGATAGTATATAGACGTTTGCAAAAGTCGGCTTCTGCAAGCTGCCATCTTTGTCTGCTGGGCTGTGGAACGCCTTCTGGACATGCGCTGTTGCTCTGCTGTAAGGTAGATCAGACACTGCGCGTGCGTCCACAGCTTAGTGACTCAGCATTTTTCGCCCGGGTGATAAGCAGTGTTTATTTTTATTTTTCGCCCCGGCGATAAGCGATGTTGTAAGCGATGATAAAAGCGTCATGTTTATGACGTGGCGCGAAGGCCCGTCGTACGAAGCGCGAATCTTTATTGGCTGCGAAGCGAGAATAAGATGCTAAAATCTCGCCGTCTTGCTTATTATTATTTTCTTAAGCTGTTAAGGTTTATACGAACGTGATATAGTATACCCAAGCCCTGAAGACGAATATCGCAGCAGGCAGAAAGCAAGCGGGTATTGCGATAGTCTGCACCAGCGATGCGGAATGAAGCCCACCGGTCTTCTCCCTTCCCCCGCGAGTCCATATACAACTCCCGTTCTGTGGATCGATGACGTCGAACGGCGCTTCCTTTTGCCTGGATCGCTCGGGATCAGGGAAGGGATCTTTGTGGGGCGCTCCCTCTAGCTGCCGTGCTTCGGATTGGTGCGGATATATAGGGATTCCCGGCCTGCGGCCGCAGCAGCAGCAGCAGCCAGCTCCAGAAACACTTTTCCTTTCAATTCGCGCGCGCACACTCCTCGGGTTTCCAAGTGCCGCGCCACTTTAATCACGACTAACTGCCCTGCCTTCCGGAGTTCCCTACGTGCCGTCGTCCCGGATAGGGGAATGCCACGCGGGCCCGTAATTGAGACCGAGCGCCCGCGCTGCTGTGTGTAGGCCTCCCGAGTTTCTTTTTCCTGGGGTTTCCGTTTACTTTCTTATGTTTTACTTTTTTTTTTTTGTAGCGCGTGTGTGTGTATGTGTTCCGGAGAATAGTGTGCACAGGCGTGGAGCTGAGAGCTTACTATCTTTTACATTGGTTGCCTTGGATCCAATCTTGGGGTTTAACGGGAATGGGGACATGAACCGCGCTAACCCTCTTTTCCTTACGACCAGTGGAGTGGTGAGGCGCTAGCGGAATATACATGGAAGAGGAAGGAACGTCTCCTTGTCGTAATTGAAAACAGTGTTCGTTCCCTCGTCCCCGGCTGTATACACACGTCCTTATGTGCGCCTGACGTCCCATCATGGCGTTGACACTGGACGTGGAAGAGGCGTGCTCACCGCTCTTCTGGGCACGTCGCTTATAACGAATAAATTTGATTATAAAGAATAAGTATGTCCGACTTGTACATGTGCATGCAAGCAAACTTCCCGACCCGACCGTGGTGTAACGTCTTGCTGACGCCCTTTGAGCGCTCATGCACAAGTGAGTGAGCACGTGATGACTTGTTTCCCTTCACGTGTACCGCAGCTCTTTCGTGTACACTAAAGCCACTAAATCGTGGTGACTTTAGAACAGAAACAAACTAACGTGTACAGACAACCGAAACCTCGCAAGGCGGTTGGTTGATCGGTTTGAACTAGTTGCGCCAACAAGCGCCGTCGTACAGAAGGCGTTTCTTCTCAATGTATATGCGTCCTTTGGCAATGTGTTTATGCCATCTACTCATCAATCATGCTTATCTTCACAGATATCTTACAATCATGTTGGTTTTCTTGCGTATTTCGAGACAGGCAGATTACCTTTCAAGCCTGCAAGCACCGGCTCTAGGTGTGGTTAGGGTGCTAAGATGTGCGCTTCTTTCGCCGGTGAGTGCATAACAAGACCTGGGCACACAAGAAATGCCTTTATGGAGGATGCCTGTCACCGTGAATTTCGATCGGCTAACCAAGACTAAAGAGGTCAAAGAGAAGCTGCTCATTGCATGAACCAAATGGCGACTGTGCGGGAAGCTTGGCGCTACCTTCCCAGAATCCAGTGACCTCAGTGTGTACTGGCGCCTGAGCGTAGCGCTTTTACTCTAACGTGATGGTTGCTGCAGCTGACCCATTTGCCCGGCGTCGTTTCAGGCTTGTATATTAATGCAAATTAGCATTAACTGTTTCATGGAGCGAGCTGACGTCATCAGTTTGAAGCGCGAAAACGGCTCCAAGTTTCCGCGATCCCAATAGGAGCGATTCGCCTTCGGTTCCATTGGCTGGGGCGCATCGACGGGGCTCCCATTGGC
Source organism: Ixodes scapularis (assembly GCF_016920785.2). NCBI lineage: Eukaryota > Metazoa > Arthropoda > Arachnida > Ixodida > Ixodidae > Ixodes > Ixodes scapularis. The sequence continues at coordinate 18,583,663 of NW_024609868.1, forward strand.
CGCTGCGCCATGGCATCCGAGATCCCGAAGCGCGCGCGTGCTCAGGTGTACCTCGAGCTTTTTTTCTTTTTTTTTCTTTTTCCCCGATACATTTGTATTTGGTTATATGTGGACGTGAAAGAAACAACCTTACTGGAGCTCCACGTAAGTTTAATGATTTATTTACAGTACTTTGGATCGCCTTAATCGCATTTGAGTGTATACAATGAGTAGGGAGCGCCTCTCAATCGGCCAATCTGAGCTAGGCATCATATGGCGTCAAGAGCAGACATGCATTTACAAGTTACTAAAAAAAGTTGCCAAGTGTTTACTCCTTCGTCGCTCAAGTCGCGTCGTTAGTCGTATAAGCCATACTGAGAAGGGACACGGACCTGAAACTTCAGAGTGATTCTTTTTTTTTTTTCTCGCTACTCTTTACGATAGACTAAACTGGTTGCTTACATGACGCTAGACAAGACAGTTAACAATCAAAGACAAAAAAAAAAAGAACACTTAGGAGTTAGCAGAAATAACCTCGTCGGTAAAGTGAACAGCGCGCCAGTAAACAAACGACAAGAAGACGAAGTACACACAAAGAGCGTTGTTGCCACATTTTTTTATTTATTTTTTTTTTTTTTTGGGGTAGGCTTTTTTTACCTATCCGCTAGTTCCACCTGGAACCGATAGTGCGCATTTGGTGGTTACATTTGTCCTTAGGGAAGGCTCGAAAGCTTTTCCATGGCGCAGTGGAAAGTTTCCACTGTTGCTACGTGTCTTGTCAAGAACCTAGCAACGAACGACGCGAGAGCGGCGCACCTTAGAAACCTGCGAGTGATCACTTAATCGCCCTCCGCCAATCACCACCACGCCGGTAAAATCAGAAATAGAACTCGGAAAAAAAAAAAACCAAACAGGGAGTAAACCTGCGCATTGCTTTTTCGTGTCATTGAGATAAAATAGGCATAAAAAGAAATGTAAAGTGCTCCCAAATCGCAGCGCGACGACGACGCTTTTGACGACTCCACGGGAAGCCGTTGCCGTCCTCAAAGCGAAGGTAAACATCGTTTGCGGTCGGCACCTCGCGAAATGGCGATGGCTGCTTCCTTCGTGCGAAGCCCACGTGAGAGACTTCCACGCAATTTGACTTGTTCACACGCTTCTACGAGTGTCCGGGGGGTGCTGACAGACGCCACAGAGACGCTGACCAAACAGTAGTTCGTCGTTCAAAGCAAACACAGCGGTAGTTTTTTCTTGTTCCTGTGTCCCTGAAGACGGGCAGTGCAACCATGCAAGGGTACTACAGCTAGCCTCGACTGTTGGGAAAGCAGCCACAGGCATTCAGGCGCCTTGATTGCACGGTCATCACAGCTGATATGCCCCGGGAGATCTTCCCAAGCCGGACTCGTGAGAGTAAAATGAATTGTCGGGTGTGACGACGACGGCAGCCGCTAGCTTCAGGGATCGAGACGCCGTCATCGAATGACGACATCTCGACTCTCATTTGGGACGCTCATGACGTGTTTTTTTGTTTTGTTTTCTCATGAGTAGGGTGCTAAATTTCCTCAATAGATGGCGCACTTGGCACTGAAAGAAGCTGCATTCTTTGCGGAGCGCCGGCTGGCGTGAGCAAGGTGCACGTTTTTGGGAGAAAATGGCGTCGTATTGCCACGGAATGAACTGGATGGAGCCATGTCGGTCGTCGACCATTACTTTGCCGAGGTCCGCGTTTATAGCAAACCGCAGTAAGCGCCTTGGATCGCACGGGAAATGAAATTTGGGATAGGGATCATATAAACGTAATCCGTAGGAGCAAGCGGTGCGTGTAACTTTATGAGATCGATAAAACTCGAGACCTGGAATTCAGGATAAGCTCTAGAGCTGATAGAGACACATTCTCATACCAGGTCCCGGGAGTTCCTCAATACACCGCATCAAGCCTAATATATATAGTATATATTTATTTATTTTTGCCAGAATAATAGATTCCGCGAACCCTCAGGAGTTATAGCAAGGTTCCGCAGATCTGTTACGTAATAACATTAAAGGAACACTGTACTCTCAAATTTGCAGCCACGTGCCTGTGCATTCGGCGTACATTGTGCCCGAGACATCCTTATCTCCGCCTTCACACGTCGACTGTGTTGCCACGGCAGTTTCAATCCACCTTCCATTGTTAGAATTCTCCGCCGCTGCTATCTACATGTTTCCATTTCGTTGGTTTTCCGAAGCTCTGAAACCCGTCTCAGACGCATATTTGTATCAACAGCTGTGCAAGCATCAAGAAAATATCCGTCGTCTGCACACTTTGCAATCCACTTCAGCGTCCCTTTAAAACGCGGCAAACAGGGGAACAAGAAAAACACAACAACAAGGAATGGAGGAAAAGCTAGAAACTAAAAGGGTTTTGACTAGATCTGCTTTCCTCCTTAGATCCACATACGTTCTATGTTGGAGGATTATGTGTGCGAATTTGACGATGTTGCACGGTGTTCTAAAAATTTATATAAAACGTTTTTTTTTTTTTTTCACAACTTACTGTTTTTTTTTATTATTCTTTTTAAATCATTAGTAATGTTGTTGTCTGCCATCGTGAAGGCTTCGTACGCGTGAGCCGAATCCACGTTATTCGACTATTTTCCCCCTCTGTTGCTAATGGCACTTAATGCACGCAATTCGCGTTCTCGTCCAGAAGAGAAAGAAAGAAGAACAAAATAACCAAGCGTCGCTGATGCGCCACTTAAAATCGTCACATTGGCATGCATGATGTACCCAAGGAACGAGCGAAATTTGTTTCTCTCTGCGTTCTGCGCTTTTGATTTTTGTTCCTCTTAAATATCGAGCATCAAAATGCTCGGTGCGCTCACGGAAAGGAGTGCTGTTGTCGAGGCATTCCGACCAGAAACGAATTACGACGCTATTTATAGGCGTTTGGGACGCGCTTTCGCACGTGTGCCGATCGCTTCTTCTTCTTTTTTTTTTTTAAATTTTGTTTGGTGTCGGGAAATGTTGTTTTTATCAGTTTGAAGAAAATAAGATTGGAAACAGGCGCGCGATGGCAAGAGCTCGCCTGTAAGAAATTCGTTTCCGCCCGCCTTCTTTTTTTTTTTTTTTTTTTTTTTTTTTCAGTTGTAATTTTTTGGGAAGCGGGAAGCAACTTCAGTTTTTTCTGGGCTACTTTGAAACAAAAATCAAAATAACAAAGGTTGTTTTTTTACTTTATTTACCTGGTGTTTTTGTACTTTATTTCTGGTATTTCTCCGGAGAACGGTCTTCGCGATCTTAAGGTGGCAACCCCCCAGAGCTATTAAAAAACAAAAACAGAAAAAAACAAAAAAACATAACTATGGTAACCCTTGGTTAGCGTGATTCTGAACCAACAGATGGCCATAGGATAGCTTTCCATACCTGTACATGAAAGCAATAAATCGTGCGTGGTGGCGCTTCGATACAGTGTTGGTATCTTTCTTTTTTTTTTTCTTTTTTTTTTTTCTCTCCTGAAATTGACATTTCTGGCCGTTCACTTGTTTCTCGATGCGCGAGATTTCTGTGGAACGCGGCGCCCGGCTGCACCGGTTCTCGTGAAAAGGGAGCGGCTTCCTGCGCTATTTGAGCTCGAGCACAGAGGAGGCTATGACTCGAGTCTTCAGCAAATCTGGTGAGAACAAAACGTGGAAATTGTCCCGAGCTAACGCGGAGCGCAAGCTCGTCTGCTTCTTGCACAGGGGTTTCGATGATGTCAGAACGGCCAGCTCTCTGGCATTGAGGTCTACCCACAATCCCTTCAATCGAAGTCAATCGGAGCTCGTCCTGGTTCTGATGCCACACCAACTCCTGAGCAAGAGGCAGACGACTCTTTGTCCTCATGACGTGGCACATGCACGACAACAGAACCGACGCGTCGAAAAATGGAGATTGGCGGTGCGCATTTACTATTACCCCGGGGGTCTCGGAGGCCAATTATACATACATATTTCAACGTGGTCAGATTTGTATGAGGGGTCGGCCGTTTTGTCGTGCACGTGTTTGGCGCTTTATATAATTCTACAAAAACGTGATGGCGTTATTTATAGACGGCGGTTTCCGGAATTCTAGCTTGAGGAATTAAATACCTGAAGAAGTGAACACAAATAAACTATTTTCTCTTGGTCAGGTTTCTCATTCTACGTCACTGCGATTTTTATTTTGACCGTGCGACTCGAAAACATTAATAAAAAAAATATCCTTAGCTGTTGTAGACATTTATTCTGGTAAACACCAGTAGGACTGTCACAAAGGTCTTAGGATTACAACATAACAAAAATAATGCTGGTGTTAAAGAATTACTCACACCGTTAAAGGAGCACTGTGCAAAGGAACAATTAAAATGTTTGCAGCCTATAATTTTTTATCGATAGTTATACGAGAGTTTAAGCAATGTAGTAATATTCGTTTAAGATTTGTGCGGACCAACTATAGTAGTGTGTAAAAAATTAAAGAAAATATGCCAGGGGTGCAATGTGACGTTATGTCAAATATGATGTATTTTCGCATACCGCGCGCGCCGACGAACACTGGAAAAGCGCTACATTTTACACCCTTGAGCGCACTGCTCAGGCTGTAATGTTTGCATTTTCATGGTAGTTTATTACATTCAGACGTGGTGTGAGTTGTGTCTCCTGATTGCTTGTGGAAGCATTCGAACTCTGAGTTGCTGAAAGGGAATCAACGGGCTGACTGTCTGACAGTCTTTTCAGTGAAGGGCTTGCCACAAAGCGCGCGCTAAAACGGCGAAATTTCGCCACGTGATTTTACACACGACAAATGCAAATCGAGCACGTGTCGCCATCTGCATTTGATATTAGAAAACTGCAGCTTGCCGTAACTGAATGTGAAGAGTTTGTTATTGAATACTGAACAATTCACGTATAATCTATCGATAGGCAGTTTCTGGGAAATGTAATATCAAAAGGTGCTCCGTAACTTAATCTCTCGTTATTTTCGTTAGCTGACGTGATTCAATTTTTACTAGCACGAGGAAATAACATTATATTAAACTATATATTTTTAATTTAAGAATGTACATTATCTCTACAGTTTCTTGTTCTCTTTTCTTTTTTTAATTCACTCTGTCCGAAATACCGCTCACGTAAATTATCAGGGACATTGGGACGCTATAAATTGAGGGGAAAAAAAAAAAACTTCAATATCAGAAACTGTGGCCTATTAAAGGGTAAATAATAAACTAAGTGTTGTGTTTGAGTATTGTTTCAATAAATAGCGCGAGGCGGCGGGCAAAGAAGTGAGCGCGCGCCTGGGATGTGCGAGACGAGACGAATGCACGGGACATTAAAACCGTTTGGCTCTGGAAGCTACATCGGCTGCACCTCGTCCTGTCTCTTGTCGTAAGCACCGTGGTCGTAAGCCACAACATAATTGGCGACGAGGTATGGAACGTCCATCACGACTGCAACGGGCATCGTAGAAGGAATCCACCGGGCCACGGCAAGGACGAACGAACATGGCAGGGTTGGGAAGGTTCGATCCATTTGTGGAGGATGGTGACGAAGATTTTGAATCTTACGTCGAAAGATTCGAACACTACCTAAAGGCTACAAAGGTAAGCGAAGCCCTAAGGCTCTCTGCTTTTGTCACCGCAATTGGCCAGAAACCGTACAAGACTCTTAAAGGGACCATGAAATGATTTTAAAATCGAATTTCATCCACCGCACGTCGTAAAAGGTGTGAAAAGGAACACAAAAACACAAGACTAGGGAGCCAAAAAAAAATTATTTGCTACAGAACTTTTAAAAGAAAACTGGACTTTTTTGCGACTTCTTTCCTTCGAAAGCTCTGCCTTTTCACTACGATGCATACGCAGAATCGGTGCACGTCAGCCGAATCCACATCGCCTATTGGGTAAGAGCCTACCTCACCAGCACCGCGATCGTAAACAATAAATAGCCGGCGAATGTTTCCTAAAAGTTTTGTAAATAATATTCAGATCCACATTTTGTAGCATAATTAGAGATGTGTGGCGAAAATTGCCAAATTTGATAATGCTGAGAGCCAAGCGCCATCTATCGTGTGGTAAACGAAGCAACTACTGCGCGTGCGCAGTAGGGCAGGGCCAAGTTCAGAACGGTTATTTTTTTCCTCTCAAAATTCTGACTGACTGAACGTTTATTTTTCTACGTGTTCATCTCGCGCGTGCCGACTTCAAGCAGCAAGAAAGAAATGCACTTAAAACAAACCACGACGAACAAGAACGCTGGATCCACAAACACCCGAGAAGAGCGACAACAGCCGCGAATCCCGCTCCGACGAAACTCTCAGAATATAGGCCTAGCAGGCACTCCGACTCGGCGCAGCGTTGCTTCGTCGCAAGACCGTCTGCCTACGACCGGCTGGCGTACTGAATGGAATATGCCCGCGCTACCCTTGTGGACCCTTCCGTATTATAGTTTGATCGCTGACCTCAATTTTAGGTTAAGAGGTGAGGTCAATCTGTTCCCCTTGTTTTCCGAGGCAGTGTTGACGAACACTCGTCGAAAAGGGACCCTCGTCGATCCTCTCCTTGTTTTGTGTGATATAGAGCTGAAATAAACGCTGTATGGATTACCTTCGTAGCACGGTATGTACACTTTGTTATTGGTATGCCATTTTTATTCTGACAGACTGCACGTCACTGTCGAGCTGTAACAGTTCGTGGGAGGTATACGTGCAATACCGGTCCAACCTTTCTTTGCCGAGTGTCGCGTCAGTATCGAGTTGCAATTGTAAAAGATCGGTCCCGAAGCGCTTACCAACAGCGCGAATACAGCACTTCATCAAACGCGCGCGTCCGCTCCGAGTGTGAACAGGTATTTACGTGGCTCTTGCTGACAGTTCAAACGTATCTTTTTTAACGTCGGCTCGCTCCTGCATCTCCGAGACCGCGAAAAACGCCGCGGCAAATTGTTCCCATCTGCACTTCCCAACAGGCATACCGGCGTATGGGACTAGTCCCATGCTGTCGCTGTAGCGCAACGTATCTCATTGAATTTCGTTCAGCTGCGATGCGGAGATGAGAGGCGCCGATTCAGAAAATACGTCGGTGACATCGGCGCAGTAAAACCCACCGGCGCACCCCAACTCGCTAACGCTCCCATCTCCTACTGCAGAGAGAACTTCCGGTTCCGGAAACATCGTACGTCACGGCTTGTTTTGCGGTCAAGAAAAAGTCGATATTTCATTAATTTTTTTGTGTAGAAGTTAATAAACCGAGACGAAAACGGATGCCTGTTCGGCATTCAGTGAACATTGACGGTTTATTGTAAAAGTTGTGTGGAAAAAGTAAAAAAGTCATTTCATGGTCCCTTTAAGACTTTACTCCATCCGGTCAAACCAGAAGAGAAAAGCTGGGAGGAGTTGGTGTCGGTTCTGAAAGGTCATTACGCTCCGAGGCCGATGGTGATAGCAGAGCGGTTTAAGTTTAACCGTCGCTACCAAAAGGAAGAGGAGACGGTAGCCACTTTTTCAGTGGAGCTGAAGAAGCTCGCGTCGACTTGCGAGTTCGGCAGTTTCTTGGATGATGCTTTGCGCGACAGGTTCGTCGCGGGATTAAAAGACAAGAAAACACAGTCCGACTTGTTGAAGAAGACGACGTTGACGTTTGGTGCCGCGTGTGACATTGCTAAAAGCATCGAGCTCGCACGCAAGGAAACCATCACGTTTCAGCCTACTGCAGGTCGTCATAGGTCGTCTAGCCAACGAGAAGAAGACGACGTGAACGCGGTTCGGCAACAGAAAAGGGAACCGTGGCGCAAGTCAAATAAGGGTCCACGAGCTTCCACGACTAAACAGACATCCGGGCATACGGGAGACACCACGTCTTCATGTTCCTACTGCGGACAGGTACACACTGGACAGCCCTGCAAGTACCGCAAGTACAAATGTCATGTCTGTAAAAAGGTCGGACACCTGGCAAAAGTTTGTAGGTTCAAAACAGACTCCGTTAAACACGTCGCAAGTGAGGGAGCTGATGATATGCAGCTTTACACAGTGTACGCGTGTGAAACGGGAAGGCGTAACTATGAAGTAGATGTTAAAGTAGCCGACAAGCTCGTAAGAATGCAGATAGACACTGGAGCGTCCGTGTCGGTAGTGCCAGAATCGTGGTGTGTGAAATACTGGGCAAACATTCCTAAGGAGCCATGCAACCTTAAATTGAGAACGTATGGGGGGAATTTTCTCACGGTGACTGGGAAGTTGTCAGTACCAGTCGAGCACAATGGACAGAGAAAGACACTTCCTCTTATTGTAGTTAAGGCACCAGGGGGCAACGTAACCCCGCTGCTTGGTCGAGACTGGCTAGAAGAGCTGAGGCTAGACTGGTCATGCGTAAACAGTGTAAGAGAAGAAAAGGAAGCAAGGCTCCTTGAGAAGTACGCTGAACTTTTTGGAGAAGGTGTGGGTTTGATAAAAGGACAACAGGTCAAACTGGTTTTGAAGGAACAAAGCACCCCTGTCTACTGCAAACCGCGACCTGTGCCCTATGCGCTAAGAGAAGCTGTGGAGCAGGAAATTCAATCATTAGTAACAAAAGGAATATTGGTACCAGTGTTGCAAAGTGAGTGGGCGACACCTTTGGTAGTGGTACCTAAACCAAACAAACAGGTCCGGTTGTGTGGAGATTACAAAGTGACCTTAAACCCAGTCTGTCGGACGGATCGCTACCCTCTCCCGCTCATGGAAGACTTGTTCGTTTTACTGAGTGGTTGTAAGTACTTTACCGTACTTGATCTGTCTACAGCCTACCAGCAGCTGGAATTGCATCCGGAGTCACAAGATTTGGTCACTGTGAACACACACCTTGGCTTGTTTAAGTCCACGAGATTGCCTTACGGCATCACTAGTGCTCCTGCAATTTTTCAGTCCGTCATGGACAAAGTACTGGAAGGGCTGAGAAATGTCGCGTGCTATCTAGACGATGTACTAATAGCGGGCGAAACTTATGAGGACTGCTACAAAAAGGTGGAAAGCGTGCTGGCACGGTTCAGCCAACAAGGCATCAGACTATAGAAAGAAAAATGTAGATTTTTTCAGACGTCTGTTCATTATTTGGGACATGTGATATATCAACATGGGGTTCGACCATCGGAAGAGAAAGTAAAGGCCATACGGGAGGCCCCATGCCCCAAAAATGAATCAGAACTGCGCGCCTACTTGGGCATGATTAACTTTTATGGCAAGTTTGTGCTGAACATGTCAACCGAGCTGAAGCCGTTGTATGACTTATTACAGAAGGGCACAAAATGGCGTTGGTCAAGGGCAGAAGACAACGCATTCAACAGAAGTAAGGCGTGGCTTACGCATGAAAACGTCTTAACGTTCTATGACCCAAAAAAGGAATTGGGGCTTGTATGTGACGCTTCAGCGTACGGAGTGGGAGCGGTTCTTTTTCACAGAGTTGGGAATGATGAGAAACCGATTGCTTATGCATCACGAACTCTGAGCAAGGCTGAAAAGGGTTACGCCCAAATTGAAAAAGAGGCCCTAGCAGTTGTTTTTGGGTTGAAAAAGTTTCACAAGTATCTGTATGGCAGAAATTTCAGCATCTATTCGGATCACCAGCCGTTGGCAGGGCTGTTAGGTCATGAAAAACAAATTCCGGCGATGTCAGCAGCCAGGATGCAGAGGTGGGCTCTCTTACTTGCTGCCTACAGTTACAAGTGGGTTTATCGGAAGGGTAGCCAGATTCAGAATGCTGATGCGCTGTCACGTCTGCCTTTGCCCAACGTGAACGATAGCTCAGACTACGTCAGTTTCTTTTCGGCGGTGGACGAAGTGCCATTGTCAGCTCGTGAAATTAGGAGAGAAACTGAAAAGGATAGTGTGATGAAAAGAGTGTTGTTTTTCACACTGAACGGATGGCCTTCACATGTGGATAATGAGGCATTGCAACCGTACTTTGTGCACCGTCACGAATTGTCGGTTGACCAAGGGTGTGTAACATGGGGAAATCGAGTGATCATTCCCGAAGTGTTTAGGGAAAAAGTGTTGTCCCTGTTGCACGAGGGACATCCAGGCACCACCAGAATGAAAATGCTATCACGTAGTCACGTGTGGTGGCCTTTGATAACATATGATGTCGAAAACACTGTCAAAAACTGTAGTACTTGTCAACTAACGCAGAACGCGCCACCACGTGTTCCATTATTAACGTGGGGTTGGCCAACTCGCAGATGGCAAAGGGTGCATCTTGATTTTGCATACCGGGATCAGAACTGGTTTTTGATTGTCGTAGATGCTCATTCAAAGTGGGTAGAGGTGTTTCTAATGAGTTCCACTACGACAAAATGTACTATCGAAAGATTGCGAAGTGTTTTCGCCGCGTTTGGACTACCAGAAGAGGTAGTGACAGACAATGGACCCCAGTTTGTGGCGACAGAGTTCGTAGAGTTTCTGTCGATGAATGGGGTACGCCACACGAAAAGTCCGCCGTACCATCCCGCCTCAAACGGAAGCGCGGAACGGTGTGTGCAAACCGTCAAGCGGGACCTCCTGAGGCAGGTAATCGACGAGCAACGGACGGGTGTATCGAAATCGATGCAACATCGAGTCGACCAGTTCCTGTTTGCATACAGAAACACCCCAACTGGTACGACCGACAGAACTCCAGCCGAGCTGTTTCTCTCTTGGAAGCCTAGGACCCGTCTGAGCTTCCTTCATCCTGAAATGGAGAGACGCATGAGAGATCGCCAGCAACAAATCAAGACAGCCGCCGACATGAGAAGAGGCTCTTGGCGAACTTTCGAAGAAGGCGACCAAGTCCTCGTCCGGGGATCACGTCCGACAGATCCTGCATGGTTGGTGGGACGTGTTATGAAGAAAGTAAGTGCATCAACCTACGTCGTGATAGTGCAAGATCAGCATCGGTATGTGCACGTGGATGATGTCCGTCCGAGACACTTCGAAGATTCGTCTGCACAGAGAAGAAATGTCGACACTCCGGCTGCAACACCACGAAGGGCGTCCGGTGGTTCTCGAGACAACATGACAGAGCCTGCTGCCCTCGATATGGAGCCTGTTTCCGAGACAGCGGTACCGACCACACCAGTGCTTCGAAGTAGCATACGACAACGTAGGCCACCGGAGAGGTATTCTTGTGTGAGTCAGCCAAAACATTGATGGGGAAGGAGTGTTGTGTTTGAGTATTGTTTCAATAAATAGCGCGAGGCGGCGGGCAAAGAAGTGAGCGCGCGCCTGGGATGTGCGAGACGAGACGAATGCACGGGACATTAAAACCGTTTGGCTCTGGAAGCTACATCGGCTGCACCTCGTCCTGTCTCTTGTCGTAAGCACCGTGGTCGTAAGCCACAACACTAAGAACTAAGAATAAACGTAATATTGAGACATCAAAGTATAATTGAAGAACAGCCATTTAATTTAACATTAACTTGATGGCCGTAGAACACATAGAAAAAAGTTTATAAACCGTCAAAGATTCAACAAAGCGGCATCCATAGTGGCCTAAAGCCACTGTCACGCTGCTCACCCATCATACATAGAACACGATGACGGGCTTATCTGCGGGCACGCCTCAAGCATGTTGGAAGCATGTTTGCTCCATACAGTGATCATGTCTGGAGGCAGTTGTTGTATGAGCAATGTGACCGTCATACGAGGAGGAAACACGTACGCGTCACTGTTTGCAGGGTCTTCTTCGCATGATGCAGTGCGACCGCGACTGTAGGCTTCTACAAGCCAAGCTTGTCTTTCCTCAATGATGAGACGTCGCCACCATCGACAATAAGTAAGAAAAAAAAGAAGGTTACGGCAATCAAATACAAAATTATCACTATCTATCGGTTTTAGTGGCTGACCTTAAAAAAAAAAAAGAAAAAAAGAATACTGACAGCATTTTTTTTTCTTTTGCCGTTACGTCATAAAAAATGGTGTTGCCTAGTGACGTCATTCCTTTCTGAGAAATTTCCGTACGGGGGAGCCTGTCCTGTAATTCTTATGTGGGTAAAGGCTATAGGAACTTCAGAACTTTGGAACAAACTCTGTGTCGTCCACGTTATTTCCTCGAAATGTGCTTAGTCATCCATTATGATGATAATGCAATTAATGCAAAGGTGCGAGTGAGCTGGATAGGGATAACGAAAATAATCCCCGGAGAAAGGAAACCAGGAGGACAAAGGACAACCACAAATTTCCAAACACAGCGAGGTGACTGGTGCTCCACCGGAAACGGAGATTTCCCTAGTTCGTTGCCAAGACCAGGGGGATTTTTCAGTCGCGCTCCAATCTGTGTTTGGAGATTTATGTTTGTCGTTTGTCCACGTTGTTCCCCTTCTCCAGGGATTATTATCGTTAATCATACGTGTTTTTTTTTATTACTTGTAAGAGACAGTATCAAGTATCGCAGTATCAAGAGACTAACTAAGGAGGGCCTGTTTGTTGATTTTGGTGCCCTCGGCGTGCGATCGAGTCGTCTCTTCTGAAGTTTTTTGTCAGAGTTAGCTGCATGCTTGGCGATTGACCAAGTCCGACTTCTCTGTATATTAAAAACCTGAAACAGGTGCCTAAAAAAAATAGACACGAAGCAAAAAGGAAACACCCGAAAATCACTTCAGGCACTTGTTCTCCATAAACGAGCCACACGATGAAATTGAAACGCACGTAAAAGCGCAAATATGTTTTTTTCTTACTATTTCTAAAATACGTTTCACAGTATCAAGATACTTTAATTAAGGAAACTTGTTTGTTAATTCTTGGCGCCCTTGGCGTGCTATCGAGTCGTCTGATCTTCCGACGTTTGTGGTCAGAGCTCGCAGCTTGGTTGTCGACCCAAGCCTGTCTTCGCTGCATATTAAAAACCTAAAACGCATGCTCGAAATTTTTTTTTTTTAAATGACAATCACGTGCCACAAATCGAAATGCACGAAAAAACGTTTCACGCGTTGATTCTCCATAAACGATCCAGACAAGAAAATTGAAATCTACTGATATCGCAAATATGGTTTCGTACGGTGAATACCCGTGCACCTGCTGCTCGTTCGTTCCTTTATTCGTTTCTTTTTCGAAATATAGTGTTTAACTATTTTCGCATGTTAAGATTCTCGTCCGATTTTCGGCTCGCGTTTAATTGTTCGGACATGTGTACCTTTGACCTTTGTCGAACCGCTGGATGCGTGAATATCCTAGGCTGCCGCGCTTGCGCTAGAATGCAGAGCCAGTGATGAAAGGTCGTTATAAAGCTATCGTTTCTTATTTACAGAAAAAAACTGATTAATGTATCAAAAGCCAAAATGACTCCCAGCAAAAAAAAACAAAAAAACATGAAAGTACGCCGATTGCAAGCAACGGTATTTCGTTGGGTAGCCAAGCTACATGCTACACCGGAAGTCCACCATAATCTAGGGACAAAGATGATTGCGCCGTGAACAAAGTCTGCGGCCTATAAACCAAATTCAGTTTATAGTGATCCTTTTTTTCTCCTACAATATCATTCCGCGGCGGAGATTGATGGCCGTTTGTATTCAATCAAATATTTTCTTTAGTCACACTTCAACTCAGTCACAGCGTTAGTACTTTTAGTTTTAATGAAAACATCAGGGGTGTGCCGCCGAATAAAGAATGTTCCCAAAATACCTTCTGAACACTGCATGTGTGGAAGGTCCGACCGTAGGGATTTTAGCCGAATTAAAGTGCCGCGTATTGATTGATGCGGGAAGTGAATCGGTCGCTCTTAACAGGCGTGCGATTTCCATCCCAAATAGGCTTGCCGTGTACGCTTTCAAGTAAGTGGGACAACCGCGCGATTAGCGCGGCGGTTGTTTCTTCATTTAGATGCGCATAAATCATGACAGAGGAAGCGTACCTTTTCCTACATAGACGCTTAATTGCTGCATAAAAAAACTTTAGCGGCGATTCAGTCTTCCTTTTCCCAGCGCAATGGCTTAAGCTTATGTGCTTTATAAAAATGTCTGTTTGTAGTTCGCGCGAAAGGCCTTTGCGTTACTTTAACGGGAGCTCCGTGTTGTCACTTTAAGCGTAAATTTAGCACTCGCCAGCAGCGCCCGCGATCCACAGCTCACAGCGTACGATCTTTTTTTGGATGAGTGAATGGATGCATTCTTACGGCTGAGCTCCCTGCGGGCCGTGAAGGCTGCGACTATTCAACACGGGTCACATCCCGAACGGGCGTCGTGTGCCGTGTTGTGTTGTTGCCCTATAATAGACCATATCTGCGCGCAAAATCCCATTGTTGTCAGTTTCAAAAACGCAGCGTCGCGGGGGTCGGCAAGTTCATCGCACGACGACTATTCGTCTCAGCGCGACAGAAACACGTCGAGAAACAGAAAGTGTCCAAATTGATTTTAGTCGGCACCGAGAGTCACCGAGATGGCGAAATCTCGGTCCAGGCTGATCTCGGGGACCGTGAAGGCCACCCTCTGGCGCGTCTCATCGCATGGGCAGTCGATTCGGACCGCTCTCGCTTTCTTCTTCACGGTTTTCGCAGTGCTCCTAAAGCGCATTCGGTGTGGTTTCTTCTTTCGTTAGTTCACTTCGTCTCCCCGTTTCTTTCTGTCTCCGTCTCGCCTAACATGTAGCCCAACGAAGGCTACAAGCACGAGCTCCTTGCTTTTGGAGGTTGGGAGGCCCATGAACTCTCGTGCAGCGAGAGCTCGCGCCTCAAAGGAAAAAAAAAAATTATCTGCACGGATCTGCGCGGAGGTTACGACGATACGCGCTTCAAATATACGGTAGTAGTTTGCATAGTGTGAGATTGGTAGGACTGCTAAATAAGTACCTGCCATTACAATACTGCAGATCGAAACCATCGACAAAAGGCGGGAACTGAATCCGTGAGGTCTGCAGGCGGGTCATGTATACTGTTATCGAGCTGCGTCAAAAGAAAATGTAGGTGTCAGCGGCAATATGTTTGCAGTATTACCTGAGAAACGGAAACTTAATTTTTACGTTTTTTTTAAATTTATTGGAAGGATAAATTTTTTTTATGTGTATATGTTTTTGTCGCAACTTACGTCGGTCATGCGGTGCACGCACATGAAATGCGAACTGTTGAAGAGATGTAGACGGTGGACCGTGTTGGTTTCTAATTTACGATAACGAAAGAGGTACAGGAAAGACAAACAGACAACACAGGCTTTTCAAAGCCTGTGATGTCTGTCTGTCTTCCATGTCCCTCTTTCGTTATCCTAAAATGTTGACGAAAGATTCGAGTGCACTATATATGGGGCGACTCACAAATAAGAACATCGTGAACCCCTCGACCTTGGGTTTCTGGACGTTGAATACCAACATTCTTTTTCAAAATAATAATATTATGATTTTATTTCCATTTCAAATAAATGGGTCAAGAAGGAAGTGGAAGCTCCTCCCACCTCTCTCCACTTTACCACAGTGAACTTTGGAGAGAATGTCACTTCCTCTCCAGCGTCCGCTCTGCTATAGTGGAAAGAGATGGGAGGAGCTTCCTCGTCTTTCTTGACCTGTCACCGACTATAGACGGTTTGACGAGGTCTCAACTCCAATGCGCTTCGCAGCAGCAGCGTGACTGGGACGTTCAAGCGAAGTACACATAACTTACTACTCAACACAACACAAAAAAAAAGGTGTATATATATATATACATAAGAGAAACAATGTAAATAACAAGGATTTGCACTAAAAATAATTCGAACACGTTACTGTTTAATAGTCAAAGCATTGTATCCTAAATGAAATAGGTATGCATTATGTCTCTTAATTTTCGAAGACTCGTGATCCCAAATTAATGTCATGAGAATGCAACACGTAATTGTTTAGAAGTCTCGGGATTTGGTAAGTCAACATTTTTTTACTGGTGTTCAATCGAAACCTTGGTTGGTACTTCCTAATAGTCAGGCTTTCTAATTTAACAGGTCACGAAATGTCGCTGCGCAGATTACCAAGTCCTTTCAAGGATGATACATTACATTGCTGTCCTTTTTTAAGTCTCATGGATTGCTTGTAAGGTTATGAATACTGAGTACATTGCAAGTTTTGAATAGGTTTCCTTATGCGACAGATACAGTGAATTTGAAATTCACTGAATTACGCAGCATAATTGCAAATGCATCGTATAACGCCTTCGATCCGTGAGGGTACTTAAATAAATAAATAAATAAATAAACGATTTAGTCATACAAAATATTGTGAGAGGGAAGGTAATTTGATGTCATTTATAGCTGTCTCTTTCATTATCCCTGTGCCTGTTTCTCTTGATGCTTCTTCTGTTTGTTATATCTTACTATCTCTCATTCTATCTTTCATTGCATCGGTTGCTCTCACACGCTGTCTCGTAATGTCTCACTATATCTCTTTCTATCTCTCACTGAGTCCCCCGACCCAGATTACTC
Organism: Ixodes scapularis; assembly: GCF_016920785.2. Taxonomy (NCBI): domain Eukaryota; kingdom Metazoa; phylum Arthropoda; class Arachnida; order Ixodida; family Ixodidae; genus Ixodes; species Ixodes scapularis. The sequence continues at coordinate 18,600,012 of NW_024609868.1, forward strand.
AGGCCAAGAGGGTAACTTTCTGTAATTAATTCGTTCACTTACTAATTACTTCTCTCTTAAACTCTTTATCTCTCTCTCGTTTACTTTCTCTTCCTCCCTTTTCTTGTTTCCGTAGCGTATTCCTACAGAAGGTCGCGAATTAAAAACCAGGCGAGCGAGCTGTGCGAGTGTCCGCGGGCCTGACCAGCTGCACCACAAAGGTATCAGTCTAGATTGCGGGACACTTAACCGGACTCCCGACCGGTGCAATGAGTTAATCTTCTTAGCGCCCTCCCACTGGGCGCCGCCGTATCGTACGACCTCCGCAGTAGTAATGCTTGTTTTTATCGCCATAACTCCTTCTTGGGTTTATTGTCTTTCTCCCCTATTCTGCACAGCAACACGTGGCGTTTTTGTTTCATTGTTTAGGCCGGATTAATTGAGGGCAAACAACCGCTGTTCAAACAAACGAGTCTTTTATTTTGTTTTTGTTATTTAGTGTGGTAGTTGCGGCAGCATTAAGTGGTACTTTTCTTTGTAAGTGAAACCTGGGTTCTCGTGTTTCCCACCGAAAGCTTTTTTTTTTAATAAACGATCCAATACGGCGTTTAATTAATTTAATTTTAAGTTTCCCGTCGCGACGATTGCCCTCATATATTGTGCCTGGGCAGCCACATTTATAAACATGCTATAATCACAGTTATGTGCACGAGAAGTCAAATTCGAGAAAGGCGAAGAATCTCACAAACTTTTGGTAGCATCTACAGCACATTTTCTTTAGTTACATGTTGCGAACGAGCGACGAATTGAGCCCGGCCTGCCTTCGCTCTTCTCTGGGTACGGCGTCAGAACGCATGTTACGCCGAGCGCAAAGCTCGCTTTGGCCGACAGCACGTTGGTCGCATTTTTGCTTTGCGGAGTCTTCTAGGCAACATAAATCAGATTCAAAGCCTGCAGTCGAGTCTCTCGGGAATATCCTATTCGCATTTCCTCCTAAAGTGTGTAAACACGTGCCCGTGGAAAAAAGCTTCGCGGAATATTTTCTCATTCCGGGCTTCCGTTTCGTATAAAGCGCCCGTGTAATAAACAGTGCCGAAAACAAAACTTGGCATTTCGGAGAACTTCCAGGCTCTGATGAGACCGTGTCGTTCGTGTGTGTCTTAACCGCGAGGCTATTAGTCTTGTCGGGGGAGGGAGGACCGCTGGGAGCCCAGTTTGTCGGCGCGCTTGCTAGGCGCGCTGTGTTCTCTGTAGTCCTGTGACAAATTGTCGACGGAAGGCAAGGCACCGCTGTCCTGGTCAGCACGGGTGGTTGTGCGTTCGCCGGCCGGCCACGACAGAGCTCTCTCTTCCGGGAACGCCCACTGTTGGTGACCAAGACAGCGCCGACAGCGCCTAAGATATCGATGACGCCTTTGTAGAGCCCACGACATCTCAAGACCCCGCTCGCTCTGCTTGTCTTGGAAGATAAGCACTGCTGGCGCTCGGCAAGGGCAGAGAAAGTGAACGCACTTCTCTCGCCCACGTTGTTGGAATGTTCACAGTCAAATCACCTCCTTAGTGTGCCTAGATTACAGAGTGTTTCCATCTACTCGGTCGGTATCGCGTATCAATAGTAATTCATTTGCCTTATCACTTGATTTATGGACCGCGTTTGCGATTCGAGCTGCGTGGAGTTGACGAACGTGTTGGTCGTCTTCAAACCTCCCTGCCTCCATGCCCGCTTTCCTCCTCGCGACAACGCGCCGCGCGCGCACCGCCATTAAATTTTAAACGTTCTCCGTGGTTTGAGCTGGCCCCTCTCTTAAATCGAGGCTCTCTATACTCGTATTCACCTCAAAAACCGTAGCCAAAAAAAAAAAAAAATAAATAAATAAAAATAAATAAATAAATAAAAGTCCGGTTTCTTGTTGAGCGTTATCATATCCTCTCATATACTCAGAAAGCTGGCAGATCGCCACGAGAAGCGGCCGCCCAAATGGAAAAGGTGAAGCGGCAGACAACGGATGAGAGAAGAGTCACGTGACTGGCGCCCCGCTGCGGCGAGACGCCGTAACACACTTTTCCCGAGCGAACAAGTGTGTTTCGGGTCCTCGCCGCTGCAGAACCTGTGCGCTGACGTCCAGGTTCCCCGAGAAATGGCTCTTTGATGCTCTGGGCTACCAAATCCTCGCGCTCAAAATCTGCCACCGGGCACTCTATGGCTCCGTCGTCGAGCTGCCAGGCTTTGTGAGTATAGAGGAGGCTATAGCATTACTGATTTTCTCTTTTTTTTTGTCAGATAATTCAGATATATTTAGGTGCATTTTAGATTATCTATATGTTATCTTATCAGGTCGCGCACGTGTTTCAAACGCCAAAAGCATTGTTTCTTTCCGCGGCAAGCAAATATTTTAAAAACTAATTGGCGTAGTGCACAAACAGTGCGGAAATCACGTTTTTTTTCTCCTAATGTTTCGTTTTGTTATTTGTCAGAGCACGGTGGCATCGTGCCATTGTATCGTTTTTTGACGTTTTTTATGCTCCATATACTTCATGCGCTCAAAATTCAATCGTAAAATTCAATCGTCGCCCTTTGAAAATGGCGACAACGGGAAGCAAGGGCAGGGGAGAGAAGGTGTACGCATGCGCGGAGGCTTACTGAAAAAAAAAAAAAGGCCCATTTGTTTTTCTTATTTGAAAGGGCTCGTACACCTACATTGGGAGTGATTCGTCACCCTTCATCGCCGTAACAATAACGCAGCATCACCGCGAACAATATACCGCTAACGAACGGTCTTAACGCGGGAGGAAAGCTCGATTAGGCTGGAGATTGATGGAACGGATCTTGGTCTCCAACAAATGTCAACTTACAAATGTATAGAGCGCGAGAACTAATTCGGAGAGGGACAAGGAGCCACGTGGATGAAGAGGGAGTGAGAATCGTCCGATTGTCGTGGAATGATCTTTCGGTTGATTCTGTTCCCGTGGCGAAGCTAGGCGAAGCGTAGCGTGGACAATCGCGTAATAAATGATCAACACATTAAGATGGAGAGTCCCAGGATTGACTGGATTTTCGGGCGGAATTGGAAGAAGGGTGTATGCTTTGTGCCACGCCAGCCAGAGCTGAGCGGGAATGACAATAAAAGCTCACAAATTTTGAATTGTCACGCATGAAAGCTCTAAATAGCCTCGCACTCCGAATAAACTGCTTACGGTCATATGTTTTTTTTTTCTTCTTTATTTGTATGGACCGTTTAAAAGTAACGAGTTCTAGAATGTTTAAGATAGCGACGCAAATGAAAAAGCTTACTTTGCGAAGTCCATCTAACGATTTCTTCATAATAACAAAATTCACTCTCCTGTTTGAATTACGTCAAAATGTCTTATATGCGCTTGCTTATTTATTTATTTATTTATTCTTTCGCTAAGCTCCCTGTTTTTGGTGTGCGACCGCTCTTCGAAATAACCGGCGGTATCGACACAGTATGTAAACGTAATTTTCCAAATAAACTTTTTACGTGTTTTTGCAGCAAGTGTGCTTCTTCTTTTTACGTGCATACACTGGGCCATTTTTTTACTGTCTAAGAAAAACAAAATCAGTGCAGGCTTCGGAAGGTATGCGCGTCATCAGATCGCTGTCATCAGCACAAAGAGGAAGACTGGGTTGATGTCGTTCATTGCCACTTAACAAGGTATACGCTTCCGCTTTATGACACTTCAGCATCTTTGGCGGCCTAAAATGATTGCTTCCGGACATTTAAAGCTTCACCTGGAATCGTACGAAACGCTTTTTCGCGCTCCCGGGATGTTAAAACACGCAGCGACAAATCAAGACGACATCTTCGTATGCTTAACCTTAGAAAGCTGCATTTTCAATTTTTTTTTTTTTTTCTGTCGGCCGATTGCGCGCACTTCGCACTAAGCACAAACATGGCGGCGCCCTGAGGAACATCGGGCAATGAAGTGCAGATAAGCATACCTTATTTCGTGACTGTGAATATGTGTATGTGTGAGGGGGAACTACGCAGAGACGTTTGACACCTGGGCGGATGTTGGGACGCATTGCGCTTAGAGGGCAATGTACAATAAAAGAACTTGTTGTTGGGCTAGTTGGTGTTGACTGTATTGAACCATGGTTAAAAGCGCTAAAAAAAAAGACGTACACAAGATAGAAGACAAACACGGACGCTACTCACAACTATATTGGGAAAGGAAGATAGAAGTACGTATATATAGTAGATCTGATACACCCATCGTCACCCAGGTTACTCATGCGCGAGATACAAGAGCATAAACCCGTTTACATGTATTTATCGAAAAAACGAATCTCAGCATTATACAATGCTATGTTATACAATGCATTATACAATGCTACTTCCATCTTCCTTTCCCAATAAGTTGTGACTAGCGCCCGTGTTTGTCTTGTATCTTGTGTACGTCCTTTTTAGCGCTTTTAACCATGGTTCAATACAATGTACAATAAGTTGGTCGTATATACACTCCGTGCGGGAACTATAGGGGGCGCTTTGAAAAACGCGCGCAGTGCCGCTGGCGGAGGAGCTGGCGTTCGACAGTGAGGCGCGCTCAGCAGCCTGCGGCGCCTTTTCGCGTGCGAAGCTGTGGCGGCGGAAGCGCGCACGGACGGAACTTTTGCTTTTTGAGCCGATAAGTTGAGGGTAGCGTTACATGAGTGCTGGGGCAGATTGAAGAAGGGCATTTAGCTGTTCTCCGCTTCTTATATATTGAGTTTGAGTCGTTTTTAGGGGTAATTTCTTTAGTTGCGCGGTCGAAAAAGGGGTTTGAGCAATTTTCCGAAAAGCAAGACGGCCGCCACCATAATCGCTCTCAGTGGGAAATTTGTTTCGCTCGTCGCTGTAAATGTAGGACTGCTGGGACGATGATATTTGGAGGCGAGTGAGATGTTCGCTATGTTTGTGCGCTAAGTGGGCCAAGTTTTTTTAAGATAGTAAGTGTGAAAGTTATGGTTCGAACGAATAAAGGAATAAAGCTGTCTGGAATATCCAATATTGAACCCAAAATACTGTGTTATAACCGGGCTGTGCGAAGTGCAGATTTGGACACACAGGTTCTTCGACATGACCGTAACTTGACAAAACAGTTATAATACCAAAAAGAGGTGGCCTAGGGAAACCAGGTGGACATTTGGTTTGGGCGGCGTAACTGAATGGGAAACGGTCTTGACCGTGGAAGGGCTCTCAAGAGAATACCATGCGTCGTGGGAGATGAGGACTTTACAGGTAGGAAGGGACTAAGTGCACTGTACTTCCAATGGAAACAACTTTACGAAAGGTGGCTTCAAAGCCGAGAAAACCAAGTTGCCGGCCAACACACGGTTTGACTGTCAAAGGCTTTTGCGGTCAGCTGTTGTGAAGTAATCTGGTTGTGCGAGGTGCTGATTTTCGGCACACAGGTTCTTTGGCAACCGTAATGCCCGTGTCCCACTAGAGCGACAGACAGAAACAAACGACAACGACAAGCCTCAAACCAGAGTCTTTCGCGATTTGAGAGGCTTTGTAGAATGAAGGAGGCTATGCTCCAACACGAGCATTATGCACGCGAGGGTATCTTTGGCAAACTTGCAATCGCTCGTGCTTACTTCACGAGCACCGAACGACTACACCCCTGCCAAAGGTACCATCGCGAGCATGCTGCATGGGTTTGAGGCTTGTGGCTGTCTTTTGTCTCTGTCTGTCGCTCTAGTGGGACACCGGCATAACTTGACAAAACATTTATTATACCTGAAAGAGGTGGCATAGTTTAACCAGGTGGAAACATTTTTGGGCGGCGTAACTAAATGGGAACCGGTTTTGACCGTCAAAGGCTGTCAAGAGTATACCACTCATCATGGCCGGGAGGTGCACACTTTACAGGTAGGAACAGTGCTTAAAGTCCACGTACATTGAGGGAGGTCCGTACAAGAAGGTAGGGGAAAGGGGGGGGGGGGGGTTGATGAGATGTAATAGATACACATAAAATAAACCCCACTGCTGACTCTGTCCACGCTGTACCTCGAACCCTCAACCCCAAATGTCACATCCCTGAAAACAAGCTGTCTTATGGCAAGATATGATTTTGATTTCACTAATGCTGGGGCCGTAGAGGAGGGTCTCAGACCATCCGTTAAAATCAGTGGGGGGGGGGGGGGGGGGGGTTGAGACCCATTGAGACCCCCCAAACTGTAAGCCCCGGGTAGGAGGGGACCAGTGGACGGTACTTCCAGTTCGAATAACTTTGCGATAAATGGCTCTAAAGCCGAGAACAAAAATTGTTTTCTACAAGACTCGGGGTGTTAGCGTTTCCACATCCAAAAGGAGGCTGATCAAAAAAGAAAGCACACCACATAAACTTTCATACTCAAACATTAATTGTCCAGTGATTCCAAGTTTCATTGTAGTTTTCCTTGGATTTGGTCAATTTTTGTACCGTCCGAATCTTTCTTCATGAAGTACAGACCGCGTGCCCTACTGGTCCGGAAAAATCATCGACACGTACAATAGGGACGAAACGTCTTTCGAGGGCATTCCTTCAACGAAATTCGCACTGCATACCCGCGAGTGTGGGATGGCATTTCAGCTTGAGCTGAGATATGTATGCGTTACTGGTACGAAAACAAACGTAGAGCGCAAAGCGGCAGTGTAGAATATGTCAGCCATGCCGACACAGTGGCAGACATGATCGGGAGACCAAATTTATCGCGTCGTACGGCACGGGTCCATCGTTGTCGCTGTCCCACAAAACATCGGCGAGGTGAAAAGCTGTGAAACTTCGTCCCCACGAGATACTACGCATAAGTATTGGAGCACTTAACGACGCAGCAGTTCATGCTGTTAACCCAGCGCAACCGCACCGCTCCGACTTCAATGCGTACCAATGTACGCGGCGTGGTTTCGTTTCGCCGGAGCTCTCACTGCCTACCCTCAGTAACGGCCGCGCGGCGGCGCGGCGGTCGCGTCGCACGGAGTGTATATTGCTGTTACAGTTTTGTCACTAAGGGTCCTCGAGCACACCGGACCGGTTGTCCCCGTATTTCACGGTTGTGAACTGAAGTTCAGGAAAAGCGAAAACTGCGTCGAGGGACTACCCATAGGACGCTTCGGTTGCGAAACAACATTTCCGCGCGAATGCTCTGCGCGGATCCGTGGACACGTATTTAGAAGCAAATCCGACTTCCGGCATCGCTATATGTGCGTGGCAGGCAGCACCCATTTGCGCCACTGTTTCCTTCCCTGCGAGTCATTGCCGCAGGACACTCTCCTGCCCGTGCGTGAGGTGCCGTGGGATCTCGATTGTTTTGGTCCCCTCCCAAGGAGCGACCGGTTTTCGGCGTCTCGAGTCTGGAACGGAAGCGCGAAAACCCAAACGAAAATTGCGCGTGATTTCGAACATGGAAAAATAGTTACACATTGTTTTTGGACGACGTACCAGGCGGGGGTATTTATCTTCCAGGCATTGAAGCCGCATACGCAATTTACGAGCAATAAATAAATAAATATATATATATATATATATATATATATATATATATATATATATATATATATATATATATATATATATATATATATTGTAATCTAAAATATCGTGAAACGATTTTCGCACGTTACAAATTTCGCGCAATCCGCGGTGTTCACAGACGTTCCACGTCTCTCTATTCATAATGACAACCCGAATTAAAGCCAGTTGCTTTCATTCGTTTTTTGTGGGCCAAATGTCTCGCATTTCATACGATCTTTGGATCAGCATAACTATGTGTTGTCGTTGCCGTCGCTGTTTTTACAACTTGACGTCTGCACGATAGCGTCAGGTTTGATTCGACATATATTTTTACTTTATTTCTTGTAAATATTATTTTGTCACTCCTCGGGTACTTTTTACTCTCTGTGTTCAGAAGTGCGAGCGGAGCGCCTCGTTTTTGATTGACTTCGGGGCTTGACCAAGACACCAAGTTCTCTTCGCAAAGCAATGAAGCTCGAAGAGGTTTCTCGAGCTCTACCTCACAACTGGTGCCCAACGTTTACACCATCCGATCGACTGCCGGTGTCACCGGAACTCTCGCAGGACATTGAACAATAGTCACGCGCCCGATCCAACCCTCCGCGCCCCCACAACCCTGCACTGAACTCCATTGGAACTACAGGACGCCCCTGGTGACACCCCAACCCTGCGTGTTGCCGACGTCCAGAGAACCCCAACCCCAGCAGCTCTGCGGTGAAGCCCCCGTCCTCTAATTCACGGGGAAGTCATCATCTACTGCAGGCACGCAGTCCCGCAACCGTTAGTGCCACGTTGTCCCCGGACGGACGACGACCGTTCAGTCATCCGGTGCGGTCTGTCTCCTCCTTCCCGCTCCAGGAACACACGAACCTGATGACCAGCCTCCCCCAACCCCCGGAGATTCCTTTCCACCCGCGTCTTATAAATTACACCGACCGTCAAGAAGCGGCGTGCGCGCCCACCCCTACCCAACCGTCCCAATCCTGTTCCCGCCTTTTCCCATTAGAGAGGTCCGTCCGCTTTCTCCCTTCCCCGCCAGGGGACGGCATATTATGCACGTCTTTGCTCTGACCACTGCTCTAAGGCTGCAAAGACTGGAACGATAGCACTGCCGATTTGGAACTCCTAGGGTCGTGGTGAAATAGTTCAGCTATACACCTTTCCAAAACATATAAGTCAGGCAAAAAAAAAAAAAAAAAAAGTCGAGTCATCGGGTTGTGGACGCAAGCTTGGCGTCTGACCTTCTGTAATAGAGAGTTACTGCGCTTGTTCAGAACCAGTCCCACAACCCAGAAGTGGACGCAAATGGCGGTACGCAGAAGGCGATTTTTGGAATGGTCTTTAGCTGGAGATTGGAGTGACGTGACTTATTCCCGGCGATTGATCGGTACATGCGGAAATGACGCATTTTGTTCGTGACACCTGACTGGGCACAGCTGGTTCGTATAATATTGGCTGCAGTTCGGCGACGTGGTGGAGGCGGCGCTAAGGTCAGTCAGTCAGGATGTCAGTTCTTGTCCCCCCTTCGCGTCGTTTCGTGGTGTCGATGTTTCTGTTCCAAAGTTTACTCGAGTAGATTCGAGTTACTCCCGCGAGTCATATCACGTTCTAACACAGATAGAGCGGCGCTGGACGCGAATAGGTTTTCGAACGCCAAGGTACAAAACCATTTACTCTTTGGTAAGATTGAGTAGATTTTGGAACACGACCTTGATGCCGACAGTATATAACTTATAATTCAGTGGTGTCATAAGTGGCAAATGGCTTTACACTATAATAAATGTAAATCACTATCTTTTTCCCAGAGTTTAAATGTTCTATCCTCCTCTTACCACCTTTCTGGCATCCCAGTAACTGCTTGGTCATCGTATAAATATCTCAGAATTCATCTGACATCTGACCTGTCATGCACCACTCATATAACAACTGACATCGCCGATGCTAACCGCACTCTCGGATTTCTTCGCCGTAACCTCAGACAAGCTACATCCCTCGTAAAACAACTAGCTTATACTACCTTGGTCAGAACTAAACTAGAATTCGCTTCTTCCATATGGTCACCGTGGCAAGCATACCTAACTAAAAACCTGGAATCCGTTCAAAGCAGGGCCCTCCGTTTTATTTATTTCGACTATTCCCCTTACGCAAGCATATCAGGACTTCGCCAATCAGCTAACCTTGACACTCTTTCTCACCGCCGCAGGATGTCTCGTGTTTCTTTTCTTCATCGGATCTTTTATTATAACAGTCATCGCAGACAAAGTTTGTTATCACCTCCTTACCGCATTTTCCCTCGTCTCGACCATTCTTGCAAACTCCGTCTGATTTCATCGTCAACCGTCACTCACCAAATGTCTACTTTACCATTGGCCATTGACGACTGGAACTCACTGCCTGACGTAATTGATTCCTTACCTGATACTAAGAAATTTTCTGCAGCCATTAGCTTATTTTTTCTAACCCATAACTAGATTACAGCGTGTTTTAGTAAATAAATAGTTTTGTTACTTGTTTTTTTTTTTTTTTCAGTGTTCACTCCCTTGTATAATGCCCCGTGGGCCTTCAAGGAATAATAGATGATGATGATATACGAAGCGACGCGCTGTCAAGGCGAATCAAACGTCGTCCTCGTGTCACGTGACCAAGCTCTCGTCGGTTACGCGTACTCGTAAGGCGCCCAATCACACGACGGATGGCCAGTGGCTGACTGCTCTTCTATAGCCAGTACACTCTCCATACTCCACTATACTATACTCCACTGTACCCTAAGCTGACAGCTCGATCGGAGCTACGCGCCAGCCGGACCAATCAAACGCTCCCCTTACATCACCTGACCGCGCTCAGCGACAGGCGGAGGCATGTTCGCTAAAGCCAACATGCATCCTCCTGTCGCTGATTGCGGTCAGGTGATGTAAGGCCCTAGCCTGAAAGAACACATTGGCATCGTGCTGTTGTATCAGTTTTCATTGCCTTTTATGCCCCATACTACTAAAACGAGAAGAAAAAAATTTGTTCTAAAAGACGAGATACGCGCAAAGACAGGTGCCTACAATGTTGATCGCGCGGGACTGGGCCCTCCAGAAATGGCACCAGCGGTGGGTCGGGAAGCGAGACAAAGGGAGAGGGCGCACGCATGCGCAAAGCGGAGCGTGCGAGTCCGCAAATGAGGTTCCTGCCATCGCCAGTCCCCCTGCACCGCACGCCGTGCAGGCGGCAATTTCATCCGAGTCGGGATGGAACTCCCTGCCCTTGTGCGGTTTCAGCAGTCTCCACGCGACTGTAACTCTTGTTCGTTCTGTTTCTTTTTTTCTTTTTTTTTTTCTTCTTTTTTTCTTTTGGGCGACCGGAGGAATCTCTGGACCGGACCGTTTCTTCCGCGTTAACGCTTCTCTGGGCGCACTGTGATCCTTCGAGCATACTCACCGCCAGAGTGCATGGCAATAAGTTCCCGCACTGGTTCCTCCCCCCAGGGACGTAGTGCTATATGCGTTGGCGGCCTGGCTGGCAACTCTGGCATCCCAAAATTGATTTCATTTGTTTATGTTTTTCGCCCTAGTGCTTGCTTCTTTTATTTTATTTTAAATACCTTCCGCTATCTTTGCTCGTACCGCATTTCTTGTGACGATGGTTTTCGTCCTTTTTTTTTCTTTCTACATATGCGTGCTTCCGCGTGCATTCAGACGTGGATATATATATATATATATATATATATATATATATATATATATATATATATATATATATATACACGTCTGAATGCACGCATATATGTATATATATATATATATATATGTATGTGTGTGTGTGTGCGCGCGCGTGTGTGTGTGTGTGCGCATATACGGAAGCTTGCAAATACGCAATCTGAGCGCCGTCATCTTGCTGCTGGCTCGCGTATATACGATCATTCGATAGTCAAGCCTTGCAAAGGCGTGCCCATGGTTGCCAGATGGCGCCCAAAACAAAGCATTTTTTCATCCATGGTGGCCAGGCTAGTTTTTGAAGGGTGGCCGCTTGCAAGCGTCTAAAGCTACAGTCACACCGCTCATAGTTCATACAAGAGACCCAGCGTCTGCGGACACTCCTCGAGCATCTTCGAGCATGTGTGCTTTCTATATGCTTCGAACATTGTCTGCGGACAGTGCGTAGTGTGTACCAAAGAATTCTGGGTGCAATTGTAGCTGTCAGCATAAATATTTAATTTCTTCAATTGTTCTTGTTTTTTTTCTTCTGCTTTATCCCCTCTCCGCCCCACCCCAGCAATCCTGCGTTCGTGACTGCGTCTGTGTGTCTGTTGCCAGACGACGCGCGTGGCCGGCGCTAGAGTACGGTAAATCATGTGGCGACTGTCGGACCCTCCTGCTGCGCGGCAATCTCGCCGAATCTCGATTGGTTCGAGACGACGACCCGGTGCTTACTGTATACGACTGCAGCAGTCCCCCCTCCACCCCCGTCTGCGTGCGTGGCGCCTGGTGCTTGGGACGCGCGGGGTCCGCCGGGGTCGGGGCTGGAAGAGAAAAATGAGCTTCGCACTCGACTAGACCGCCGCGACGTTTTGCGAGACCGTAACTTTGTCCGTTCCCAATTGGCTGCTACCCACTTGATCGCTTTTCTTTTCTTTTTCTTTTTTTGACCTTCCGTTTTATTATTATGTTTGTGAGTTTCAAGCGCTTCTCTCGCGAATTTTCGTCGTTGGGATCCGCGTTTCAAAGTCGATTGGAAGCTCGGGAGCGAGACGTTGTCGGTGGGTGAAGCGGAATTCGATATATTGGGAGACGAAACATTGAAAAATATTTTTCTGTCTTGTTTTTTCTTAAAAATAAAGGGAGTAAGAAAGAAAAAAAAAAGGGGGGGGGGAGAGGGGGGGGGGGGGGGGGGGGGTTGGCGGGGAAAACAATCTTGTTTGTCGCTTTTTGTTTGTGGTTTCGTCAAAGGCGATAAGTAGGATACGCCATCCAACTTATTGCTTTTTCGTTCTGACGTAAAATTATATAAACATTCTTCTTTTTTTTTAATATTCGCAAGGATGAGACAATGTCAAAACATGACGGACCAAACTAGTGTTGTGATGCACTATATTTTTGTGTTTGCATATTTTCTGTTATTTTGATCGCTGGTGTATTTTTTCTTCCTGCTTTATTTTTTATTGTGTTATTTGCGTCCCCCTCAGTGGAAAGGGTGCTACTTCCCGTGTTCTGATAAAAAAAAGAAAAAAAAACAAAAAAAAAACGACCGGCTGTGTTTTTTTTCCTTTTCCCTCTCTCCCTTCCTCCCCACCCGATCATAACAGACGAGTCACCCAAAGTCGAAAACATCCGCCGAACTTCCCAATCGTTAATTTTGTTCCAGTTATGCATGGGTTGAGCGCGTGAAATGTCATGGTGCACCCGGTGTTCCACATGAAAGCAATGTTCCGGTCAAATCGTTCTTCCTTGTGTCTCTCCAAGAGCTTTGCTGGGAAAGTAGATACACTGGCAATTTTTAAAGCGAAAAACAAAATACGCTGTAAAAATTGTATGCCAAATTGCTGGGAAATTGTTTGCCCATACGTGAAGCGTTCTAGGATCACGTCACATCAGGTCATGTGACCTAAATTTCCTCGCTAAATTTAGCGGGAAAATTTGAATTGGTTACAGGTCGCGTGATGTTAATTTTCCCGCTACATTTAGAGGAGAAACGAATTTGCCTCATAAAACACGTGACATCAGGTCACGTGACGTCAATATCACCGCTAAATTTAGCGGGAAAACTGAAATCGTATGTAGGTCGCGGGACTTTAATTTTCCCGTTGAATTTAGCGGGAAAATTGACGTCACGGGACCTGATGCCACGCGACCTATAACACCAATTCAACCTCCCCGCTGAATTTAGCGGAGAAACTGAACCGGTACGTAGGGCTGTGACGTCCCATAATGCAGCACTGCGCGCGCTGCATTATGGGACGTCACAGGCCACGGCTTCACGAAATACGGTTTCACGTATCGCGTCAAAAAGAAAAGAAAAGCAGGCGAGGGCCGAGAAACTGTGTTGTTCGGCACAGCGCGCACGACCACACTTCTCCGCGTCGCAAGTTAATATTCGATTAATCAGAGCCTCGACATTTTCGCGTGGCAGTCTCGAGAAGAGTGTACGCCTCCTCTACGCGTCCTGGAAGACGAGCTAACTGCATTCGGTGGGAAAGGTCAAAGGTAGTACTCTCGCCGACAGTGAAGAAAGCCCTTCGGTCTCCTTTCTCGGTCCGTAACAATGTCCACACAATTACAGAACTGCCGTCGGCTATAAGCTCGGGAAATCCGCTCTTTGTTCCTCGTTCGTCTCAAAGCCTCCTCCTCTGTTGCCAGACCCTAAACCTTTTCTTCCTTCAGATTCCGCCGCATACACGTGTTTTGCTCCGTTTGTCGTTCGTCGCTGGCCAGAAGGAAAACCACCGCGAACCAATTTTCGTGTACAAAGAGAGCCGCGACCGAACAATAGGCTCGGCAATTACGCGTCAACGCGGGTGTTCGGCGTGTAATAAAGTGCCTGGCTCCATGAGCCGATCGGGTCATTTTGCTTCGGAAGATGTCGTCATACAAAGCAAATGGGATTTGCGCGCACGCGCGCGCGGAAAGCGCCTCGTGTTGTCGCGGTGACATTAGCCGCACTCCGGTTAATGGCACCGACTTGAGCCTATCTGGAAGCCTCAGAGTTCATGGCGGCCGACGTTTCGGTGAGTGAACAGTTTCTTCGGGGCCCGTGAAGATGCGAAACGTCGGCTGTAATTCTGCGACCTGCATGAGATCCATTCCCGAGTTTTGCCAGTTTGGACCATAAAGGCGCTGACAGATTAAGAAACGGAAGGTGCGTCCCATTGTGTTCACGTTTATTTATTTTTTGCTTTGCAGTTTGTTTCTTGCCGCTCTTAACAGTTTGTGCCGATCACAGCGGCAATAAGACGCCAAAAACGTGCCCCGTCGTGTTTCTTTTTTTAATGTTAGTTGTGAGTAATTATTCTCGTTCTTTGTTAGATTCGTCAAGACGGTCATAGGTCACAACTTCTCTTCTTAGAGCCTGCGAGAGAAAAGTAAAAATATACAGTGCGCCCACCGCGGCAGGGTTTCCCCCCATGTGGCGTTTCCCTCCCATGGGCTGGCGTAACGATCATGTGACCATTGCGACGAGCCAACGACGGCACATTGATACTTTAGACCCATGTTATTGTAAAAAAAACTATCTCCAAACTCCGGTCTAAAAACATGTTTTTCGTGCAAGGCTCGTCAAATTATGAGGCGCTGGAGAAATGCAGCCTTCTGCGTTAAGTCCTTATTTCGAACTCTTTTTGTTCGCCTTCCGCCCATTGAAAAGCATGCGGGAAGGGCCTTAGAACGCACCTGGTATCGCTGCGCCGCAGCGTTCTTCCGCATCAAAAAGTTCGTCTGCTTTCCTCGCCGTCACCATGGCAACGAACGCCGAATGAATAGAAGCACGCACGGTACCGCCGCGTGAAGCCAGCAACAGCTGACGCCATTTTACGAACGCCGTCTGCTAGCCAAAGCCGAACGCGGTGTGTCAGATCAACCGCCTCCGCCGGTGCGCCGCTAGCAAAGACGACGAAGCTGAGACACGCCGACGGCGATCGAGCAAGCAACAACACCGCGGGACGACTGCAACGGCGGCACTTATTCGGATCAAAGGCCGGCTTCGCCGGTGCGCCGCTAGCAAAGACGACGAAGCTGAGGCACGCCGACGGCGGATGGGCGAGCAACAGCACCGCGGGACGACTGCAACTGCGGCATTTATTTTGATCACAGGCGCGAAATAAGCAAGAACAATTTTTATTTAAATCATAACACCCGATATCCAAGTTGGGGACCACATACCTTTGCTGGGTCTTTCCTGTGAACTTTTTACAGAGACACGGGGTGCCGCATTCAAAACACAGCTCCGTTTGCAAAATATAGGGGCCCTGAAAAGGACCGTTTAGACCGCTACCAGAACCTATAACTGACGTAACGAGCACTTGACGAGCGGTTGGCGCATAAGTCGTCCTTATGCATTTTTTTTTTATACGTGGTGCAAAGTAATCCCGCCCCGGTCTCGCTGACGTCAGCGCCATGGTAGCAGCGGCGCTCGACGACGTTGCACGCCCGATGCTTGGCCTCGCGCCGGCGCCACTGATGGCCCCTGACACGCACCCGCGGCCAAGCGAAGCACAGCGTCGCAATTTCGGGCTTGCAGCGGCGACTCTCTTCTCCGCACGCTGTTGCGAACGGGCTTCGAGGTACAACACCATGTGCCGTTGGCAGACATCTCCTCGGCACGATGCGCGGGGAAGTTGTCTTGGCGTTTAACTCTGCCTCATTGTCGTCATGCCCGAGTCCCGTTAAGCGCGAGACACATGGACGACAGAATCGTCCGATCCGACGTCCGATCCGACAGTCCGAACGCCGCTCCGAATTGCCGCACGCGACGGTTTGAGACACACGCTTCCGACCTTGCATGCGACACGACGATCCGTTCGGCTCCGCCCAGGAGATCCAAGCACCCCAGCGGAGGTCCGCGTTCACAGATCTCTGGTCCCAGATTGACGGTTTAGCTCACACGAGCGAAGTTAGAAGTTCGTTCTCGTTAGTTAGCGCGTGCATCTTTGCCGGGGCAATCTTTCTCGAATGGGTGAGCGGGATCCACGCGTCCGGCTTCCCGTCGCGTCCCGTTTTC
This sequence comes from Ixodes scapularis, assembly GCF_016920785.2. Classification (NCBI taxonomy): domain Eukaryota; kingdom Metazoa; phylum Arthropoda; class Arachnida; order Ixodida; family Ixodidae; genus Ixodes; species Ixodes scapularis. The sequence goes on from NW_024609868.1 coordinate 18,616,182, forward strand.
TTGTTCGTCCCGCCAGACCCAGTACGTCATCATGACGTTCGCGCTAGCTGTGCTGTCATTGGCTGGACGCATCCGACAATCCGTCCGCCGTGCGAAACTATCTGGCGCGTTGGACGCACGTCGGATCGCCGATCCGACGTCTGATGCGACCAACTTTTTCGGATCCGGCAGTCGTATTGCCGGATCGGACGTCGGATCGGATGAATTTTTCGCGCATGTGTCTCGCGCTTTAGAGCGGCGAACAAAAAATGAAAGCCGTTTACAATTCCCTGTAACGCCGGTTAGAGCGCAGCTTTGAGGAGGAAGATGGAAGCGTACTGAGGGATAGGTGACTCCTTGAGGTCACGTGACCTCAAGGGGGTCACGTGACTTCAGGGGGGTCACGTGACCTCAAGGGGGTCACGTGACTTCAGGGGGTCACGTGACCTCAAGGGGGTCACGTGACTTCAGGGGGGTCGCGTGACTTCAGGGGGTCACGTGACCTAGGGGTGTCACGTGACCTAGGGGTGTCACGTGACCTCGCGGTTACGCCGACGGCGACGCCGCTCAAGCCGGAAACGGGCCCCTAAGAGCTGCGCTCTAAAACAACCGACACGGGCAGATGCGGCAGGCTCGCGATGGTACTTTTGGCTGCAGGCGTTGCGTCGTTCGGTGCTCCTGAAGTAAGCACAAGCGATTGCAAGCCTGTCGAACATACCCTCGTGTGCATGATACTCGTGTTTGAGCGTAGCTTCCTTTATTCTACAAAGCCTGTCAAATCGAGAAAGAATGTGGCTTGTCGCTGTCGGTTGTTTCTGTTTGTCGCTCTAGTGGGACTCGGGCATCAGTGTTCGTCGCCGCTTGTTGTCGGCTCATTAAAAATAGGGCTGGCTTCGACTAAAAAAAAGAACGTAGACAGAACAAATCAAAATCTGGAAAAGCCCTCGAACACCTCGAGTGCCCGCATGACTGTGACACATGTTAATGTGTTCGTGTGTTTCAAAGGGGGCTCTGCCGTTCATCCATATCACCCATTTTCGTTTGCCATCTTTGCAAGTGGAAATGACCAGATTGATTCCAGTTCAGTTGTACTGATCGCTCCAGTAATTCCAGCAAATTCAGGTCGTCATACTGATCATGATGACGGCTCTTATGTAACAGAAAGAAGACAAACTTGCTTTTGTTGCTTGAAGACAAATCGAGCTTGCACGCGGTCCCAAGGTGTTTGCTGCATCAAACGCAAACTTCGCACGCCCGCGCATTGTTAACGTCGTCTCTTACATTACACTGCGTATTTTTTTTTCTTTTTTACACAGTGAATACACGAGCATAATTTGCTCGCAACGTCCCGATCTTAGCATCCAAACACGCAATATTTTCGATGTCGCGTATTTTGTTTGCCACTGTGAACATGCCGGTTCGGCAAGAAGTGCAGACGATCATTATTAGTTCCACGTGGGCACGTTTGGGAGGCAAACCAACGCACTAGGTGCGCAAGGAGCAGAAGAACTTCCACACGGTACACGGAGCGCAAGTTCGTCTGCTTCTTTTTTAGGGGGTTGTGATGACGTCAGAAAGACGCCGAGCTCTGATTGGCTGTGATTGGCTCTGATTGGAACGATAGTGTGTGTAGACCTCGAGGCAGCTACCCACTATCCTTCAATCGGAGCCAATCAGACCTCGGCGTCTTTCTGACGTCACACCCCCTAGAAGCAGACGAACTTGCGCTCCGCAATCATTTCAATGAAACTTCCCCCCGAAATTCGCCAGGTGGCAACGTCGCTTGAAAATGCCGACGCATTATCACAACGACGTGAAATACGGTTTATACTTCGTCGAAGCGAAGCATATTGACCCTGTTCGGTTGATCCCGGCTTTGTTCACACCACGGACGGTACACATTTGTCGTGGCAGCGGCACACAAACTGGTCTTCGTCGTATAGCGTGTCACGACCCTCCGTCCTGCCGTGCAAACATTAAACGTTCGTGGACGCTCGCTATACGACAGAACAGGTCTGACTGGTAGCTCTGCCGTCCGCCGTCTAGCCAATATCCAATAGCGACGAGGTTTGTGGGGAAGGTGAGGGGGAAGAGGAGGAGGAGGAATGATCAGGCCCTCTTAGTGGTATTGGCCTAGCTCGTCCGAACGTTACTTCTGAATGGCGGTCACTCCTGCAAGCCAGTGTTTGTCTGTCGGCCGCTCTTAGCGTGAAGGTGCCGCGGGAACTCCTCCCTGTGGCCCGGGTTCCTCAGCTGCCATGCTTCCCTTATCAACGTGTCGGAGAGATGGCCTGTCTCGAAAAAAGCAAACAAAGGAATTCGCAGCGTCGACGGTGTGCATTAGTGTTGACGGGTTCGACACACTGACCTTTTTCGCTGGCTGCAACTGGGATTTATTCTTTACTTGGCTTGTACGCACACCCCGCTGAGCGGTCTCCTTGTTACCTCGGCCGTCTGTCGCAGTTGTAGCTTCCACGTCTTGTCTTTTTCTTTTTTTCTTGGGGGGCGGGGGGGGGGGGGGGGGGTGTATTTTGTTTTGCAGCGACATGAAAGCCTGCTAAAGTGACTGACGTCTTTCTGCAGCTAATAGGGTTCTGAAATAAGAGTCAAAGCGCAGGCGAGCTGGTGCACAATAATTAAGAACTTCGGGACAAAGGAAACAAAGAAGGCGTACACACCACCTCGGTCTCATAACCAACAGAGCATACAGATGTCATTTCCCTTTTACAACAGTCTTCTCTTTAGATACCAGGATCTTCCGTGATCTATTTTCCCGCAGCACGCGGAGAGTGAATTACGGCTCGCGCCCTCGAATCGCAAAAATTGTATGCGTACTTAATCGTAATTTAAAAAAAAAAAAAAAAAAGCAAACGAACTTTATGTGGACTTGGACATTTGCGTGTTTTGCGCGCTGTGACGCAAGCTCAAATATTTTGCCCCGCCACGATCAAACTCTTCCTTACCCATTACCTCTCAACTTTTTTCATGCCTCCTCCACTGCCCCTTGTATAAAGTCCTTCCCAGCTGCTACGCGAAAGTAATATATCCACGCGCATTATTTCCACCTTTTGTTATGCTATCATGTATAATTTTTTTTTCCAATCCTAGACTTACTACATACAACACACGTCCTCTTACGTGCGGTGCGCTCATTCTCATCGCCAATCGTGTATTTATTTATTTATTTATTTATTTATTTATTTTATTTTATTTTTTTTTTTTGGGGGGGGGGTGGGGGGGGGGGATGAAGGGCTCTTGTCGTTTGCTGATGTACGATCTGCCCGTCGCAGCGATAGGCTTTCAGACGAGGCGTCGACGAAAACATGAAATGGCATGTCAGATTGGATCGGCTTACGAAGCGTCTTCAGACTAGCCAGGGCTGTGGTGCCATCTATATTCTTGAATATCCTGACTCGGGGATGAAAATTTAACCGTGATGTCCTCCAAAAGGCTGAACAGCATGTGAGCGATTTAGCGAGTAACGAGACGAGCGACGAAAATTTCTCACTGTCGCTCGTCGCGCCGCTCGGTTTTCGGATTTCCAGAAAACATCGCTCATCGCCTTGGTCGCTTGCTCCTGTCACTTTTATGCGGTTTGCCTCGTCGCGCGACTCTCCGAGCGAGGGCGAAGTGGGTCGCCGTCGCTCGTCTCGTCGCTCGCCAAATCGCTTACACGCGGCTCATACTTTAACGCTCGCTCTTCGCACGCGACTGGGCAAGCGACTCGTCCATTCCACCTCTGTGATATTTGGCCAGGTCCATCTCGCGAGATTCGCGACCCCAGCTGTGTGCATTTTATGCCCGTTCCTCCGTTTCCCGTTCTCGCCGCCAGGCCGCGGAAGTTTTCGCTTCACATTTCGACCAGACGTGTGCTCCCCTTTTCTAAAAGTCCTTTTTTTTTCTTTTTTTGCCGCTGGGCGGCGTCGTCTCCTCTGGAGTTGCGAGGAAACATCGATATGCCTTTATTGCACCCTCCTTAGTCTAGGAGTTGCTAACTCGTAAGGACAAGCGCGGTTCGTTTTTGTGGCCACACATTTCAGAATGGGTATATAAAATGCGAGACCGAATATTCGAGAGTAATGAAAAGAGGGCTCATGTTGCGACGGGACATCTCTCTTTGAAAAGCCGGTTTTTGTGACTCATTATATATGCCTTCGCCATCATTAAATTGTCGTCATGGCTTGAAAGCTGACCCCTCAAAGATGCTGAATAACAAACGTCGCGTCCCGATTTCCCATCCCTTTTTTTTTTTTCGAAATATATTTTAGCCTGCATCCAACAACACCCTGGTTTATTTTTATTTTCCTTCTCTATTTTTTTCTTGATATTTTCATTCGTTTCCGGCCACAGACGGTGGCATCTTTCTGAAAATCCCCTTGTGGTATAAAGTTTCGTTCCTGCGGCGGTTTTTGGAGGATTGATGTCGATGTAACCCAATATTGCGGCGGAGAAAGAGTGGGCGAAAGTTTCCGCTGTATCAATACAAACACTAAAATGAAAACACAATAAAGGGCACGAATTCGATTGTTGTGTCGGCCTATAGGGATCCCCTCTTTTGTCTCGGTGTTTACAAATAAGTAAAGTGTATACGCACAAACAAAAATGAGGATTCGCCTCAACAAAGCCTGGAAGGTTTTTAGGCTCGCGTCTCTTTAGTGAGGGGCATCCTACCGCGCATGCGCATCGCCCTGGCAATGCGCAGGATCCAATTTTCCCAAGCCCCGTCCCGTGAGGGAAACACAGTTTCAACTGCAGAAACTCGTCACAGCATGCATGTAACGCTGTTTTTTAAGCTCTCTGGGCCCTTAGGGTATTGAAATAAATAAAATTAAAGGAAGATTCATTGATGCACTCTTATAGGGAATGCGTTAGCATGACCCTCAGTGTTGACATTTCCCAGAGGGGGACGTGTATGGTGTTTTACCAAGGGCCATGCTAACCCATTCCATAAGAATGCACCAGTGAACCTTCTTTTATTTCTTATTACTTTTTTTTTGGCGAAGCGGGTTTTAAAGTTTGTTTTGCCCCAGCCTTTGTCGCACGCAGACTGGCGTCGGCTTGCCGCTTCTTACACCGCATTTCGGCCAGCCGAGCCAGGGGCTGCTTTCGCTCCTCTGTCTCGTTCGCCCGCCTTGCATTTTCGTATTATCACAACAATGCGAGCGATCGTTGTTATTATGGTGACGTTTCATATAGCGCTGGGGAGTTCAACGTTACTAGATTATCTTAGTTACAGAACTGCGGATAGACACTGCTGTACTCCTTTTCACCTTACGTCGGGACGCAGCGGACGCTACGAGCTATCCCTGCCAATCTCACTCTGTGGACGTAACCGCTTTCCGCAAGTTGCTGTGCCCCCTCTCCAAAGTCGCGTGACACTCACACGGCTTTAGATTGGCTCCGATGGCTCGTAGCATCCGCTGCGCTCGGACGTGGGATGCTTGCATGTTTCCGCTCCGCTTTAGGGTGGAGCCAACTCTTTGTTACCCTTCCCCAGACCCTCTCCCACCGCCATTTTTTTCCCACTTCTTATTTCGCTAAGCATAAACAACGTTGAGTTTCTGTAGCCTCGAAACACCGGCAGCACTGTGAGGCCACTTCCGTTTCCGTTCATATGAGGAGTCGGAGGCTCAGCGGCATGGCGGTCGTCGTGGCTGTCTCTCTCTTTATTCGGGTGTTTCATATTTTGAGGTTGCGAGCTGGAAGCGTGCGTTGCTTTTATCGAAACGCCAGCCCCCCGACAAAATGGAGCGCAACAGACCGGCATTGAACGCCGAAACCTGGCCGGCGGAACGAGATCAGTGAGCGCTCCCTATCCCTAACGAGGATTAGCGGCGTAGTCGGAGCGCACGACCGGCGAGTGTGACAAAATGGTCGACGAAAACAACGGAAGTTGCTATGGTAAGGACGTAGGCAACACTTCGTTGTCTGCAACAGGTATCACAAACGTTGTCGCCACACTAAACAGCGAAGCGGCGGAAACATTTAGGCACACACTCTGACGTATAAGGTGAAACGGAGTATATAGGAGTAGCAGTCCCACTCCCCTGGCTCGTGTTCCGTCGTTCGACGCGCCGCCGTCTCTTGGGGGACGGCTGCTATGGTAACTGCAGCGTATCCTCCGGAATACGGAAAATACGTACGTTTCGAAGCACAGCGTCTAGGTGGTGTTTCACCGTACTGCATGGAACGCGCAGTCTTGTAACGAAAATATAAGATGGCACTTCAAATGACGGGAGGTAAACTGAAGGGAGTGGGGGCGGTACGCCCCTCTGCGGGAGTTCCACACATCCACAACTCAGCTAATCCAGTAACGTTAAGGGAGGGTGATGTTGAAGACGGTAATGACGCTAACGGCTATTCTAATGGTTCTGCGAGTGAGTTTGCTGATGGGGGACTATGCTAATTATATGCGACAAAGAGACGCCGTGTTCACCATACACGGTACTCCAGTGACGCAGACTTCACAGCGAGTGGCGTTGTTCGAGAACATTCCAATCGCTGCTATCGTCTGCGACTTCGGCAGAAGTGAGGAAACGCGTACGGGAGATAAGGGAGCTGGTATACGCTTAGAAACGTACGCACCATCTTAAAAAAAGAAGAAAAAAACTTTTTGTAAAGATTTTTTGGAGCGTCGACGCTTTTAGAAACAAGGAATCGATACGACGACGAGCCGAAGCAATGCATGCGAAGGGAACTGCTGTGCGAAGCTCCGAAGTGGTTACTTAGTGCGGCGGAATTCAGTTGCATAAATAGTGCAAGCTCTGCGCTTGTAAGGGAACGCGCATTTTCCTTTTCACTTGGGCAGGCTTATATACTCAATGTGTACACTTCGCGTTCGTAAATCAATAAACATTTTGACAAGACATTGTATGTAATACCATTTTTTTTTTTTTTTTGAAAAGTGGAGGGGGGTTGTCGATAAATCTGAATCATTTGCTTTCAAGTGAAAACGTGTTAGGCAAAAGCAACAGGTGAGGAGCAACGTAGTTTGAAAGGTACCAACCGGGGGGGGGGGGGGGGGAGGGGGGGGGCAAGGCAGGTGTTTTGGCCCCCCTGAAACAGCCGCCACTGGGCAGGGTAAACACTGGCCGGCGGCGCCCAAGGGATACCAAGGGCACCGCCCTTGGTATCCCTTGGGCGGCCCCTGGGGGGGGGGGGGGGGGGGGGCTGGTCTGGTTCGCCCCCCACTCAAAAACAAGCTTGTATGCCACTGGGCAATACAGTAACCTAATATTTAGGGTGTGCGAATGTCGGTTCGAATCGAATAGCACTGCCTCATTCATAACCTTCGCAACAGTGGAAGAGAAAGCTGCGGGGACAACCGGTTTTCTTAACATTGTTAGAGCTAGGCATGACAATGCGCTATTTTATTGGAACTGGTGCGTTGGCGGTTTACCCGAAATGAAGGTTTTACTGATAACACTTTACTGGCAACACTGCGCGCAATGGTCGCACGGAAACACAGACGCGGAACCATAGGCTGTCAAAAAATGCCTCCCTGGAATCGCTCCGTGTGCCGTAGAAATCAGTGGATAAATAACAACCACCTGTCCACAGTTTATGCTCGCTATTCACTCATTTACCGTATACATTAAAATGTCCGTATCCAACTGAATTCCTTGTCATAGTTGTATGTTTAACAGTAGCGAGTGTCGTATAGTTTCTGAATTGTCTAAAATAACCCGACTGCTCAGAGTGTTAGGTGGCTTTTATCGGTATTCAATTAACACTTCTGGGGCCCTTTGTAAATAATATATATATATTCGGCTTACTTCGATTATAGTGCCGATTTCTGTCCTGGAGAGGACATCATTATTAGAAAATAAATTAAAATAATGGACGTGCAGGGTTCATCAACAAACCCTGCACGGCCATTTTCCCTGCGAGCACACAGATAGCCAATCATCGCGATCGACAGAGGGAGCTTATCCGAATGGCTTACGGACCAGATATGTTTTTTCTACCTCCGATCACGATTGGTTACTTAAAAAAAAGAAATACACCTCAAAGTAACTCTGAGATCGTAAGAGCCTCTTTTTTCACAACAATTATCAACTGTTTTAATCGCGCAAGATTGGAATATAGCTGAGTTATGCCTTTCTTTAAATCCGGTGATCGTCCCTACTAAACTATCGACCCATCTCGCTAAGCCATCTGTAAGCTCCTGGAACGCGTCATACATTCTCAAGTCATGAACAACCTAAAGGGCCATAACATGGTCTTCAAATAGCAGCACGGTTTCCGCAAGGGTTACTCTTGTGACACTGAACTCGCTGGATTTGTTCAGGACTTACACTCATCTGTAGATGCTGGAATTCAGGTTGACGTAATTTTTTTATATTTTTTCTAAGGCCTTTTACCGCGTCCGACCTTCACGCAATAAGCGCATGGTGTTCAACCTGGTTAACAACACTAAACCTTTCCAAAACAAAGAGTATGTCATTTACTAATTTCTCATCTCCAGTTATAATCTCATACATTCTAAATAACAATGTCGTGGAAGTCACTTCTTCGTATAAGTCCCTAGGTTTCCATGTTGGGCCTGATTTAAAATGGCACTACCACATTAATCTCACACTAGCATCTGCTAATCGTTCACTTGAACTCATCCGGCGCAATCTTAGAGAGGCTTCTGCTCACTTAAGAAAACTTGCCTACATCATACTCCTCCGCCCCAAAATTGAACGTGCTTCTGCTATTTGGAATCCGGACCAGGCCTATTATAAATACCATTGAATCCCTTCAAAATCGAGCTGTTCGTTTAGCATATTTTTTAGATTATTCACCGTTTTCCAGTGTCACAAAATTTAAAAAAAAAAGTCGTGCTCAATTGCAAGCTTCATCACATAGCCGTAGGCTCGCTCGTCTAACATCTGTCCACAAACTTCATCATCATGGCTCGCTTCACGATGATTTCCTTCAGGTGCCTCACATTACTATTTTACGCCGGGATCACTCATACGTATACAAAGTAAGGGTATCGCATGGCACTTCATCTCTTTATACACAATCATTCATACCGCGAACAACGATCGATTGGAATAACCTGTCAGCACACATAGCGAGCCGACTGAAGATGATCTAACAAAATTTCAAGAACTCGTGAGCACTGACAGTAACATATAGTTTCTTTGTTTTGTTTTCTTCTCCCCCCTACTCATCTCTACTTCACTTACATATATATCACTCTAAAAAAAGCCCGTGCGTCTTTTTTCCCGCACAACACTCGGAGAGCTTATCACCGCAACTTACGTAGGCAGCTCAGCGAATGACAATGCCGAAACATATGTTTAGACCACAAAAACGCAGTCTGAGTTGTGACATCAAGCAACGCAAGCGTGGCGTTTTGCATTGCTTAATGTCACAACTCAGACTGCGTTTTTTGGTCTAAACATATGTTTCGGCATTGTCATTCGCTAAGCTGCCTCCATAAGTTGCGCTGACTTGCTCTTTGAGGGTTGTGCGTGAAAGTAGACGCACGAACTTTTTTAGAGTGTATATTGTTCATCGTTTTCGCGTTCTTGCGTTGATTTTGTTTTACAGTCATATACTGACATTATTTACCTGCTGCATACGTACGTGCCCCCCCCCCCCCCCCCCCCTCTCTCTCCCCGCCTATGTAATACCCTCCCTTGAGGGCCTTTGAGGATATTTTGAATAAATAAGCAAATAAATAAATAAATAACGTCCTCCTGCAAAAGAATGCATTCTGCGCTAATTTCCTTTTCGCGAAGAATATTTTTGGCGTTATTCGCCATGTTTCTTACGTATATTTACTTTATTGTACACAACAATGCAACACAAAATGCTGCGTCATGACAATTGCTCGCCCCACTTCTTGTGGGCGAAATTAAAGTTCTCTCGTGTTCTTAATTTCGTAAAACAAGCGCGCCCAGTTGGGTGCAGCTTCTGCACTTCGGCAGTATACAGACTGAACCTCGTCGACAACATCGAGGTAGTGCTATGCACAGACTTAATCTTGGGGTCGGCATGCCGAAATTCCATCCTCGCTTTCCAAATACTGAACAGTCCAAGGACAATGAAAACATTATACGGGACATTTCGCTCTTCTCAACTGGTAGGAACCGAATAGGGTACTGGGTTAATTAGGGAGCCTTCATGTGCGCTTTGCTAGGGTGATGCCACCCTTTGTAATACCACTCGCCGACAAACCAGCAGCCATTTTGGTTCTCGGCGATAATCCGTGGGGCTTATAACCCTCCCAGAAACAAGCACCTTATCTCACAAGTTCGGAGCAGCGTTGTGGAACCCACGGAGGGAGGATTAGCATTTTCCCCCTCGGATGGGATGACCGATGGACACAAAGGCCACTTTCCCGCGCACGGGGAAACAATGAGAGGAACAAAATGGCGGTGGAAGAGGGTGTGGGAAAGGGAAACAGGCAGTTGGCATCACTCTATGCGCAGCGCACATGAAGGCACCCTAGGGTAAATAACACATCTTCTTTCACAGTCCTTTGCAGAATGTTCAAAAAAGAACGCAGCGTCCCAACAGTGGAAGAAGACGTGTTCGATGGTTTCGTGTGTCTTACACAGAAAGCAATCCACAAACCAACGGACAAAAGTTATTGTTTTCTTTTTGCCACGGTTTGACCGGCAGCGTGCCACGGTGCAACTAAAAGAAAAACGACTTAGCAGCTGGTGGGACACACATTTTTTTTTCTCGCGACAAGGTACATAATGCCCGGGACCATGTTTCTTATGGAAAGGCAATGTTACCTTATATGTGTTCTCCGCGAAGTCTATCGTGTAAACACGATAGACTCACACGATTGAGCGCGTTAAACGTTCGAAGAGCTGCGCACGGGCCCACCTCCAAATTCGCCCGAACAAGAAGGAGCTGATTTCAGCGGCAGTGCATTATTTTGTCTTCTCTAATCTAATAATTCAGTAGGACCGTTATATATGGAAAACATGAAAAATTTAACCTGCAAAAAAAAAAAAAAAAAAAAAAAAAGTTAAAAAGATTTTTTTTTTTCGATTACGAGAAAGGAAATGCTTTCATATTGGACTGACTCGTAATCAGGCGGAAACGCAACATCTTTTTTCCTTCTTTTTTATTTCCCTCCCCTTTTTAATTTATTTTTATTGCACTTTCGACTTTTTTTCAGATTGGAAACGTAGTAACGGGCTTAAAACCCGTTTCTTGACTCTTCTCTTTTTTTGTAATCTAAAATGAAAATGAGATATAAACGCATTATCGTGTCTTCGCTCCAATGGTCTAAGCGAAACGGGCTTGTACGTGTGCGCCGGCGGGCGAGCGAATCGGGAAGAAAAATTCACCCTTCCGTAACGGAAATGCCGGGGATGCTGTTTACGAAATAAATCGAAGAAACAACCGGCAAAATAATAATAATAAAAACTCGTTGAATAACCGGTAGCCACGCCAGCTGTTACGTCTCGGAGAGGGAAACAAGTGAGGCTCTAAGGAATTCAAACGAGCCGCGTTTATTTCTGCCTAAATGAAAAATGTACTTCTCTTTACCGTGAGCATCGCTTGACCCGAACGTTCTTTCTTTTCTTTCTTTCTTTACAGGTGAGTTCTTTCTGGCCAGTCATCTCTCGACCGCGCCCACGTCATCAACTGTCTGAATGATCAGGTCAATTGGAGTAAGTACCAATAAAAGAAAAAACGTCTAACCTTACCTTTTACAAAAAAAGAAACACTCTGTTATGCGTGAAGAGAAACCATGTTTTTCGCGTCACGAACATACTTTGCGCTCGCGCTTTAGTTGATCTATCATCGCGCAGAAAAACGAACAAACAAGAAGGAACACAGACGGGCTTGAGTAAAAATGCAACGCGTAAGACTTGGCCGCGGGAATCTTCTTATCCACTCGTCATCTCTCTCGGGTTCTGAATAGTTTCCACTGGGGAATCCGCAAACTCGGGAATTTTCGCTCGCACTTTAGTTGATCTATCATCGCGCAGAAAAACAAACAAACAAGAAGGAACACAGACGGGCTTGAGTAGAAATGCAACGTATAAGACTTGGGCGCGAGAATCTTCTTATTCACTCGTCATCTCTCTCGGGTTGTGGATAGTTTCCACGGGGGAATCCGCAAACCCGGGAATTCGCGCTCGCGCTTTATTTGATCTATCATCGCGCAGAAAAACAAACACACAAGAATTAACACAGACAGGCTTGAGTAGAAATGCAACGTGTAAGACTAGGGCGCGGGAATCTTCTTATTCACTCGTCATCTCTCTCGGGTTCTGAATAGTTTCCACTGGGGAATCCGCAAACCCGGGAATTTGCGCTCGCGCTTTAGTTGATCTATCATCGCGCAGAAAAACAAACAAACAAGAAGGAACACAGACGGGCTTGAGTAGAAATGCATCGTGTAAGACTTGGGCGCGGGAATCTTCTTATTCACTCGTCATCTCTCTCGGGTTCTGAATAGTTTCCACTGGGGAATCCGCAAACCCGGGAATTTGCGCTCGCGCTTTATTTGATCTATCATCGCGCAGAAAAACAAACACACAAGAATTAACACAGACAGGCTTGAGTAGAAATGCAACGTGTAAGACTAGGGCGCGGGAATCTTCTTATTCACTCGTCATCTCTCTCGGGTTCTGAATAGTTTCCACTGGGGAATCCGCAAACCCGGGAATTTGCGCTCGCGCTTTATTTGATCTATCATCGCGCAGAAAAACAAACACACAAGAAATAACACAGACAGGCTTGAGTAGAAATGCAACGTGTAAGACTAGGGCGCGGGAATCTTCTTATTCACTCGTCATCTCTCTCGGGTTCTGAATAGTTTCCACTGGGGAATCCGCAAACCCGGGAATTTGCGCTCGCGCTTTATTTGATCTATCATCGCGCAGAAAAACAAACACACAAGAAATAACGCAGACAGGCTTGAGTAGAAATGCAACGTGTAAGACTTGGGCGCGGGAATCTTCTTATTCACTCGTCATCTCTCTCGGGTTCTGAATAGTTTCTACTGGGGAATCCGCAAACCCGGGAATTTGCGCTCGCGCTTTCGTTGATCTATCATCGCGCAGAAAAACAAACAAGAATTAACACAGACAGGCTTGAGTAGAAATGCAACGTGTAAGACTTGGGCGCGGGAATCTTCTTATTCACTCGTCATCTCTCTCGGGTTGTGGATAGTTTCCACGGGGGAATCCGCAAACCCGGGAATTTGCGCTCGCGCTTTAGTTGATCTATCATCGCGCAGAAAAACAAACAAACAAGAAGGAACACAGACGGGCTTGAGTAGAAATGCAGCGTTAAGACTTGGGCGCTGGAATCTTCTTATTCACTCGTCATCTCTCTCGGGTTCTGAATAGTTTCCATTGGGGAATGCGCAAACCCGGGAATTAGCGCTCGCGCTTTAGTTGATCTATCATCGCGCAGAAAAACAAACAAACAAGAAGGAACACAGACGGGCTTGAGTAGAAATGCAGCGTGTAAGACTTGGGCGCGTGAATCTTCTTATTCACTCGTCATCTCTCTCGGGTTCTGGATAGTTTCCACTGGGGAATCCGCAAACCCGGGAATTTGCGCTCGCGCTTTAGTTGATCTATCATCGCGCAGAAAAACAAACAAACAAGAAGGAACACAGACGGGCTTGAGTAGAAATGCAGCGTGTAAGACTTGGGCGCGGGAATCTTCTTATTCACTCGTTATCTCTCTCGGGTTGTGGATAGTTTCCACGGGGGAATCCGCAAACCCGGGAATTTGCGCTCGCGCTTTAGTTGATCTATCATCGCGCAGAAAAACAAACAAGAATTAACACAGACAGGCTTGAGTAGAAATGCAGCGTGTAAGACTTGGGCGCGGGAATCTTCTTATTCACTCGTTATCTCTCTCGGGTTGTGGATAGTTTCCACGGGGGAATCCGCAAACCCGGGAATTTGCGCTCGCGCTTTAGTTGATCTATCATCGCGCAGAAAAACAAACAATCAAGAAGGAACACAGACGGGCTTGAGTAGAAATGCAGCGTGTAAGACTTGGGCGCGGGAATCTTCTTATTCACTCGTCATCTCTCTCGGGTTCTGAATAGTTTCCATTGGGGAATCCGCAAACCCGGGAATTTGCGCTCGCGCTTTAGTTGATCTATCATCGCGCAGAAAAACAAACAAACAAGAAGGAACACAGACGGGCTTGAGTAGAAATGCAGCGTGTAAGACTTGGGCGCGTGAATCTTCTTATTCACTCGTCATCTTTCTCGGGTTGTGGATAGTTTCCACGGGGGAATCCGCAAACCCGGGAATTTGCGCTCGCGCTTTAGTTGATCTATCATCGCGCAGAAAAACAAACAAACAAGAAGGAACACAGACGGGCTTGAGTAGAAATGCAGCGTGTAAGACTTGGGCGCGGGAATCTTCTTATTCACTCGTTATCTCTCTCGGGTTGTGGATAGTTTCCACGGGGGAATCCGCAAACCCGGGAATTTGCGCTCGCGCTTTAGTTGATCTATCATCGCGCAGAAAAACAAACAAGAATTAACACAGACAGGCTTGAGTAGAAATGCAGCGTGTAAGACTTGGGCGCGGGAATCTTCTTATTCACTCGTTATCTCTCTCGGGTTGTGGATAGTTTCCACGGGGGAATCCGCAAACCCGGGAATTTGCGCTCGCGCTTTAGTTGATCTATCATCGCGCAGAAAAACAAACAATCAAGAAGGAACACAGACGGGCTTGAGTAGAAATGCAGCGTGTAAGACTTGGGCGCGGGAATCTTCTTATTCACTCGTCATCTCTCTCGGGTTCTGAATAGTTTCCATTGGGGAATCCGCAAACCCGGGAATTTGCGCTCGCGCTTTAGTTGATCTATCATCGCGCAGAAAAACAAACAAACAAGAAGGAACACAGACGGGCTTGAGTAGAAATGCAGCGTGTAAGACTTGGGCGCGTGAATCTTCTTATTCACTCGTCATCTTTCTCGGGTTCTGAATAGTTTCCACTGGGGAATCCGCAAACCCTAGAATTTGCGCTCGCGCTTTAGTTGATCTATCATCGCGCAGAAAAACAAACAAGAATTAACACAGACAGGCTTGAGTAGAAATGCAGCGTGTAAGACTTGGGCGCGGGAATCTTCTTATTCACTCGTCATCTCTCTCGGGTTCTGGATAGTTTCCACTGGGGAATCCGCAAACCCGGGAATTTGCGCTCGCGCTTTAGTTGATCTATCATCGCGCAGAAAAACAAACAAACAAGAAGGAACACAGACGGGCTTGAGTAGAAATGCAACGTGTAAGACTTGGGCGCGGGAATCTTCTTATTCACTCGTCATCTCTCTCGGGTTGTGGATAGTTTCCACGGGGGAATCCGCAAACCCGGGAATTTGCGCTCGCGCTGTAGTTGATCTATCATCGCGCAGAAAAACAAACAAACAAGAAAGAACACAGACGGGCTTGAGTAGAAATGCAGCGTGTAAGACTTGGGCGCGGGAATCTTCTTATTCACTCGTCATCTCTTTCGGGTTCTGAATAGTTTCCATTGGGGAATCCGCAAACCCGGGAATTTGCGCTCGCGCGTAGTTGATCTATCATCGCGCAGAAAAACAAACAAACAAGAAGGAACACAGACGGGCTTGAGTAGAAATGCAGCGTGTAAGACTTGGGCGCGTGAATCTTCTTATTCACTCGTCATCTCTCTCGGGTTCTGGATAGTTTCCACTGGGGAACCCGCAAACCCTAGAATTTGCGCTCGCGCTTTAGTTGATCTATCATCGCGCAGAAAAACAAGCAAACAAGAAGGAACACAGAAGCCTTTACCTCGATATAAGATCGGGAACCGGAAATGGAAGCGGGAGGTTATTTTTTTAATGCCTTTTAGTACTCGCAGGCATGGGAAAAAGAATAAAATCGACAAATTAAAGTAATCTGAATTATTCTGCTAACACAGGCATTCACGTGCATGTGCTAGGCACTGTTTATCAGTCAAGTATTATTTTTTTATTGTTCGATGTGTGGCTGAAAATCGCGAATAATTGCGAGCATTTTTTTAATGCATTGTTATTAATTTTAGCAACGGCAAAGTCACTACGCGCCCTCGGCGATGGAGCATTAATTCGTTCTCTTCCTCCTATTGTATTGTTTTTTGTTTTTTTTTTCAGTTAAAAATGTTTACGTTCTGCCACGATACTATCTACAAATTCTCAAAAAACATACGTGTTTTTTTAGTCTTTTTTTTTTTTTTTTTTTTTTGCTGGGTAACAATTATACATTTCTACCTTGGAACGCCCCTCCGCTGGAACATGGCTTCCGAAATTTTTTCGCACGCTGCGCTCAGGCCTGTCTAAATGCACAGCTGCCCAACAGAAAAAAAGCGAGCCATGCCAGTTTTTTAAATCTCCGCATGTGACTCTTATAACCAAACCAGAAACTGAAACAAAAGTGCCTCAAACCAAGCTGTCAGGTGTGAACCCGCGTCGTAAAGCTGGGATTTTCATTGTTCTCATCATCCGAATAGGGACAGGTAAGTCCATCGCTGTTGGTTCGTAACTTTTATTCGCTTCTCCGTTCTTTGCCCTGTTTCGCTGGATGATATCTCATAATGAAAGATTTAGTGCTAATCTATATTTGTCCTATGCGGATGCTGTCTGGGCTGGCGGGACAGGCATAGAAATATTTTTGTCGTCATGCATGAGAAAAGCTTTCTGAAGTTCACTTGCGCGCACGGATATATGTTCTACACCTTTCGTGCTTTGAAAGGATGAACCTTTATGTTTCGATCAACTTCTTCCTTGCCAAAGGCCTGACTGTCACGGCGAGAAGCAGGGAGCACTGGCGACGATGATGATGATGATAATTTGCGGCTATTTTTTTGTACTGTTTGGTTCGGTTTGGTTGCGAGCGCCACCAAGCAGCCCACAGTAACTCTCTGTACAGGCGAATGCAACGGCCTAAAAAGCACAGCCAGCGCGCGAAACATTTCGGAGGCCATGGCTGGACACACACAGGAGATGTGCACCTCCAGCGAGCAAGACTTGCTGGTGTGTACCCTCGTTCCCGAAAACCGCGGCAGCGTGCGACGCTGCCATCAATAAGATTGTTATCTATTTATATATATATATATTGTGCCATCTTACCTCCAACGTGTTCCTTAAGTTTCTTTTTTTTTCCTTCACTTTTTTTTTTTTTTTTTGTCTTTACCGTCCGTAGTCTGACAGCATCTCGCAGACACTATACGTTTTTTGCCGCGGCTTTGTTTATGCAGTGTTGTTCCTCACGCTGCGTGGTTTTTACGACGGTGGAGGAAGTCACGGTTGTTTATTGTTTCTTACCGCTACTCGTTTTTTTTTTTGTTTTTTTTTCGGTGTGTTTGTAAAAGACATCTTTCTGCAAGAGCTGCAGCTTCTTCCTGTTTTCAATGTCACGTTTCCGGGTGTCGATGATGTATAACGTCTAGTATTTTCCTCTATTATTTTTTTGCCGTTTTTGCGGTTGCTTTGGTTAACTGGTCGTTTCGGCGGTGGTGGTTAAATCTGGTTGCCCGGCTCTCGAAGGCGTGTATTTATGTATCGTTGGGCTCGTTTCATGGCGGAAGCGGAGCCATATTTTGACTCCACTAATGTGTTCTTCGGAACGTATATAGATCGTTAAGGCCGAATACTGGTTTGAGGAACGACGTGATTCCCGCTTTTTATGCTTTAGTTTTTTTGTTTTAATCCTTGGAATGGCATGGCAGCGTAATTCATTGTTTATTTTGTAAAGAATACAATATTTTATCACATACGACACATCTCCAACGCTTTGGGTTCCCGACAAGCTTGGGGCATCCCACGGAGCATGCGCAGAACGTCTGCGCATGCGGAGTTCGGCGCCCCAAGCTCTGTATTAAAGCCCTAGGCGTAGGGGCTTCCCATTTTAAAACTCTCTACTTATGTTGCCGTGATTTGTGATATACATTCATATACCGCACATTTGTGTCAACCCATGAGACCCTCGAAGGTTCGACTAGCTTCAATGGCGCGTAGCCTTCTTTGCGTTCCATCCTAAAATTAAACAAAAAACAACAATCGAAAAAAAAAATTATTTGTTGTGGTTATTTAGAACGAAAGGTTCCAACGCAAAAATGGAAAAAAAAAATTAAAAGCGCAGCCAATGCTTTCCAATGTAACCACACACCTGCTTTGAAACATATAGGTTAGACCAGTTACCCGTGCAGTTTGATATCGTATAAGCCGAGCCCTGACAAATATAAATGTCGCTCGCCTTCTTGCCCCCAGAATTTTAAATATATGATCGAACTCCGCGCGATTGTGGCTTCCTACGCGCGGCGGGAAATATTCTATATACAAGACGCACAACGACCGTACAGGGTGTTACATCATCTCGATTGTGTTTATGGCTCTGCGAAGTCGGTTTCGCGCGTTTTACGTTTTTCGGTGCGCGTCTTTGGGAGGCGAGGAGGGAGGAATACCGAATCGATGAGGCCATTTTGGGGGAAACGCGCGCACACCGACCGCGCTGTTTCGTGGTGAAGCACTGAGCAATTCCGAACGTTATTTATCGCGTCGTGCGTTGTGTTCGTTTATTTATTTGTATGTATAGGAAGGGGGAAAAAAACGAATTTAGGGAGAAGATTGCTCGAGGCGAGAAATGTTTGACATCACTCGATATATCACAAGGTCTGTTTAATATCGCCCAGTGCAGCTCGCGCAAACACCCCCATCACATTTTTTTTTTCTTCAACTTGCTTTTTTCAATTGCGGTTGATACAAGAGAAACAAACATACAAATACATAAGCATACTGCGGGGAATAGTGGGCTCAAAACTCGCATTTGCTGCCAATTGGAATGAACCACAAACCGCAAAAGTGTTTTTCTTTTTTGTTTTTTCTAGATATGAAATAGGCTAGACGAAGCGGAGCAAAACAAAAGCGGATACTGGAGAGCGTCTCGTTCCGACACTTCGCAGACTCCTCTCCGGAAATGAACGTACAGCGCGCGTCGGTTTGTTGCTGTTCCAACCTCTCGGGTGATTGCTCACTTTCTTCATTGTTCACGATCATTTCGCCAAACTGCGAACTCTGCCAGAGCCGAACAATATCTGGTAATCTGCAAAGCTGCGTCTGACAACGGCTTTTTTTTTTTTTTTTTGTTATAGGCGAAACAATTGAACAAATAAGGATAGATGGCTACCAAATGCACTGCGAAGCAATTGAACAAATAAGGATAGACGGCTACCAAATGCACTGCAATAGAGCTCAGTTTTCTCATCGTGATGTTTCAAAATTTCTTACAAATTTAATGTTGAGTCATCCGCCATATATATATATATATATATATATATATGGCGGATGTGAAAGCTTTTCAAACTGTTTTTTAAGTAATCGAAATTTTGACGGGGGAAGACCGGCCCTGTAAAAATCACGCAAGTACGTAACCCAAGGCTACGCAGGTATCTCCAACTGAATAACGCGAAACAAAATGCACTCGTTTTTGCTTTTTGTTTTTTCTTCGCGCACCGTAATGCACGTCGCCAAACTTGACCTTTCACGTTTATACGGGCTAATTGGACGACAGGAATTTTCGCCACGTCAGGGCGTCTTTTTCTATCCTCTAAAACGATGTCAAAATACCTTAAAGGGGCAGTGACACGTCAAAATCATATATTTTTAAATTGTCTGAAACGATTGAAAACGATGCCTAGACATTCCCCTCAAAATATGAAGCTTAAAAATTCAGTGTTCGTAAAATTTAAAAAAAAAAAAAAAAAGTTTTCAAATGCCAAATTTGAAGTTCCCGCGCGATCCGCGCCAGTGCTATGACGTCAAATATTGAGCCGTCCTGCTAATCGAGTTTCTATGACGTCACCGCACCTCCGCCGCCCAAAGTGTTGTGTTCGCCGGCGTCCCGCCAACACTTTTGTGAGTGACGTGAGGTACCACGTCGCGCCGGTTCTACCTGAAAGGCTACCCCGGCGGAGTCTTAACTGAAACTATACGATACACAGACCCAGTTGTTTCGGCCGTTTGACGACTTCCTTTTCGAAGCCTGGGAGGTCGTTGGGCATGCACCTAAAAAAGAGAACTTCGTCCGATTCCCCGGCTCGCCGATCATCCTCTGCTACATGCGTCAAGCGCCGCTATGTTTTCCGAGGGAGGATAAAAAGCCAGGAGGCGACATCACTCCGGACTCCGATTTTCGGTATTTCAAGAAGAAAAGCCGTAGTGCGTTCGCAACTGCGTTAAAAAAAAGAAACTTGTTTTACGAATGCCGTTAATAAATGTTATAGAAATGCCGCTTACAAACCTTCTAAATTTCATAATATATGACGTCAGAAATCAAAAGAAGCGAGGAGGTGAAAAGCGGGAGAAAATAAAATGGCGCGCGTAGGGAAATTTTTGTTTTCGCGTTGCACTCTAAGAAATGCCTGCGCGTCTACTTTCCCGCAAAACACCCAAAGAGCCAATCTCTGCGATCTACGAAATCAGCTCAGCGAATGATGAGGCAGAACATCCGTTTAGACCTAAAAAGGATGTCTGCTCTTTGGCATTACGCAATGCAAAGCGTCATGCTTGCATTGTGTAATGCCACAGCGCAGACTTAATTGTGAGGTCTAAACGGATGTTCCTCCTCATCATTCGCTGAGCTGATTTCGCAGATCGCAGAGATCGGCTCTCTGAGTGTTTTGCGGGTAAGTAGACGCGCAGGTGTTTCTTAGAGTGTGTGGTATATATATATATATATATATATATATATATATATATATATATATATATATATATATATATATATATATACCATTCCTGACGAGGACCTGCCTCAGGTCGAAACGTCGAATAAAATCCTCCTGGTTTGTTTTCTACCGTCACCTTGCATCTATATATATATATATATATATATTTTTTTTTTTTTTGGCGTGTCTATGACTACAACTTGCATTGTTATAGATAACAAAAAAAAAGATTACTATTTTTGGGGCGTCAGCGTCTCTTTAATGTAATCCATCGTTCGTGCATTCTGTCTTAACTTTTTTTTAGCTTATTGCCATATTCATACGAGTAATGTGACCTCCCTATAGTCACTGACGATTTAAAAAACGCAGGTGGTGCATGTGAGTCTCCAGTATCTGCTTTTCATTTTTCAGCCAATGAAATCACTGCATTATTTGATAAGTACACGTTGATGTGCGAACCACGAGGATGGAACGTACGATAAGCCGCGCCCGGCATTTTATTAAGCTGTCGGTATGTGTGGATAGACGATTAGGTTTCCTATCGTCTGCGGTGTAAGCCCGGTCATCTGGTCATGACTGGGTAGCCAATGAAATTGCGCGATCACCCGACTATAGAACAGTCGAACTCATCGCGAGTGCGAACGACGCCGTCGTAATTAGCCTCTCCCATGTCATTCTCGAAGTGTTAGTGGCGTAGCTGAAGCGCGGGGGGGATTTCCGTAGAGTTTTCTTTTGTTGAATGCTAATGAGGAGATCACAGTATCATGCGACGTGCGCACAAAAACTGACAAATGGCGACGCGAGCATGCAAGTATTCATGCAGGTGTTAACACTTTTTTTTCTTTTTTCTTTTTTTTTTCTTGCGCATAGTTGGATATTTTGCGCGGAGTAGTTCTGACAAGATTTTGTTGTCAGAGGAAAAAAATAATAAAAATATGCCTTTTAGGTTTAAAACGTTCTCGTTCTGAAAAAAAAAAAAAAATAGTTATAACGGGTCTCAAACATCCATGCACCTATTTTAATCAATTCACCAGATAAGGGGGAAATGAGAAACGCTCCGCGATCTAAATTTATTTTTCTTTTTGAACTGTAAACAAGCGCAGGCACTGCCTAGAGCTGCGCTCCTCGCTTCTCAAATTGTCTCGTTCTTTCTTTCTTTGTTTCTTTCTTTTATTACGCCTTTCTTTGCGTGGGTGGCTCTCTTTTTTTCTTAATTTATTGGCTCTTTTAGCGTTTTCTTCGGTACGGAATGCACTCTCCCGACCCTTCGTCTGACAACGCCGGCATCTTTTTTAGTTCAGTAAAAAAATCAAAGACGAGCGGAATAAAATTTAGCGAACAAAAAATGAAACAGTAGCGGATCACGCCCCTCTTCCGCATACTCTCCATCTTCAGCTAAGAAGAGTCGCACCGCGCGGAATCCCCGCCAGGAGCACTGCGATCGTTCGCGCTCCGCCGCCGCCGCCGCTTTCCCCGACCGCGGCGACGGCTGCGGCAGCGGTCGGCGCACGCAGCGGTGCTTCTGCCGCCGAGAGAAGCGTCGGCGCGCTCGATGTCACCGCACGGAACCTGCCCCGCCTCCGCCGGGACACTCCGGACACTGTGTCCAACGCTTCCTCGTCCGGTCGCTGGGGCCGCCGATGAACCGGTCGACGAGGAAGACACCGATTCGTGTCATTCGACGTCGCCCCGACGCTGAGATCCACCCTTCTCGACGCGCTGAGTGCTGCTAGATTCGGTGTGCTGTTTTATTCCACTTTTTTTTTTTTTCTCGATTGTCGAAGACGCGTTCCCGTGATCTCCGACCTGTCCTGTGAGGGCCGTGTCAGTCCTCGCCGACTTGAAACTGACAGGCAGAGCTGAGCGTGCCAAGTTGGGAAGAGTTTCGTCGTTTCGGTGGATCGACGCATCGTGACTTGTGCCGGTGTCGTTGTGACCTATAGAGTCCTTCTTTGCACTCTTGGGTGTGCGTCGTCGTCGTTTTGTGTGCCGAAACACCGGCTGGACCCGTTCAGTGCGAAACATACTCTTCGGCATAGTCGCGACCATGTGTTTTGTGTTTGTTCACTTACCTCAGCAATAGCGCGAACTGTTTTTTAATTCGGTTTAAGACGAATAATAGCGTCTGCTGCATCGTGAGCGGAATTGATATATTGTGTTTTGAAGACCTGCCAAGACCTGAGTTCGTCGAACTGTAGTCACCCGTCTTCGAGATTCAAAAGGGCGAGATATACGACGCCTTCGTTCGTCGACTTCACCGAGTGATTCGACTCGTGCGACGTGGAGGACGTTGTCTTACTTCGTACCCTTTTTTTTATCTATATTTTTATTCTTCTTTGGATTGAGATCCTCAGCAGCTGTGCGTCGAGCCCGGAAAAGCCCATTTGACAGCGACGCATCGGTGTCTGTGATTCATCCATCGACTGGCGTTGATATTGTCTGAGTAATCCTCCAACGTCGCTACATTTGTATCTTACGTCGAAGTTGTGTCCACGTCTTCCGCTACGTCGTATCTCCTTCCACTACACCTGTGTCTGCCTCGACTTGAAACACGTCACGACGTACCGAGTCTTATTTCTTTTCTTTCCTTAATATGGTTTTTATCTTCTCTCGAGGTATTACTTACTCTCGAGTTTGTTCCTCGTCGCAGGGGTGGTGTGTTTAACACGCTTTAAAAGCTCGTCCGACATGAAATCCGTCGCCGGTTTCCGGATGGGTCCACTAACCACGGCGGCGTCTCCGAACGCGAAGACATCAACGTCTATTCGGACGACGTTAGCGATAAGCGAGCGGAGATTACTGCGGTCACTTCCGTGTGCTCCGTAAGTCGTGCGCAGGTCTTCAAAACAGAAGGAAAAGAAGAAACGCCTCGGTGTATCTATTCTAACATCGGGGGAAAAAAAAAGCTTGTTAGGAAACAAAAAAACTACGACCTCGCTCTTATCTACCACGGTCACAATCTGAAACTGTCGAATCGACCGGCCGCGTTCGTCGACGACGTCGTCAAAACTGTTTTTGCGACGCGACAGGCTTTACGGCATCGGCGAGTTCCGCTGCTTCTTCTAAAGGTCAGAGCGGTCTTGCGGTGGACCGCACACGCCGCGCCATCGATTTTGAGTGGGAACCGTCTCTCTCGTGTTGTTCCGCTGTTCGTCGTGATCTTCGTCGCTCCGAGCCTCGTGGGGAAATCCCGAACAAAAAACAGTGTCCGTCGTCATGGAGGCGTTCAAGCGACGACACCTCTCCGTGCGCGAGGGGCTTGCCAAGAAAGGTTCTGCCCCCAAGAGGAGGTTTTCTGTCTGGTGAGCAGTTCGTTTTCTTGTTCTATATCCCTGACCATACCTTTGGAAGGGTTAATTGTAGCGCCCGCCTGAGATGAATGCGATGCCGCGGTCCCGCCGCTAAGGCATCGTGCAGAAGACAGTCTGAATTGAAGGCACTGTCTGAGGCATGTTTGTCATACAAACACTGTCTACAGACATGTTCCAAGCGTGTATAAAGAAAAATAATCTTCGAACGTGCCTGAGACGTGTCGGCAGATAGTTCTTCTGTCCTCATGCCTGCAGCGAACGCCGTGTTTTTAGACTGCGACGATGGGTACGATATGTGAGCTGGTTCTTTTTTACAGCGCATGCTCAAGGAGAGCTTCATGAAGTGCGAGATCACCAATACCTGGCAAAGGAATTGGATATAACTTGGTCCCTCGAAATGATCAGTTCTATACCCGGGGACCACTTTCGGTGGTTATTCAGATATGAACAATACGCGTGCGCAACTTTAATCGCCGCTCAAGATGCGCGAACGCAAACGCTCCCGTAGCCTTAAAATTTGACATCATAACCAAAAAAAAAAGGAAGGTGAAAAATTGTCCCCAAGTTTTATTTTTTTCTGACAACAGCTTCTGGCTGGTGACATTTTCAGCGCTCGCGCGTTATGGCGCGTGATTTTCTCGCTTTCCGGAGCGACAAACGTGCGCGTGCTGAGCTGTGCAGGTCGCACGCCGGGTTGTGGTTTTCTGAACTTTGAAACGGATACCTGGAACAGTGCTTCCCGACGTTACAGATATCAGCGACTAAAAGACTCATCACGTGATTCGCTACAACCGACGTCATCGCGTATCCCGTCTCGGACGAAACGGGACCGGCGGAATTTTCAAGAACGAAACGTTCGCAATAATCAACACGATTCAGTTCGTAAAAACAAATGTTTTTACGAACAAAAAAAAAAAAAAAAAAAAAGTTTGCAGGCGTTTTTATAGATACAAACAACGATAGAGGGGGGGGACAAGGAGACAGGGCTTGTCCCCTCTCATCTTTTTACTAATCATCGTCCAATCCAACCGCTTCAGATTATTTTGACATGTATTCATCGGTCGAGGCGGGCCTCCGTAAGTTCTGTGGTGAACTAACACGTTTAATTGAACCCTCTTCGCTTCCCCAAACGTTGTTTTATACTACGACGACGCAAGCTGAGCGGGTGGACAAGAGTCGAACAGTGACTCGGCACTCGTGTCCAAGCTGTCGGTTCCTTGGGATTACGACGAAAAGAGTGTGCAGGCCTTCCGACGGTCCCCGGCGGAGGGCATGGCCCGGTCATCTTGTTATCTCTCCGCAGCCGATCATGTAACGGCATTGGCCGATAAGAACGTTGAAGAACCAATCACAGAGGAGGTACGTGACGATAATAAGCCTCTACGTTTACTAACCTGTCAGTAAGCGTGACGTTGGGGACAATGCGAATATAATCACCCCAAAAAGTCATCCCCAAGTGTTCAAAAGTGAGTAAACATAATTTTGTCCCCGAGCGCGTGCTTGAACGTCGAGTATCCTGCGCGAGCCCCACTATAGACTCCATTCACCCTTATAAAGCGTGTTTCACATGCAGCGATTTTGGCCCTGGAGCGGCGCGATTTCTGCCGTCGCGGCGCTCGTGCCACGCAACCGCTGGTGCTGGCCAGATCGCCGCGACGGCAGAAATCGCGCCGCTCTAGGGCCAAAACCGCTGCATGTGAACTAGGCTTTAGGCTGAGACAAGAAGATCCGCCTTCAGCGTGAGCTCGCTGGCTTCCGCAGTGCTTTGGTTGCGCGTGCTTACGCGTTCACACTTGTTTTAGTAAGGGCAGAAAGCTCGCGCTGAAGGCGGAACTTCCAGTCTCAGCCTGCAACTTCGCATGCTTTTGGACACAGAAGCAGGCCTCCTTTCGCGTGTTGCGTGCGGCGCTACGAAGGGCACAACGCTGCGCATTCTCTTGCAGATGAAGTGTATATATATAACACAAACTCTCGACGATTCGAGGCAGGGGATGCATGTAACGAAAGTCTCTGCCTTTCTGATTCCGTTTCTGTTGACAAACGCAAGAACAACACGCCCAGGATCGCTACCTCTTATTGCCTGCGTGCGCTGACCTTTTCGATTCTTTCGTGGGACTGCATGCCTCGAATGGGATCTTCTCTTTTTCTATCTGTAAGTCGGTTGGGGTTACTCACATGCGAGCATAGTTTACACACGTTTCACGCATGGTTAGTAGGAGAAAAAGACAGAGAGAGAGGAAAGACAAAAAGGAAAATGCTTTGCCGCTCGTCCTCTTATCTTGATCGCTTTCGACTAGTTTTCCGGGTTCGTATAGGTATGCGATTGGAAGATCACGAAAGTGGAACGACCGTATGGCACCGCGGTTTCGTGGACCGCGTCGCAGTTTTCCCAGCATGAAGCGAAGCGCTCATGGGGACTACACGCCCCCTTGTGAGACCGTACGAAGGGCCGACGAAGCGCCGATTGACTTTCCATGGAGCGATATGCGGTGAGTAACTTTGTGAAAGGAGGTGAGAGCGCGCGAGGGCGTTGGAGCGCTGAGCTCTGATTGGAAGGGTTAGTGGGTAGACGCGAAGTGTCTGTGTCTTTCCTGGCTATCACGTTCGAACGCCGGCGTGCGGCCTTCGAACGTCAGACACTGCCCGATGAGCAGACGACATTCTTGTTCACCCTGACCGGAGGGAATAGAATGTATAGTACAATATCATAGACTACAGTTTTTTAACGTGAAATATAGCAGTGATGTTTCGTTAATATATCAACAGATCCGTTTCCCCCAAGAAGTATCTATAGTGCGAGCTGTCCATAGTAACTAGATAAAAAAACTTCCAGCCTTTCCACTCTGGTGAAGAAGGAAGACTAGCGAAGCTGGACTATGGTGGAAATGAAGTAATAGCCGGCCGCAAGTCGGCATGCCAGAGTCGCGAGGTTGCCGCCATCTTGAGCGACGGCGGCAACCAGACAACCGGTAAGCCGGTTGTCTGGTTACCGCCGTCGCTCATAGATGACGGTAGCTGTCCAGAGTTTAGTTTTATCATTTGTTTGCTGACGGGCACGATACTGGGGAAACTAGTCCTTAACAGCTCCGCTGTAGAAATGCACATATACAAATTGTGCTAGCCTACGAGAGCTGAACCTACGCGTGCTTATAGGCCAGATAACTAGCAGAAATGTACATGTAGGTACGAGAGGATAAGCATTCGCATTATTGCCGGCACGACAGCGGACCGAGAAAAAGACAGCTAGCGTTTGCGCCTTACCAGCTAATCATTTCAATCAAAGATCAGCGCTCGGATGTATTCGTCCCCCTGATTTTTTCTCATGGGAGCTCGCGCTACTGCTCCGCGGTATGCCTTGGAGCAAGCGCCGGGAGCGGTACTGAACCTGGAACTTCCGACGACAGTCTCGCGGCGGCTCTCTTTTCTAAT
Organism: Ixodes scapularis; assembly: GCF_016920785.2. Lineage (NCBI taxonomy): Eukaryota > Metazoa > Arthropoda > Arachnida > Ixodida > Ixodidae > Ixodes > Ixodes scapularis. Next base: position 18,643,567 of record NW_024609868.1, read on the forward strand.
TTTTGTGTGGGAAGAGCATCGCGAAGCGAGCGTGCCCCCCAGGGTCCAATTGGACGATCTCCCGACTCGGCGGTCCGCAAGAGCCAGCCGACGATGAAATATGGAGTCGTGGCAGGGGTCTCGCTTAATAAGCCCCCCCGGTCACGTTTTTCTTTGTTTCGTTTCTCTCTTTCTCTGATTGCTAGGGCGGTCTCGCACTGTGCAGTGTCGGATACCACGGGCACGTGAGATTAAGGCTCAAAGCGAGTTACCAGCAGCGTGACCCGCAGACCCTCAATGATCTGGAGACACGCTCCGCTTGGAATCACTAAACAAAATAAAGTACGCTTAGAATATAATTAGGGTTCCGCGTTTTCGGTTTCTATTTTTTCAAAATTCGGCGTACTTTTTTGGTGTTTATTTTAAAATTCAGTTTTCGGTTTTTTCCGGCGTATATTTATGCCCACAAAAGTTTATCGGCTTTTTTTTTATGAATATAAAATAAACTCCAATGAACACCGGATCAGATGATCCTTGTACGTAGCTCTGATATTTGCAATCACTCAAAGAATAACGGTACAGATACATTGAAAAAGAAATGGACACTTTATTTGGCAAATGTGTGCAATTGTAAAAGAAAAAAAAAACAAAAAAAAACTCCCAAGTTGAAACAAGTCAGATACGAAGCCTATGCCCAAAAAGCATGGAACTTCACCTTCTGTACATCAGGAATACGTGATCTCATTATAGCACACACACATGTACTTTCCCAGGTTCTCCTCCTTGATCCGCACTCTTTCTTTCCTTTTAATATGACCCTGAGCTTCGAGAACGTCCTCTAAACGCTAACACTGGACACTGGCAGGCTGAGGAGATGAAGCGCTGCCTGAGCCAAAATCGGCCAATCAACCAATTGTGATCGCCGAAAGAGACACGGTGCGACGTTTTGAAGCACAACACAACATGCAGAGCTTGCACCAAGTCAGTCTTCCTTACGAGTTTGAAAACACGCACGTATACACGCGAAGTCATGGTGCAAGTCGGACTTCACGTTCCGATCAATGATGCGCACATTAAACCAAAACGTCGTGATGCCGTCCGTGTATCCCATTGCATTCGGACACGTTTCGATAGACACTGTCGTTCCACTTTTTCGCCACGGCTCTGCGGTACGACTGGAAGGTCAAAGTTACCTTTTTCGGTTAAAACTGGATTTTAGAAAATAGATTCGACGAAGTTTTATCGGTTTTTATAGGTTTAAATTGAAAACGCCGAACATAAAAACTGACCTTTTTCGGTTAAAACCGAATTTCTGAAAATGGATTCGGCATACTTTTATCGGTTTTTATCGGTTTAAACCGAAAACTCCGAACCCTAGGTCCCAGAGCAGTAAACAGGAAGCCTCGTTCAGCGTGGCTGGTGGCTAAAAAGGGCGGCTCTGGAAAGGCCATGTCACCGAGCCATTGGACACGAGCGCATGCATCACAGTTCGGGAACGGCGTTCGGAGGTTCGAGCCTGAGGTCCAGTGATCGAGGCCGCGGGCCTTCTCAGAGTTGCGAAAATTCCCCTCTAAGATGGCGCCCCTTGCAAAACCAAACTTCATTTACCGCGGTGGGTGTCGGTACCCCCATTCCACAACTTTTTTTTCTGGGCGCCGCCATTTTGGTACTTAATGCAGAGCAGGCGCAACTGGCGGTCGGTAAACGATTCGAAATTACGGCCTTCTGAATTTTATAGATATATGCGGTATACGGTGGAAGCTTCGGGCGATGACGTGTTGGTCTGTCACCGGCTGTTTTAATATTCTGATGAGCGGAAAACCATTTCCCGGAATCTTAGATAAAAATTTGGTTAACTGACAACAATGGTTTCAAGCACCAAGATGACTGAGGTGTCCCTACTCTGAAGCGTGGCCATGAAACGATTTTTTTACTTTTGCTAAATTCTACTCAGAATCACCCCTTAAAGCTAAAAACCGAATAAACTCGCCTTAGCTTTTTTTTTTTTTTTTTTTTCTTAAGCGATGGCAGTCGGCAAAATAAATTCGAGAAATGTGAGCATCGTTCATTCCCTTAAATGGGAGCCGAACAAGCAGCCACGTGGCCTGGTGATGTGCTGCGCTTATAGAGTATCGGCACTCCGTTCCCCGACGTTGTTGTGGGCGCCGCCATTTTGGTGCTTGTACAGAGCAGACGAAACTGCTGATCGTCATGGTTCAAAAGTGCGACTTCCTCAGCATTCGATTCGGTGTTACGAAGCTCTGTAAAGTCACGAACATACCGACCTTATATCGTTTCATTACGCCTTTAGGTGGCTCTAGGGTTGCCCTTCATAGGACCTCCACAGTTCCCTGGCACATTCTATACGCGACTCCAGCGACCTATAGGGTGTGCCACTATCGGGCAGGCAGGACACGTGTCGTGCATTGTGCCAGCTCAACGAACTACGCTGGGGCATCAGCGAGCAAGCATTGTACTCAAAATGGTTTTCCCCGCTTTTTATCCTTCACGTTTCGAACCTGTGGCGACGTGTTTGCGTAAGCGAGCTTCCAGAGGCTCGACTTTCTTCGAGGAAGAGATGATTCGACCTGCCTCCTGGCCTTTCCACGGTGCTGATGAATGTTGATGAACGCGGAATGTCTGGTTCACACGGTGACGTATTGGCTGCGTGCAGAGCAACCTGGGTAACAAACTGATGCTACCGTTACTACAGAGTCACCGGGACAACTGTTACATCGCGCGAACCACCGACAACATGTCATCACGGAAGCCACAAGAGACGAGGAGAAATCGTCAAAGGACCTGCTCCAGCTAGTTCGGTGTTTTTCCGCTAGGTGACGTCCGTTTTGCTGGAGGCGCGGATAGAAGACGCTGGATGGAGGATTTTTTGTTGGTGTGCGTGGCACACGTAAGAACGCCGTCTACAAACCATTCCGCGTTCGCCCATGCCAGGTGGGAGCAGTGCGCATGCGCAGAAACCAGGTTCGCGCATGCGGCGCTGTGGCAGCAGCGCCACCTCAGCGGCTTGGCGGCAGAGCCACGCGTTGGTGTATGTTTGTCAAAACATAGCTTGAACTATACTCCAATTCGGTATAAAGGAACCTGAAAAGGGACCTTCTAAACCGTTTCGAGAATTGTAGCTTCTTCGGGCCGCCGGGAAGACGTCTCGGAGCGAAACACCGACGTCCACCGGGAAGTGTTCAAGTTTATACGTGAATAAACACCAGGTCGGGTCGAAGAACGGTTAGATGAAGACATGTTCGAGAGCGTCTGTCTCTGTGTCTCGCCTTTTCTATATATTTTAGTTTGATACTGGTTAGAAGTCCCAGGGGACTAGAAACTACATTTTCGTGGTATATGGTTTGCGTCTGAGTGCAGAAATATGTTTCGTTACAAGACGGTCGGGATTTTGTGCATATCATTTGTTTTCGTATGATACGAAAAACGTTATCGCACACGACGAAAAAAAAACAACAACAACAAGTTACTTTGCCTTAGCTTGTGCTAAAGAGCCCTCTTTTATACGGTAGCTTAATTTTTTAGTCTATTTCTCGCTTTCCAAAGCTTTCCAAATTTGTCGTGCGAGAGTTTTTTTTTTCTTTTTTGTTTGAAGAGCATAGTTTGGCACCTGGTTACGAATCGATAGGAAATAAATGTCGCGAACGAACCATACACGTGCTAAAATATGCACATCTGTAAAGTAACAAAAAAAAAAGGGGGGGGGGGTGGGTGTCGGTCTGTACTGTATAGCTTCAAACCCGAGTAATTATTCAGCCGTATTCATAAATTTCGCGTACATAGCGGCGAGATTCGTGCTCCTCTCTCGGCGGAAAAAAAAATAGAATTATAAAAAACAAATCTGGAGGGTGCCGCAGAGAAACCCGCAACGATCATTATCCCCGAGGCAATGTGTGCAGTATAAAAAGATAAGGCTTTGTCCGTAAGCAGTGGGAAAAAAATAATTTGTAAAGACTTCCTTTTTTTTATTTATTTCTTTATTCGGAGCCAAGAAGAGCAACCCTTAACAATTTCACCTCGGGGTCATACTCCGTTTTATATACGGGATGAACCAAAGCGGACGCTACGATCCATTCGCAACCAGTTCAGCGCTGGGAAGATTTCTCTGACTTCACGCCGCTGCTTTCCTCTCACGCGAATCTGGTTTGTGCGCACGCGCAGTGCCCATACTTGCTGTGGACACACGCGGGTTTGTTTGTCAACAGCGCCTTTGTCTATGCTCCATCTCACAGCTGTCTGCGGTAAAGGCACAGGCGCGTGCGAGCCTATATAGCTCAGCATAACACTTGTTTGTACGAACACGCGTACATAGAAGGCCCTTCTACCCCTCCGGCCTGAGAATTACAACTCCAAAGCGGGTGAAATGTCTTTATATACGATAATATGATATAAAGCCATTCTTCTATCTTTCCAAAGCCACGCGCCCGTGCCACACGCCTGTGTCTGACACGTCACTGCGCACCTTTGGAAGGTCGTCTGACCCCTCACGTATTATTGGACCCGCTTCATCGCAAGATGAAACGGAGTCTACTTGCTGGCGTCGTGCACGCAGCCGAGCCCCCTTATTCATTGTCCCCCTAATGGAGAGCTCGTTTCCCAACCGAGGGTTCCCGATTACGTGCCCTAAATGCGGCGACGTAATCGGGGGTGGAGGGAGGGTCTTTTTTTGCGGCCTTAGTCGAGCCGGCAGTTTGCGAGCCTTTCAGGGACGACGCGCCATTGAATAAGATGGGGAAAAGAAAAAGAAAAAGGGTGACATCGTCGTCGTCGGCCGCGCTAATTCAAAAGGGTATAGTGCTCCGAGTATGAAATTGATCTTCGAATGTCAGAGACCCCGACGACCATTTTGCATGCATACCTTTGTAATGGCGAATGGACAGACTACTGCTTATAGAGCAGGGGCATTGACTCCGCTTTAGAACGGGCACCCCGTTTCTTTCTGTCCGGCGTACAAAATCGGGGATGTGCACACTATATAGGGAGGTGTATGTATGTATTATGAAGCGTACAAATTTATTTTTAATGTTATTGTTAATTTTTAGAAATTCGTCCGTGTCTGCATTTCTCCGCAAAATTTAGCCGTGAAAATCACGTCGCGCGACTCGGTCACGTGACGGGACGTCACTGCGTTAAGCCGTGGTGTCACACGACATAATGAAGTCGCACACGACGACGCCTCGGTACGTTGATCCATTCCCTGAAGTTAGCTGGGAAATTACACAATGTGTTTTTCACTTCCCGAAACGACTGGTCATTTAAACAAATTTAAACGATCGCTCCTGAAATACTGTAGTATTCTCCGCCATTATAGGACTCTAAAGATAAAGCTGACTGCCATTTTTTTTTTTTTTTTTACCCCAGCGACAAGTACGCTACAAAACTGTTACAGCAATTCACCTTGGATGATGAGTGATACCGCGTTATTTTCCGCTCGCTTTCTTCTCTTAGACTCCCAGTATGTGACCGAATGCGTCATTTATTGACCTGACATGAAATCCGTGTCAAACCGTTCTTTGAAAGCCGTGTCATACCGTTCTTTGAAAACCGTGTCATACCGTTCCTTCACTTTCGGCACCCCTTTGTACTCCTGGCAGTCCGGAAGGAGAGCGAAAAATCGGCGGCACTATGTCGAGAGTTCGCGGTTGTATGATCTGGAAGCTTCCTCACAAGAGAGAAAAAGAGATAAAAAGAGAGGGGAAGAGGGGGGGGGGGGGGAGATAGAGAAAGTAATGGCGGCCCCCTGCCTGAATCGAGGTCTCAGTTTGTTCTTCTCGGCTGTCTCAGCAAGCGGCAGCGGTGTTTAACCTCTAACCCCTCACGTTTCCAGTGAGCGAGGTTGGCGCAAAACCGAAATCTCCAGAAACCATTGACCCAGAAGCTACCCTGCTCGGAAGAGCAGACGTTCTCGAGTGAAGACTATAGCTGCTTCTTCCTCCCGCCTTCCAAGTCTGTACTTCCTCGATTTTGGTCTCTCGCGTGAACCTAAGGAAAACACACTTTTAGAAATTTGTAATCCCCCCCCCCCCCCCAAAAAAAAAAAAGAATAAAGAAATTCAGAGATTTGTGAAGTGAATATAAGGGTGCGAACGAGCTGGTTTGGATTGAACATGACATATGAACCCCGAGATTGCAGGCAAAAAAACGACACGAACACTAAAAGGTCTCGAGATTTTTTGGTGTTCTTGTCGTTTTTTTGCCTGCAGTCTCGGGGTTTATGTCATGCTCAGTATTTGTTTTGATTGAGAGTCCCGCTTGTTCAAGACCAAGACCACTTATAATAATCAAAGGCCTGTACACTAGAGTTTTGATGTCATCACAGTGATCACCGAGCGAAGCAAGATATACAGATTGGATACGAGTGGGGCGTCAGTGCTCGGCTGGGCTTCGTGTCCAATCAACGCGCCGAAGGCCGTTCGGCTCCGGGCTCGGGTCCGATTTTTGAGTTGGCGTCATCCGACTGTGATGACGTTTTCTGGAGGAAGAGTGGGGCCCGGGTCCGCACCGTTTCGACCTGGATGAGCATCGTACCGGCGTGCGGTCGTGTATCACTACTGCGTGGTGCACGTTAAAGACCCTTGGATATCGGTTGTACAGCACTGGCTATATTGCTCATCTACAGCTGAGAGAAAAGTAGACTAACTTCAGCCCTTTTTATTTTTTATTTTTGTGTGTGTGTGGGGGGGGGGGGGGGGGGCAACAAACTTAGCGGTGCCGTCTATTTGGTACAGCCCCGGCACACTCGTGGTTTAGACATATTTCTTAATTTGTTTCACTCGTCATTGTTTTATCATAAGAGCAAAATAAGTTCTGACAGTGCTATGAGTTGGCATTTCCAGAAGATGGCGCGTATATTTGATTTCGCAGATACACCCGCCGACTATAGTTCAAAGCCGGAAGTGGTCAGGGGCTATTTGCACACCGGCGCCACTGCGTTTCAACTCTCGCGAGAAAGAGCGACGAATACGGTCGCCGCGGTAGAGTTACACACTTTGTCTTATATTGAAGTGTGTTGTTCAGGTGGCATGTTCATAATGGCGTGATATATCTCCCACTTACGATCTAGCATGAACACAATCTTGACGGTGGTCAAATGAAGTTTTTGCAGCTGAAGAAACGATGGGCGTGGCTTATTTGCTTCACGCTTGAGTTCTTCGGCGTTCTTATTGGCTAATCCCGTAATCTGATTGGCTGCGGATGCAGAATAAGATGCTCGGGAGTTTACACGCCATCTTACTTTCGGTGACTGTTCGGTCGGTGAAGTCACGCGGAGAACATGGAGGCATATCCTACGTGTCACGTCTCCTTTCCACACTGGCTGGCCGAATTATGTAATGTGTACACAGCGTCGAGGCAACCTGGCCTTGCCGCTTTGAAGCCAGCGGAAGGCAGCGTATGACAATGTGCACACGAGTCACGACGACTCACTACGCACGATTATGAGCCGGGCCTTTTATCCTCCTTTAATGTTTCCGTTCGTGCACGTCACAACACACCAAGTGACAAGTGCCCCGTTCTTCGCCACTGCCGGCAGGGGGCGTTACATGTCGTCGTACGTACACGAGGAAAGACGGTATATCGCACCCGGACCAAGAGCTTTCCTTTATATCGTCCAGAAAGCAAGAAACAAAACAAACACAACCGCTGGAAAACCTTCCTCGAGCACTAAGCGGTTTCTGATCGTTCCGTGTGGACTGTCTGCTTTGGCGTATACGCCTTCCGAAATGATCGACTGCACAATGTTGTCGTTTTCCTGCATCTGGGTAAACATTTTGCTTTTGTCTGTTTATGTGGGGATGACAACATGATGATTTCCAATACGAGGAGAGTTAGTCCTTAGCCGATAGTCATCGACAAATTAAGAAACCCGGGGCGGGGCTTATTGTTTTCACGCTATTGCCGATATGCGCCTTCTTAGAAGTCCACAAGTTTATATTGCATCGTGATCCACTTGGAGCCATAAAATGGATTAATAATAGTTTGGTTCGTCGTGGAGAAATATACCACACAAAAGCACTTGAGAGTTTGTCACTAAAACGCGAGGAAATGAAATGAAACCTTCGTGCCATGAAGGTACTTGAAATAAAAATACCTTGTTTTTATTTCGGTAGGATTTAACCACCCTGCGGGCATGTTGCTCCTAGTTGGGAACTCCGGGGTCGTTTCTCGGCTGTCAAGTACGTCTGTTTCAGTCTACCAACAACAGTGTAACCATAGCTTGTCAACAGCTTTATACGGGCAACTATACAGATTCTAAAAGAAGAAAGAAAAGGAAAATTGCTCCTCGAGCTATGTTTTAAACTCGGTCGTAAAAGTCCTACAGGAAGTATTTTTGTTTGTTTTGTTTTTGTTTTTTCGGGCAAACTTCTCGTTTAAATCTCGTTTACAATCTCCGCCGCTTCCCTGAAAAAATACACAAATAAAACCTATATGTCATGGAAGAAACAAGTAAAAACATAATGATATAAAGCAAAGAAAAAGAGGAAGGATTGACAAAATGGCATACCGACGAATTTTTTTGTTGTTGTAGGCTGCGCAGTTATTTTATGCTCGGTCTCGCGACCTGCTTTCTTGAATCGACCGGCTTGGTGGGTCGGTTGTAAATCTGTACGTGCCTCGAAAAAAAATAAATAATAAAACGTTTAACGTCCTGTTATTTTCCATATCGTAGTTCTTTACATATAGGTTGCGTTTACCCAAGGAAAACAGTTCATTTACGAAGACAAAAGAATAACAGTCCGCCGACAAAAAACAGGAAGCAAGTTTATCGTTTTATGTTGACGTTCGCATTTTATGACTGCATCCACGCAGATGTGCCATCTCTGTAACAACAGCGCCCCCGTATTTGAAAACGTATAGGCAACTCTGATCTCGTTTGGATAGCACCTGCGAAAGTTAATATGCACCTGCGTCACGTCACGTTGTAGTTACATAACTGTCAACTTTCTTCTAAAAAAAAAAAGATAATAAAAAAAAATTACCGGGTAATTACATGGTCAAACAGTAAAAGCTTTTTGAAAAGGAACACCTGGTATAAAGTAGGTTCTCTTTTTATATCTACTACCTACATATATTCTTGCTGCACACAGAAAGGCAGTTTTTAAAGAGTAGGAGTGTTCGAGACACCAGGCGACGTTTATTAAAAGCTAAGAACAGGGACAGCAGCTTGTTCCCGTCCCCCAACTTCCGGAACTTTGTGCAGTCTCTGCGCCGACACCGTCGACGGCATCTCTAACTCTCTGGTCTTTTTATTTTATTTTCGAGCACACCCGTTTCATACCGGGCAGCACTGACGTCGGGGCGCTTTTGGAACATCCCTTCACACCCTTCGTCTAATCTCATTCATCTCTTTTTCTTTCCTGAACACTCTTATCAAGTTGTAAAGAACATGCGGCCACGTGTTTTTGTTGTTGTTTCTTGGGTGTATTTTGAGTTTTTATGCTATTGTAAAATGGGTAAAACCAAGAGTTTTCTTTTTTCTTCTTCTTAGGTTGTTGTCTGTGTGTTATTGTTTACGGTGCCGGGCGACGAGCCTTTGAGCTGTTTTACAGCTTTTTTTTCTCGGCCTCCCCTTTTCCAATCTAATGAAAAATGAGTTATTCTATTATATTGTATATAGTATAGCTGTCACCGTCATATTACTATGCTACCACCTTGATAATGTAAATATGCTTTCGCGACATAGTCTCTCAACTCTCTGACTCGTGAGAATTTTCATTCTGCCCGATTGCGGTGAAGGCTCACCCTGCACGGAACTTCAATTTAGAAAAATATAAGAAAGAACAACAAAAAAGAGGTGCTGCGGAGATTACGCTGAGTTTCCGGCTGTACTCGGTTTTATTTTATATATATCCATGCAGGATGGACGCGAACGTTGCATTCCAGACGAGCTACAAGTCTGGCCCATTAGCCAACTCGTCTGTACCGTTGCGGCGTGCATCTAACAAGTGTGTAATCATCATCGAACGCTCGGTCGCTCCGTCGGTTTTACTTATTTTCTGCGCCGTTTTTCGTTTAAAAAAGGTAGAGAAGGGGGAAGAAAAGGGGGGTAAAGGGGGGGTGGGTTGTAAGCCATTAGGTAGGGTGATATATGTGCGCGGTGTCGTTAATCACCGTTGGCCACCTGGGACGCTTCCGCAAAGTTGTGGCGCTCGCCAAATGACACTTGCCTGCCTGGGAATCAAACATGTACGGAACCGGGAAAGGTTGTTAATATCTCGTTAACGCCAGCCGGAAATCACGCCGAACATCACGCACGATCCTCTCTCTGTCTTTCTATCTTCCTCTTACTCTCACCCTCTGGTTCTCTTTCTCTCCCCCCCCCTCTCTCTCTCTCTCTCTTTGTATAATTTATTTCGGCCGAACCGAATGCCTGCACCCGCGCAATTCATGAGGTACCGCTATGTTTTTGTATGAGAATTAGATTTTTTGATAGCCATTCGTTTCGATCTCGTTAGCTTGATTGGAAACTCGGCGCTGATTAGAGGAATCGCGAGACACTCTTCCGGAATTTTTAATCGAAACTTCTAGTATAGTATTTCAAAGCAAACTAAATAGCTTAAAAAAAAAAAAAAAAACTGTAAGAGACAGGGAAAGCGTTTTCGGTGGGCCATGTCGTTAATTCGTTGGAAGAGCGCGGATTTTACTTTTGACATTTTCAGTGAGACCGCCCACGCGCTGTGACGAAACAAAGAAAAACTGAAGGAGAGGAGGAGATGAAAGCGCGCGATGACGTCAGAAAGCCGAGCTCTGATTGGACGAATTAGTGGGTAGACCTAAAGCGAGCCGCGTTTGTCTCCACTGAACTCGCCAAGCGCATTCGAATCCGAGAGCCAAACGCCTGATGTCAGCGTTCCGCGTCCTGACGCGTTCGACGAATGCAGACGAAGACAAACCCAGCTATACACCTTTGCAAGTGGGATCCCGGCTTAACCTCGAACCGCGCGCCAAGGTGAGGCGGACCTATACTCTCCAGCCAGGACGTTCGCTGGTTGTCGTACAATGTTGCCAAGCGTGTCTCGCCGAAGCGCACACCACTGAGCGCAGAAAGAAATTTTAAAAAATAATTATAAAACGTACACGTGTTGTCTTCGACAGCGAAATAGCAAGGACAATTAAATAAAATGCCTAAAGCGGTAACAAATCGAAAATTTTCAAAACGATCTAAAGTCTGAACGCGCTCTCTTCAGAATGCGCCAAAAGTCGCATGGCCTTTGCATCAACGATGGCTGCGCTCGCGGCAGCTCTGGCTTCCACAACATGCAGGAACAGAGGCTGCGATCGTTATAAAGTCAGCTCCAACCCTTAAAGATGCCCCGTCCTACAATATGTGACGCTACGATTCTGTGTGGATACCTCCTCCTGCGTTCCGAGACAGTAAGTGAGCCGCAAACGGCACCATCTTGTCATCGCACACCCCAATGACGTGCCCCTGGCGCACCCCAGCATGGCAGAAACTGTACGGGGCGCCAGCATCGCTCAAAATGGCAGCGCACAGGAGCCTTTCTTGCAAACGTGTATAGGCGGATACGCAAGTTCGTCTGCTTCTTTTGTAGGGGGTTGTGGTGACGTCAGAAAGACTCCGAGCTCTGATTGGCTCTGATTGAAGGATAGTGGGTGGACCGCAGGGCAGCTTACTTTGATGTCTACCCCACTATCCTTCAATCAGAGCTCGGCGTCTTTCTGACGTCACCACAACCCCTGCAAAGAAGCAGACGAACTTGCGCCATATGGCTTTAGGTCTATACCCACCAATCATTCAAACCAGATCTCGGCGTTCTGAAGTCCCTGCACTCTCTCGTTTCGTTCTCTCCTTCAGTTTCTCGGCGCGTGGCTTGGTTTGCGTTGTGAAGGGACGCTCGCTCCGTCCTCGTAATTGTTATTCCCTTGAAGAAAAAAAAAAAAAAAAAAAAGGACACGAGTGTGGGCGACGCGATCCTTGCGGAAACAAGGGGGATGTGTGTTTCTTTCGCTCGCGGCGTGTGTGTCGAACGAGGACAGCGATGTAGTAAACGCAAGAATTGACGAGACAAAGGAAGCAGCGCCGGACTGCAGAATATGCGAACACGACGTAAACAGGCTTGCATGCCACTCAGCGTAATGAGATTTGCGAACTTGAAATTGAATTTCTTGTCGTCGCGTCTTCTTACTTTGGTTTTGGGGTTTTGTTAAAAATATAACTAAAAGTTATAGAAATCTCGAAACCGCGCAAGTGACGAGCGAATAACTAATGTATAAAAATATTCCTGTAATTTTTACTTTTTTTTTATTTTAAGCGTTTTAAAACCGGGATAATTCATACCACACGCAGAAAAATATTTTTATTGTCTTTTTATGTTAACCGAGGTAAAGTACTCAAGTTATTTTTTTATAATTTCATTTATATTGCAGTACACATACTTGTTCTGTGACGTCTCTTTGTCTGAACTTAATATTTTAATATCAGCGAACCTCTGTTTGCCTGAATCTTTCGTCAAAGTAAACAAGCAGCGCCCCAGTATAGCGTGATCCGAGAGGGCCGATGTCAACAACGTATATCTTTATTGATAAATTTCTTTATAATATATATATATATATATGGTGTCTTTTTAGCTGCACCAAATTTTCAAAAAAAGGGAACGTGAGAAGTGTAATTGGCCATGGCGGCAACTAGAAAAAGGGTGAAATGAGGTAATTAGTTAGCTATTTAACTAAAATGTTTTAACCAACGTTACCGGAACCCTCAGTTGGGAAACTCGCCGTCGAAACTTGGGCCGCTGGCGTCCACCGAGACCGAGCTAAATACGACAACCGCGCCACTCTTTATCATTTGTCTGTACTGTGGTCACCTTGAGCTTTTACAAAGGGTGTTTTTGCGTAAAAACAAACGGAAAAGACTCTTTTTGAAATTTATTGGAGTTTAGTACAAAATGAAGGGCGCGTGATGTTTTTAAAATCTTTAGTTTGCAGGGTTTTGCGGCACAATTAATATTGTTTTTATACAAGCATGCCTCAGCGGTGCTTTCAGGTAGCGCGTCCCGACCTAGGTGCATTTTAACTTAGGTAGTAAGTCGCGGCGCGTCCGCTGGGGAGATGGGGTGGCACCCCTGTAACCTCTTCCGCTGTATCTGTTTCGGCTCCATAATGGCCGATTAAAGCCAAAATAGGAGTAACGTAGAAGTCACGTGGAGTTCCTCGAGTGGCCGCTGCGGGAGAAGTGGCGGCGTTGTGTTCGTCATTAGCTCGGTGCTCGAGGACAGATCGGGGCCACTTTTTGAGATAGGTCTCTATGGCAGTTTCCCAACTGAGTGTTTTAGTAACGTTGGTTTTAACTAACTTTTCGATTTTTCACTTGAGAGTACATAATTTATTTAGAGAATTGAAGCTCCTCCCAAAAATATTTCTTTCAGTCTCGCCTTCCAAAAGCTTGGTTTCGTAATTGTCGGGTCGAAAGCACCCGCCTGACAACAGTCCAACGCAGCTCACGGATTGGACATGAGAACTGCGTGAGCACTCCAACAATCAATGTCGGCGGACACTCGAGTAGTGGATCGTCTCCAACCACTGCGATGATGAGAATAGCCGTACTCTAACAATGCCTTGGAGCTCAGCACGCGTGTTCTACTTTGCCAATTTCAGCGCGTGGCTATAGGATTACCGTTGGCGGCATGTATGATAGGCACCAGGCAACGTGGCCGCGAGCTGGCACGAGCAATGCGCCTGCGGTACGATGGTAGCGCTGTGCTAAAACCCTCTATCGGCTTCGCGCGCAGCCCCCCCAAAAAAACGTGTAATATCTTTTTTTTTTTTTTTTTTTTTTTTTTGAGGGTGTATTCCGTTTTTCGGGGTGCGGATGTCCTAACTGTGTATGCCTCTCTTCCGTTCCCGCGTCCCTCGTAGCTCGAGAGTGCAGGCACGCACCTAGATGTTCTCTTTCGGCGCGCTTTGAAATTCGCTTCCGGGACTCGGGCGCTGCTGCTATGGGACGCGTCCGCATCGGGACCGTCGCCACAGGACGTCCGGCATGTTACCCGAAAGCTCGAGCCGAATGGGTGAAAAAACTGGGTCTTTTTTTTTTTTTTTTTTTTTTACCAAACATTGTCACCTGCATTTTTCTATAAATAAATAAAAAAAAAAGCAAACTGGGACCGAAACAGTTTTGCGAATGATAGAGAAAGCGGAAAAAAAATTCCCGATTCCTTGCCGAGTCCTGCAGATGAACTGCCGTCGACGGCCGAGGTGCTACACAATCTACTGCAGATACGCACAATCCCACTGCACACAGGCTTTTTCCGAGAAATCTAGAGAAATTTTCCCGATAAATATAGTGGATAAATATTTTTGCTAAACGTCAGCGACGCCACGTGACGTCACTTTACACTGCGACGTTACGTGACACGACAACGTTACAAACGACACACGCGGGGATATCCGCTGCAAAACATTGCCTTACCAGGTGTCATCGTAAATGAAAACAAAAAACAAAACCCCGACCTACAGAACGTTTTTTCCGCAAGGTATAAAAATCCTCCTCCCTAGCTTTCCCATTCTTCCTCTCCCTTCAATCTTGACGGAGAGGGACTCCTTTTGTTAGGGCTGGATAAGCGGAGATCTTAATCCGACTTATTAAGCCCCAAGATGCAGCAACAAAAGGATTCCCCCGCCGTCAAGGTAGCAGTGGGAGACGGAAAAAATGAGAAGGGTGGCGAGGAGGACATTCCTACCCTGCGAAAAACCTTTTTGTAGGTTGGCCTTTAAAGGCCGACTTACACTTCGCGCTTTCCACTTTTCCCCACATTCTCCTTTCCCATAATATTTTCTCCCTCTTTCAGCTTGCCCCAACGCGGCTTCCCTCGCAGTTTAGGAGAGGAGGGCGCTATGAGGATTATCTGCACTGCAGAAAACCAAGGTTGTGCGTCGTCCTTTAACCTGAGACTAGAGGCTCCACCTACAGCGCGAGCTCGCTGGCTTCCGCAGTGCTTTGGCTGCGCGTTCCTGCGCGTTCACACTTGTGTTAGCAATCGGGCGGAAAGCTCGCGCTGAAGGCGGGGCTTACTAATGTCGTGCGTTCAAGAAACGGTAGAGGCGGGAGTGGGACTTTCCTTCGAGGTCCGTGACCTCTTCTTCAGCAGCCTAGGATTGGATTCTACGTATTTACCACTTTGGACCCTTTGAGACGGCGCTGCACGGTGGTTATGCGTGCAGAAACTGAGGGAGGAGGAGGAGTGAATAGTGGTAGTGGGTAGACCTAAAACTTAGCGGCCTTTGTCTCCACTGCACTCGTGAAACGTATTCGAACGCGGAACGACGGCGTCTGGCGTTTGGCATTCGCGTTCGAACACGTTTGACGACGGTAGTCTAGATGACAGCTAGCTTTGCATTTCCGTACCCTGAATAACAATCGAGTGAGTCGAGACCGGACGCAGCACGGGGAAACGCGGCGTTCTGGCGAGTTATTTTATATGTTACCGTACAACACTGCCTCGCAAACTTTACATCATCCTTCGACGTCGAGCGGTGCCTGCCGAAATAGAGGCTTTATTGGATCCGCTCCTTGCGTAAAACCGGACCGCACGCCTAAGTAATAACTCGCTGAAACAAAAAGAACAGCGATAATAATAAAGTGTCTGCTTTGTGGGCTTTGACGACGCAGTCATAAAATTACCATCTCGGGCGAAGCAGTTCCTTTCTTCGCACGGGCGCGGCAAAGGGAGCGAGGCTTATTTTTGGGTCACGTTATTAGCGGCAGATCCGATGAGCAGACGACGCGCCGTGCGACCGCATCGCCGGAGCGGGGGAGATCTTCCGACTCCTGGATTTTCTTAGAACGCGTCCCTGTGTGTACATACGCCATTATATACCCCTCCCCTACTTTTTTTATTTTTTTGTGTGTGTGGCGCACGCGTGAGTGCGTGGGAAGGATCGGAGAGGGACGGTTTTAATGGTCTCGTGCGCCACGCAAGAACTATGTGCTCGGTTCACCAGTAAGCTGATAGTGCGGTTGCGGTTACGCGCTCGCCCTACCAATCAGTCGCCTCCTTCTCGTCGCATGACCCAACTCTGTGCGCGTGGGTACGGGCGGGACCGCGATCACGTGGTGAAAGACAGACGTACGACTGGTCCCACGAGAGCACGTAGATCCCACCGCACTGTCTGCTTACAGGTGAAAGGGTATACGTCTGCGCGCGGCGTCGCGACTGAAGTGTATAACCCGGCCGGAAATAGCGGTCCATAGATGGAGTGCGAGATAGAGGCTTTTCGAGTTGATGCTCGACACTGGCTCGCGGCTGCGGGACAAAAGAGGAGATGCGGCGATGAGGAAGGTGCCCAACTGAGATGGTTGTCAAGGTCCTGGGTGTTCGGTCATGTAGACATAGGGCTAGGGTTTTTGGATGTGAATGTTTAGAGTTTATACAATCCGGCGTTAGCATCAAAGAACGAGGTTCAAGAGACTATTATAAGTATAGTGTTTTGGTAGCAAAAAAAAATAAAATAACGAGAGCGTGAAAGGCAAGCATTTAAGTCATACAAGTACAACAAACAGTTGCCGGTTTTTAGGTTCTGCAAGGCGGTAAGTTGGGCTAGTTGGTTTAACATCGTCAAACGTGAAAACAGCGCAAAAAATTGAACGAAGGACAAGTGAAAGGAGTGCACGGACAAAGCGCTGTCCGTGCACTCCTTTCACTTGTCCTTTGTTCAATTTTTTGCGCTGTTTCCACGTTTTAGGTTCTTTTTTTTTTTTTTTTTTACGACTGACGGGGATTGTGTCCAAACTTATTTCTCTCATAAAATATGCCCTTCCTGGCACCAGTATAAGTGGTAAAATTTGTCAGTCCTCTACCTGAGCAAAATGCAATGAAACAAACCGCTGATGTCGTGTTCGTGCTAACTTTTTCCCTGTGTGTACATGATCGATAGTAGAACTAACAAAGAAATAGCTTAGAATACACTTAAGGCTCCATGCACTGCGTCTCGCCCTTATATAGGGTTATAGGGTATCCAATGCGCGCCCTTTTTGAGCGTCTTGTTTACAGCGCGTGCGTAGGACGAGCTGCTCGCCGGTCGTCTGCCTATAGAACAACAAACCTTGATCTCGTGGAATGCGCAGTGCGGAAACCTCCCCGCTGACGTCGCGTGCTCGGCAGCCGCGGGCACAATAAAATAACAAAAACGACATTGCGCTCAATATCGTCCGTGAGCAATCTCTCTCCGCGTTTTGCGCTCGATCATCGGGGAACGCGGAGGCATCACCAGGCTGTGTTCTATATTCAGAACCGCCGAAACCATGCCGTAATCGTCAGGCACTAACGTAATCGACGTAGTCAATCACCTGTTCGTTACCGCCCACGCTCCATCTCCAAAATGCTATTACGTTCACGCCTTCACAAGCGTGTACGCGTCGCTTTTCGCGCCCGAGAGCATCGTAGGGTAGTATGCATCCAGGAGCTTCCGGGAGTTCGCTTTACCTCAGTGTGGTTCGAACTTCGCAGTGCGCTACGGCTTATTCTAACGCGTCCTGATTGGCGGAGAGAACCCGGTTAGGAGTGCGTTCTCTCCAGTCGATTGGATTATACACACAAAAGAAGCTGTGTTCGCCGCAGGCATGTGAGGACGGAACTCAAGCATTTTAGAATCATGTGTCGCTTAATCCATACGTATGCTTCGAACATGTCTTCCGACAGTTTCATATTGTATGACAAATGTTGCAGGGCTGTCATAGAAACACGCCCCAGAAGGTGGCTGTGGACTGTCTTTTGTAGAGCGTATTGAGTGTTGCTGGAGGGGAAAACGACAGCTATATTAGTGCGCTCGAGGAAACCGTCATAGGCAGTTGACAGATCGCTGTGACTGTTGCACCGCGTGCTTTACGGGAAAGTAGACAAGTGGGCATTGTTCTTGGAAGGTAGCCAGCAGCTAATCTTGAAAGCAAGACAAAATGAAATCGGCGAATCTGTTCGCGGAGGTTGTGTTCTTCCTTTCTTTTCGTTCTTCCTTGTTCTGGAAGAAAAGAACCGCGAACAGGAGATTCGGCGGATCTTGGAAGGTCGCTGAACGCGAGAGTGGCACTGAAAGCGTTTGTTGCAGCAGGCCTTCCCGCCGTCGACAGTGATGGATGAGCGCGCATTGTGCTCGGGCTCGGAGGCGCCCGTCTCCCGAAAGACGATCCACTAAGCTCCTTTCGGGAAGATGGCTTCTCGGGGCACATGCCTCTCAATCGGGCCGCATGCTCTCTCTTTTCCAACGGGAGCCACTGACTTACGGAGAGCGCCTACCTTCGCCATGTGTCCGTTACGATTGGTCTTTGTCTGGTCCGTTATGTCCGCGGAGTGTGCGAAGGCTGATGTGTAGCTGTCCTCTTTTTGAAAAGGCAACAATGACCTAGTTAATTGTCTCGTACACTACTGTTTTTCTTTCGTGTTTGTCGGCGTCTTCTCAGACGCTACACTTTGTTTCAATGGAGGCTTTCGTTCGTTTATATACCTCTGAAATACGAACTCTCATAGCCTCATGTATTAAGCCACGCCCGTCTTAAAGTGATTAGTTTTGTGGGCCAGCCCCCTGTTTCGGACGTCAAGTCAAAACGGTTCCGCTGATTGCGGAGAGGCTCATTCGTACCTTCCTCACTTTTCTAAAACGTAAGTTGCCACGCCTGTGGCACCACCTTCCATGCGCGAGCTCCACATAACCATTCCGCCACTGGAGACCCTTCTATTTTGTAGCGTCTCCGGTTGTCTCTATTTCCCCCAACTTAAAGTTTACTTTAAAAAAAAATATATATAAAAAAGAGAGCAACCTAGCTTTTCTTTTTTTTCTTTTTTTTTTTTGCGTGGAAGCGATTGTGCGATTTTGCACTCTCGGTAAAAGTGAAAACCTATCTATACATATTACAGCACCCTAAACCTGTCGCTGGATGCCCGAGTTGCGTAGCTTCCATTTATAGTGCGTCGAAATCCTCCCCGTGTTTATCACGTAGCATGGTTAACGCGCTCTCAAAGTTTTAAAACGCCTCTTCGTGTCGGCACGCCGCACCGCGCTCGCTGAAACGACCGAAAAGATGGAGAGCGGTAGCGTCCGAACTTGGTACTCCGTTCACCCGTAACCTGACAGTGCGGTGGAGAGCTGTACGCTCTCGCCAGAGCAATGAGGTGACTTTCATTTCATATCACCCGACCCTGGTCCCTGCGCGTGGGTGCGAGCGGGAACGCGATCACGTGGTCAAGATTAGACGCTTGACTAGTCCAACGAGCACGTGTAGCTTCCATTGCACTCTCAGCTTAGGGGTGAACGGAGTATATACTGTATATAAGCGAAGTCGCCCTCATATTTAATGACGCGGGCCGGTGGAGCTGCTGCAATAAAGAACGGTCTCGCGTGCTTGCCGGCGCAAGGAGAGCTGTTTCGAGGATTAGTGGAATACGTTATCGAGGGGGCCGTGCCGTGTGTCTGCCAGCGAATATAACCGGAGGTCGTTGTAGCAGATAAGCCGTGACGCGTGCGCGAGCTTAGAATCCATGGAGACGGCGGCATGACGTGATACGGATCCTGTATACCGGGGCGCCTTCCGCACGTCCAGCCGCGTGGCTAATTTTGCGTGGGTTGTCGCTTAGCAACCGTCGATGGATGCCCCCGTTTCACGAGAGAAGGAGTCTTAAGTAAATCTTGACGTATACGATGGAGGGCTGGCGGGTAGGTGCTTCGCGCGTCGACGCATGCGGTTATGAGTGTTTGTTAGCCGCGGTTGACAGCCGTTCTTGACGGTACCAACGGGTATATGGGAAGAGGTATGGCGACTACGCATTTAGACTACTCTGAGATATGCTGGTCACTCGTCTCGTATCTTTAATAGGTTCATTAATTGAGTCATTGACTCCCTGGTTGACCGTGATTCTTCACGTTTATTCCTTCCTCTGACTTAGAATGATTATTGCATCCCTGAGCATCTGTTATATGATCGCGATTGAGCTTCGAGGGATCTGCCTCATTATTGACATGTGGCCGCGAAGTGTTTATCTTATCAGTACGAAAAAACATCGCAGCAGTATCCCGTGGCAACTTCATAAGGTACGCGTCGTGTTACCAAATTCACCCGCGGTATATCCCCAGCGCAGCGAACAGGAAGCCGCTCGGTCGGCCGCAGCGCGGGTGGTGAGCAAAAAGGGCAACTTCGGGCAGGTATATACATGCCACCGAGCGATTGGCCACGAGCGCTGCGCCGCAGTTCGGCAGAGCACTCAAACGTTCGATCTTGAGATCGGGTCCCATAATTGTGCCCGCGGACAGTCTCAGACTTGAGATAATTAGTTCCGCTTAAGATGGCGCTACTTGTACAAACGAAATAATCGCCTCCAGCGCGCCGCCATCTTTGTTTACCGGGCCGTAAAATGCGTTTTGAGCATGCGCATGCAGCGCCTCTCTTCTGCCGAAAATCTGTCCGCGCGCACGCGCCTGCAGCCCAGTGACTCGGCATTTTCTCTGCTGATATTATCTGCGGCGGAAAAGCGTATACCCCCCCCCCCCCCCCCCCAAAAAAAAAAAAAAAAAAAAAGAAAGAGAAAGAAGAGGGTCAGCGCTGTAGTGTTTAAATATGTCGAGAAAAGGTTTCCCGAAAACAAAAGCCAAAACTAAACGAAAACTTTGTGATTAGTGACATACAGCGACCGGAGCGGCGAGAAAATGTTGTGCGTTCGCAGTCTCCCGCGGGCAGTTAGTTATGAAGAGCAGAAGGGATGGCTCCTCATTACATGTTAAGTAAAAGACAGAACGAAGGTGAGGGATTATACGCGTAAAGCCCCGGGCGCGGCTTCATTAGGGACGGGGTCGCTGCAGGGACGCTGCCTTCGCACGCTGCAGGAAGGACGCGCTGCTCGTTAACTGACGTTGCCATTTAAGAAGACACGGACTGTGCGCATCCATCGATCTTATCGGGAGCAGCGCGGCCCTCGCTTTAGCGCCCCACTGCAGCGCTTTATCGTCTGCAGAGGTTCATCTCTTGCTTCCAGCGCATCCGCTCGCGGATCCTGATCACATGACTTTAAAGCCGCGTTTACATTCCTAATGCATCATACAGAAGAGATTCTGCAGACGTGAATCTTCCGTGTATGACGTCACATTGATCGTACAAATACTCCCTAATCAATCAAATTTGGGGTTTTTAAAGCCAAACCAACGACGGGCTGCAGATCGTGTTCGAAGTGTATACGCATGCAACGTATAGAGCAAGCGTGCCTCGAACGTATTTGAGGCTTGTCCGCAGATATTTCCGCCATGATGTTCGCAGCGAACAGTGTGTCTTTTGTGCGATGTGTGAGCAATGTGACCATGGCTTTATGTAGCCTGGCAAAACTGAAAAAAATAAATAAATAAGTATCCCGGTGCAAGCGACTTTTGGGCCCGTATAGAACGACGGCTATGCGCTTCAACCTTCCACCTTGCTCGCTGCCTCCTGGAGGAAGAGAAAAATCAAGTTTTGTGCATCGTTCACACGCTATCTAAAGTGGTTCTCTCACTATAGTCGCCGACAGCTTACGAAACCGAGGGCGTGTTCGAGTATCGGACGTCTTAGTATTACTCCGCAGCCAGTGATATTGGAGCATTAGCCCGCGTGAACGCCGAAAAACGAATCGCGAAGCGAGAAGCTCGAAGATAATATCCGGAGACGACGCCGTGTCAAGAACGGCGTGGCAGATCGAAGAACGGAACCGCATCCCATGTGTCCACAGGTGTCCAAAGCCGCCGGCCAGAGCTTCCGAAAACGTTTGAAGCGCGCACCCAGCACCGCTGGCGCACCCCAGCCCAGCGCCCGCCATCTGTCAACACTTGCGGAAGGTGTTTCCTAGCCAGTTTCCACAGCCAGTGGGGATGTGGCGCCATCCCGTGGTGGCGTTGCGAACTTTGGTTAGTCTAAACCAGTCCAAGGTCAGCGCATGTGCCAATGCACTAATGCATTACAAAAATCGACGTTGTTGAAACGTCAACATTTTCATGAAAGCCTGACTCATTTAGCACGCAAATACAACTGTCTCCATTCACTTCGTAAAGCGGGAATTAACGACGCTTTGCGAGGAGCGTTATATTATTCAGACAGCTATCGTAGAATGACAGCTGTCTGAAGAATTATTATGGGGCATAAATAACGGCGTAACACCTTTGTTCCGAGACTGAATGGATGAATATCGCGCGGTCGTGAAAATGAAACCGCTTGCTGCAGCTAGACGCAGCTGCGGTTGGGAAGCCCTTAGAAACTGGGAAACGTTTCTAGGCAAACGCCTACAAATGTGTCTACATCATTATGTATAAAAATTCATGATGTGTAATCGCTGACGCACGTTCTGAGGAATTCTTGTCGCGGAAATGACTTTACCAACGCTCAGAACCTAAACGTCATCTTCTTATAGTTACGTTTGGCGCAAGCCTGTCACGGACGAGGTCTGAGAGAAGGAGGCGCTCTATACGTCTTTATCGGCGTTTACGTTTACGATAGTTTCTTTGGGCGCGAGCTAGCTACCATATGCACGAACTCAATGTTTTATAAACAACAGCATTTGTCCGCACTGCAGATGCTCAGGAACCCCTCTCCGCACGAGCGAGCCATCTGCGTGTGTTCCATTTCGCGGCCATGGCCCCACTGTTTTGGCGAGACTTCAAAAACACTAGTTGGCGTATGCTTAACAATAATCTGCTATCGAATATACAGTATCGCGTTTTGGTATTAGACCCATATACACGAATGCAACATAAAAACAGATTGCCCAGATTAATTTTTTTTAGCGTTCATGTATTGCGATATGTGTCTCATTTGCTCCGCATCTGTTTGTTACATGACGAGCAACGGGCCTCCTAATGTAGTGGTTTAAAAAATTTACACTTATTTACTCAACAAATTCTAAGCCCCCCCCTAAAGTAGATAAGGAGCCATGCGCGACATTGTCGATTCCTTCACCGATTCACTTTCGCGATAGTCATGCTGTGACGCCGACGCACCTTTGCTCGCTGCTGCCGCCGTCGACGCTCGCTGCTGCATTCTCGACGGATGTTTTTTTTTTTTTTGTTTTTTTTTTGTTTCTGGTTCAACTTTGTCAATTAAACCTTCATTTTCAGATCACTATTCATCGACTCGTCGACTTCATCCCTTACAATATGTGTGTACATTTGGACACTGTTATTTCTTGCTCTTCGATGTCCTCAGATCCGCGTATTTTCCGCCTTTTTTCTCAATTCTTCGTTTCCCTTGCTCTGTGCAAAGTGGCAAACCAGCCTAAGCGTGTACAATAAACGTTTTTGTATTAAAAAAAAAGAAAAAAAAAAGGAAAGCATTTCTCTGTTTTTCTTTTTATCTCTCGTTTCAGTTCGCAATATCCAAAATTTATTGGAGCACCTCGACAGTCTTTTACTTCGCCTTGTGTACGCCGTCCCTTACTGTGATGTCGCCGACACGTTTAATAATGGGACGTTTGTCGGCCTCACTCGTCTGGGTCGCTGCGCTTTTCTTTCAAGCCATTGTGGCCTCATGATCCCGCTGTATTGTCTCCATTGCTTTCGCATCAACTGACGCACCGTCTTCTGACAGATGCCGTTTATAATTATGCACCTGCGCTACCGTGCCTTTATTTTCTCCCCCCCCCCCCCCCCCCCAAACCTCCCTCCTCCCTCCCTCTGTAAGCAGGAAAGGGGTAGTCACGCAGAATTGAAATGCCTGCAGCTTCCGCGATTTCTCTTATTTTCTTTTAATATCTCGCTTGTCGTCTGCTTGCTTTTATGCGGCCTCTTTTCTAGGTATTTAGTTTTATGCGGGTTACAAACGGAACGGGAGAACAAAAAAGGGTGGGGGGGGGGGGGGGGGGGGGGGATTGCGGTGCTGGCGGTAATTTAAAAGTCAGATTGACCTTTTGGCATCGATACCGCGACTTAGTAAAACCGTTCCTTCTTGTTTTCTTTTACATAAATATTTTCTCTTTCTTTTATATATATATATATATATGAACAGGTTGTACTGTGCTCTGGCTTTCCCTTACCCTCCTATAGTAATCATCCCTTTCCCGTTTCTGCGGTCCTGTTTCCTCTGTTGTTCCTTTTTGTTCGTGTTATTTGATACATCGGGGTTTGTGAAGATTGCCAGCTGCGCGATCAAAGAATATGTTACATGCCCCGGCGAACCCCTTCTCCCCCTGTTTCTACTCCGACCGTTACTAATTAAGCATTCCCTTTGTTAGGTTCCTTAATGAGTTCGCTACCCGACAGGGTTCCTTCGTCCCTGCTTCGCTTTACATCCCGTTTTTGCGGCCAATGAAAACCGTCCGAATTATCAGTAATCACCCCCCCCCCCCAAAAAAAAAAAAAATAAATAAATAAATAAAACGCTTACGCGTGCACACAAACGCTCGTACTTCGTCCCAAACGCGTACATGCGCAGGCAGAGGTAGACAGACAGACAGAGAAATGTACACTCACAGACGTACAGAGATGTACATACACATACACACTCATTTGCCCACAGACGCGCGCCCACGCACACTCACAGAGAGATAGAGAGAGATATGCATAAGGCATAGCTTACATACATACACATTCACAATCAGGGAGACGGAGACACACACAGACATACGCATATATGCCTAACCTACATACACACATTCACAAACAGGGAGAGAGAAACTCACAGACAGACAAACATACGGACGCACACAAAGTGTAAGTACACACACACAAGCCCAGAGACACACATAGATATAATTAGACACATACATACTTGCACACGCGGAGAGATAGAATGGCGGATAGAGACATAGGTCAAGTGGCCGTAATTAGTCTGGCAGAGCTGTACAAGTTGTAATCTGTCGCAATGTCATGGCATGTGGTCTCCCCGCTCTGCATGATGCGTTCATCGGTGGAGTGTTTCATCATCTTTGTTGGGACTAGACCTTTTCGCGCTGGACCGCACCACTCACACGCTAAACTTTTTTTTTTTACTGCGCTTTTTTTTTTTTTTTTTTTACGAGTAACAGAAACAGACACGCGGACTTCCCTAAACCTGTACTGCCACGCAGTGGAGGTCGCAGAAGAATGTTACTTGTTAGAAACACGAAGTGTGTCGCTTATCTAGAAAGTTTAGTTGATAGAGTTTGAGAAAATTGTTTTCTTGCTTCCTATATGATAACATTCCTAACAAAAAGTTCACTTCGAGTGTCTACCATGTAGGGACATTGTTTCAAACGCCGACCGCTTGAGGTTCAGGCTTATATACACGAACTCATCTCTGTTACGTCACGGCGCGGTGGTGGCGCGTCGGTCGCACTTCCGGTCCGGGGCTGTGGGCGGAAGTGCCCATCTGAGACGTGTATTCCTGCGTTGTTTTGAAAGGAACCTGACAAAAACCTGCCTTCTTGTCGAAATGCTGCGACTGGGGCTGTACCAAAAGGGTCGAGAAAGGTTTGAAGGTCAGTTTTCATGCGCTCGGTTCGTCCGAGAACGTGGATATGTGCCGTGAAAAGGGAAAACCAGACGCCGTCGGACCACGATTGCTTGGGCGGGAAGCATTTTGGTTTGAATTCACGGATACTTCTGGCCATCAGATTTATTTGTTTTGTTCCAAAATGAACGCCGGAAAACCGTCAAGTTATACGGACCACCTGCGGACTACGTTCAGTGCGTTTTAAGTTCAAACGGTCGCCTGATCGTTCGAACTGTCGTCTGCTCTTTCAAACGTTTCTGCTTGTCGTCTGCTCTTTTAGAGGACATCGGCCCGTAGATCAAACGTGGGCCCGGTACTTGCGATAAGAAGTAAGTGCAGGCCTCAAAAGACTTAAGTTTGAAGGTTGGTAAGCAGGCTCGACGTAAACAGTAGATACAAGGAGATGTTGATCATTGTTACCAGTGGCAATCACCGACTTGTTATGCCTGATTCACTTGGTCAGATTCTGCTTGCGATTTTCAGTATCGACGTCGACCATCTCAGCTACGGTTCACGCATTTGCAGTTTGAGCGACGTCGCTACTGAAAATTGCGAGCGAAATCTCATCATGTGAATCAGGCTTTAGCGTACATTCTGCGGCGTCCACGCTGAATGAACCGCCGCACGTCAGATTATTCACGCGAAGTTTTGCGGTGTAACGAGCCTCGTTAATTTCGCTGACGCCGCTCAAGTAGTCAGACATCATTAGGAGGACGTAGAATCAACAATTCCAACGCGAAAAAGAGCGCGGGGACTCACAACGACGCCGACAACATCGCATTTCAATGGTTTGTTTATGGGCGACGGCGAGCTTTTTGCCCACACCCCCATCGCGCATGCGCGGCGCCGAAGCGTCCGCTAGGGGCGCTCCGGGCGCTCCGGTTTGTTTGTAAACATGAGTTGGTGTATAAGCAAGTGACCGCACTCAGCAGCAGAAGAAACTCAAAGACGTCATTTTGTTTCCGCGAAATGCGCTTCGTCAAGCACGGTGGTTTTAAAAGAAAGCGTCAGTAACTTTAGGCGGCACCAACTAAAAACTTGCGACGGACAACTTTCGTTGTTTTCAGTATTCCCTGCGCTGCGTAAAATGGATTAGAAATGTTTACTGTTCTCTTTTCTTAAAGTTGCGATCACAGTCGACAGCTTCTGTAGCCTGCGGCACTGCTCTCCACGCAGGAATCAAAATGAATAGAAAAGAGCGCGAGTGCGCAAAACGTGAACACGATAAGAAACGCAAAAACGCGTATATTCCGTATAGAAGTTAGAAAGCTCACAGAACTGTAATCGAAAATTTCGTGCTCTTTCTTCGCCAAACTACTCATTTCTGCAAATCCGTCCCTGTAATGTTCGACGAACCATGTGCAAAGCGTAGGATTTTTTCCCCTTTTTTTGTATTGAGTTGTTTGTTGTGTGGTCGCATGGTCATGCAGGTAAGTACTAAAGCGAAATAAAAAAAAAATAAAGCTATGACATGGTGGGGGATCCAGAATCCAGTAAAAAAGTAAGCTTGTAGCGAGAAATAGAAAGGACAGCTGAGTCAGCAAGTTCCCACAGCGTGGGATTCCGACCGAGAAGGCATTATGAATTGCGTCGGCACGCACCATTTTCTGCACTTTTCATTTTCGTATTTTTTTATAGTATGATCTTTGATGCTCTTGCACGGAGAGAATGTGAATGTTTTTCTTCTTTTTTCCCCCCTTTGGGTGTACCAGTTGTGATTCTTTCCTTCTCAGTCTTTTTCTTTCTTTTTTTTGTATTTAGTCGAAAATGTTTGAAGAAGTCTAGTGTAAGGATGTACTATAGATGTGCAAACACGAGCGAAGTAAAATCGAGCAAGGCCGCGAAAAAGGTAATGTTTGCTCGGGTGCGCTTTCTGTCTTTCTTTGTCCTATCTCTCTCTCTCTCTCTGTCTCTCTCTCTCTCTCTCTCTGAATTAAATTAAGAGGCAACAAACTCTTGGAAGGGGAGGATCGCGTGGATTTCGATTGTGCTTTCCGCGCGTGGGCGTTCCACCTTTTTTCGCCTGTGTTGTTTTCAGCATAATAAACACTCAACCCGAAATAATGAAAAAATAAAAAAAAAGAATAAGCATGGAGGTGAAAATCGGTAGCTTTAGGAGCGGGTGCAAGACTTTATTTACTCCGTCTCACTAAAACCGTGCAATACAGCCAGAGCTACGGGGGAGAGAGCGTATACCAAGGTGTAAAAGAGGAGGGAAAGAAGGAATGGGAGAAAAGAGCAGGGTTTCCCCGTTCCTCCTTTCCCTCCTCTTGAACAGGTCGGGATACATGTTCTCCCTTGCAGCTTCTGCACGGTTTTAGTAAGAGAGTATAGAACAGATGCGTTTGGAATAAGAGCAAGAATAATGACAATATTAATGACAAGTTTATGCAAAACAGATTATTCGCAAAATAAAAAGAAAGAAAAAAAAGTGGGTCTTGGATTTTGTTGGACCAGGAACAGTATGAAAATGCGAAGGTCCTTTCTTTGTTTTGGACAGTTAATGAGAACGCGCCTACCGCGTGCTTGTTGTTTTGTGTTCTTGGGAACAATATAGGGTACGGTAACGAGTTTCTCCTTTTAGCTCCATTTTAATTTAACCATTCTCATCGTTCGTGATGGTTCGCCGTAAAATGGAATCGATTTTTTTTTCCCCAAGTGGTGTTTTGCTTATAGTTACGACCGCTTAATTTTCTGGTTCCAAATTAGGAATTGTTTTTCTTCGTGCGTGTACGCAGCGACATACTTTCGGAAACAAGAATCTTTATTCGCAGGAGCGAGCGGCAGAGCGCTCTCGTAGAAACCCGTTTCTTTCGAGAGCGTTGCTTCTGTATACAAAAGACAGCGCTACCTGCGTTCACACAACGTCGGGGACGCCAGTTGACAAATATACATCCCCGTTCAATTCTGATATCAAGGGAACTAAAATAGGTAATTACCTAGAAACCGTCTGTAACGGAGAAAACAAAGTGATGAAATTATATTAAACTGATTATGTCAGTGTGCGAGAACTGCACTAGTACACCCATATATAAATGCATAAATAAATTATTCTCGAGGAAGGCATTTAGCCGTAGAAGACGTATTTATGGTTTGCCAATTTACTTTTGATCGGGGTTACTCTTGCATCGCTGCTTAGAGGTGGTAGAAGTATCGTGATGTTCAGCTGGTCGCCGTGGTACGAGTCTATTGCCGCTGAGTCCGTGACACGATGCAAGGAACACATTTAGGTGATGCCACTCGATCCGACGGAGTGTCCAGATTATGTTCGGCATGCCTGGCGCTTCTCTTGAACGCAGATAGATGGCGCCAGAATAAGGGGGCCCGCCTGTCTGCTTCTTGCCGATTCTTCTTATATCGGCATGGAGAGTTTCTTCCTCAGAGGTCGGCTCACCATCGCGGCTTCACCGCGCCGTTCGCAGTTCGCGATCCTGGGCCTTTTCTGCCAGGGTGTCGAATCGGAACCGAACCGAACCGAAAAGCGGAACCGAACCGGTATTTTTTTCCGGAACTGAACCCGAACCCGAACCGTTATATTGTTATCGCGATGAACCCGAACCGGAACTGAACCGGAAAAAAAATAACGGTTACCGGCTCATGTCAAAACGGTTCGGCCACGCGCTGTTGACAATGAATGTGCTATCAATGCCATTTGCTTTTTAAGTGCCGTCAACTGACACACACCGATCGCTTACATATTTTTCTTCTCCACTCAGTCTTAGGAATATAAACGCTGCATCCATGAATCCTGACAAACGCTGCATCCATGAATCTTGACATAGGAACCAGTATTGCGCTGGTCGCGGCTTGCACGGAAAAAAAAAATTAAAAGGCTGTGCAAAAAAAAAAAAAAAAAAATCGCGTCACGGGATTTCATTTTTCTACAATCTCGTAAATCCTAAATGCTGCTGTGTGCTATTTCATAACACGTTTCTGGAACGCGCGAGTTCTTGAAGCTTGCTTCCATTGGAATGAGAAAAGAAAAGGCTGTGGAGTTTGATAATAATGCATCCGGTTTCGTATGGGCACTTAGAAGCTAACATATTTGTGAGACAGCGAACTCTTCTATTTTAATATTTGTCCTATTACGTCCTGCTGGCGTTGCGTTCGGTGAAGTGTTTTTCATATTCCATATCTTGTTTAATGAAAACTTCTTTAAGGATCTAATTTGAGTTACCGAAGGCTAGTTCAAATAAAGAAAGGTGTATTTTCTCCCCACTGTTCCTTCAATTGCTTACACGCCGAGGTAGCGGGATAGTTAGCGAGTTCTACTTGTAAGTGGGTTTGTAAGGAGGTCGCGGATTTTACAGCTACTGCGTCGGACCCAATTAGATGAAGTCCGAATGCGTAAAGTCGGTTAGGTAACCTTTGAGTGCACATAAAGAAACCATTCCTGGTAGAAATTCCTGAGCCTTACACTACGATGTATCCCGTTTCGCATGTGCTGATTTCAGATGTTTTATTTGTAATTTATTTTGATGTTGCAATTTGTCATTTATAATTTCCGAACCGGTTCAGCGCCCCGAACCGGTTCGCGGATCGAATTAGTCGAACCGGAACGGAACCGGAACAAAATAAATTTACCTGAACCTAAACCGTAACCGAACCCGTATTTTTTTCGGTTCGACACATTGTTTTCTGCTTCTTCTATTTCACTGTGGGCCTCTTGGTCGGAGCACCCTCTGCGTCGACGTGGAACGGACCAATCTTTTTCCGAGCCTAGCTCCGAACACAATCTGTACGCGCCTCCTTCTCGTCGAGAGCAGCGCGATTGTCTCTCTTGGCGGACAATAAGTGCGAGCTTACTTTCAGCTTGCGCTGTGTTGGTGTTAACAACATGGTCAAATATGGCGTACCGTGAAAAGGTTGTGCCGACTGCACTGATTGCCTGGTAGGAAAGATATAGACTTCCCTGCTCTGCTCAGTTTGGGGAGTCATGTGAATCCTGTTCTAGCCTCTATATGCCGCCGATATCGGCAGAGTTGCCGATACATTCAACTCGGCTATGCTCAGTGACCTCTAATTTCCTTGTAAAAAAAAAAAAGAAAAAGCGGCAACGTTGTTGGGTTTTTGTGCGTGCGTGACCGTTCACGAAAATTCGTTCAAATGCGCGCCGCTTGTATAAATGCCCTTTCGCAGCGCGTGTCGCTGCAGCCAATATTGGTAACCGAGTGTAAGCTCCGAAAGGACGGACGACTCGCAGAAACGCTTCCTGGGGGATTTCGGAAATATAAAAAGAATACTTTCTTCAGTTCCGGTTGTGTCCACAAGGAGTTTCGATTCGGGCGGGCGACTTTTCCATGGTCTCCCCTGAAAACACATTTTCTTTTTCTGTCCTAGGCCGTTGGATTTTCTTTATGTTCACAGCATACGCCCGAAAGCGAAGTGACGAGAAAGAAGAAATGCGATCACGACGTCAGGGAAGATTCCACTCGCTTCTATTGGCTCGCATCGTCTACCACCCACCGAACTTCGCACTTCTTGAACTCTCTCCTAGACGAAAAAAAGAGGAGAACCGTTTGATTTCTGCTTTGTTTTTTCATCATCATGATCGTTCATGATCACCATTTTTCGATATCCCTTTCCCTTTCTTGCATTCTCAAAGTTTTGCACCAGGGGTGAGAAAATTGCGTGATTCATCTATGGAAAGTAAAAGTAAAAAGTAGGAATTTAGTGCTCAAGTCCGTCAGTGAGGAGCAAGGTTTTTGTCAACTTTGGTTTTAATTCCTCGGTCTTGGGTTTTTAGAGCAGTTCTCCGGCTCTTATGTGATTTTCTCCGTTATCACCATTCGCGTCTCCACGATGGTCTTGCATTGAAACGAGCTGGGACTAATTTTACTCTACGTGCCAGTCGGTTCAGGCGTCCTATGCCCAGGGTGAAGATATATATATATATATATATATATATATATATATATATATATATATATAACGGGCATGGTGGCGGGAGGCCGAAGGCGTGGGTATATAACTGAGAAGAAAAAAACCCTTAGTGAAAACAGCAACAACGGACGATTTAATCTTCGACGTTTCGGCCGGAGTCCGGCCTTCGGCCGAAACGTCGAAGATTAAATCGTCCGTTGTTGCTGTTTTCACTAAGGGTTTTTTTTTCTTCTCAGTTATATATATATATATAACTCGAACCATGGTTATGAACTCCTCCTGCTATTGCTGCCGACATCGTCGAAGGCCGACGCTGATCACTGTTCATGGCATGTTCCTTAGTTTCCTCTGGAGCATGCGTTTTTTTGTTTCTTTTAGTAATATGACCAGTTGATATTTTGATTGCACTTGTCGTATCGTACTCCTAAGGTGTGTCTCTCTCTTTTTTAGTCAGTATGTCTTTCTGTCTGCGCTTGCGCGTGCGTGCGTGCATGTGCGCGCGCATGTGTGTGTGTGTGCGTGTTTCAAATACGATAATGAGTATATAGACTCCGACCTATTGTATTTGCTTTTATGAACAAAGTATTCCCTCCCATTGCCTCATATTTTGGTCCACGTCTACAAATTTTGAAACACAAATCGTTGATCCTTGCGGTCATAAGCCCCCCCCCCCAAACAAACACACACACACACACACACACACACACACACACACGCACACGCACACGCACACACACACACACACACACACACACACACACACACACACACACATCTACGTAAAGTCAGAACTTGAGACGGTAACACGGTAACACAGACAAACTAAACTGGACACGCTCAACGCGAACGGGAAATTTGTCCGCTTGAAATGACGTTTCAGCCGCTTCCGAAAATAGTCGAGCACCCGCCAAACAGGCGGTTGAAACCCGTAGCGGCCGGCGTCACGTCGTCTGCAGACTGTTCAAAGTAAGTCACCAGGAGTCTTCAGCGGCATTGCGACTGAAACGTCGTTTCCGGCCGCTAAATCTTCCGTTCCCGTTGAGCGTACGAGGTACTAACCGGCAGCTTGGAGTGGAGAGAAGGGCCCGCCATTCTTCCACGTCACAGGCACGTGCCCTTCGTTACCTCCAGCCAACTCGAGAATCCCGCGGCGTCCTTGCAATCGATCGCGGCCCACGCCAGAAATCCCACCGTGGTCCGATGACGTCTACAGCATCCTCGGCGCAGTCCCGCAGGGCTAGAAACAACCGAGGAATCACTCTCTGAATAAACAAACCAGCGACCTTTATTCCAAAGATTTGTAAATTTTTAGGGTTCCGTGCTTTCGGATAAATGCTATAAAATCCGAAAGAACACTCGACTTTAAAATCCCCTTCCACTCGGATTCATCTAAAAAACAAAACTCCAAACTACATTATATTTTTTTCCCCTTTTTTTTTACAAATAAGTTTCGTTACACTTTGGTCAGAACACAGGGTCAGTGGTTTTGAGGAAAAGCTTCTCCAGTTTTCTTTAAAATTTCGGACTATTGACAACCGTTTACCTCGTCAAGATTTGTTCAAGACAACGGGTCATAGTAATTTTGAGTGACGATGAAAGCCGCTGTTCTAGTTTTTCGTTCGAACTGCTTAGACTTAGAACAAGTTGGGAAGTAGTTGAAATACATTGCACTCAAAGTACTATTTCAAGTGAGTTCAGAAAACGTGGTCTTTACTTGAAGCACATTATCTGAGTATGTACTCGTTATCTAATTAAAGTTTTTTTTTTTTTTTTTTTTTTTTTTTTTTTTTTCTGGTTCTTTTTGAGAAAAGTACTCCCGACTTCAAAGAGCATTCCCCAAACTTGGTATTCTTAAATTTGTATCACAAATTGATGCTTTGTCAATTTGGAAGAAATACTGGGAGGGATTTTCTACCTCACCAGAAACGCAAACAGACGATGCATCGCTCCGCTTGTACTGGGGACGGCATTCCAAGGCATTTCGAACTATCGCTATCTTCTCCTTCGGTCAGCGCAAGCGAGGAGGTTAAAATATCAGCAGAGCTACGCGCTAGCGCTTTGGTGTTTCCAGTATGCTATACACAACCTCTAAGGTCGACTATAAGCCCATTTTTACCGACCTCTAACAAAAATATGTCGTATCGTCATGTGAAAACGCGCTATCGTCTTTCGAGACGCCATCTTGTCATTTCTTTGTGTGAAGTGATGACGGTTATAATAAGACCGATACAAAGAAGTGCCTTATAAGTTGATTGTGTTAACTAGTTTGTCAGCGAGAACAAAATAATTACTCTTTGGGTACTAGACTTTATCCAACATTCGCCGCCATTTCTGAAGATAACTGATGCACACCCGATTACCCCTAGAACAACGCATACCAATACAAAAAAAAAAAAAAAAATTTCTGCGTAAGGGGATGAAAGGACGTAATGAAAGGGAAAGTACTGGTACTTTACTTTGAAAGTGCATTATATTTATAACACTTTGCTAAAAGTACATAACCTCTCATTTATCTACGTTACTTCAAGTACATTTTAGATGTACTTTACCCAATTTTTTTTTTTTTTTTTTATAAGATTGAAAGCTATGAATATAGGAGGGAGGGGGGCAGCGAAAGGTTTTGTCTCATCACTTCACCCCGCACAGCCCCAGGGTAAAGCAAAGGGATAAAAAAAAAAAAAAAAAAAAAAAAAAAAAAAACGAGTTTTTCAGAGACTGCGTGACCGCGTCCTGGATTTCAGCGGTTATACAGTTTCGACGTTTATTAAAGCAACACTTGCTTGCAAATTTTCAGCCCAATCCAGCTGAAGAAATATTCGATTCAGGTGAGTTCTTGTGAATTTAGGGCAGCTATGTGCCAGCATATTTGTTAACATCGAATTTCGAAAAAATTCGCACACAACAAATTTAGACTCCGAATTTCAGAGAATAAAGAATCTATCATAAATACACTCCGATAAACTCGGAATTCTCGGTGAACAATAAGCATTGAAAAACACCCTTTCGATTTCACGACAGATAAAACTCCGAAAACACGGAACCATACAAATAGCGTGGAATGCAGTATTTAAAGAGCAATCGTTTACATTTTGTTTCGAAGACATTGAAACGTTCGTTTCGAGCAGTGAAGAAGATTGCTCGTCTATTCATTTCTCCGCTAAACTTAGCGGGGAATTCGACGTCACGGGATCTGACATCACGTTCCAAAGTGGAGGTGTCACGTGACGTCGACAACTCAAATTTGGGCGGGAAAAGGCATCTGGCGTATGAGAAGAATCCTCCGACGCTCAGACACCACGACACGGGGGTCGTCCTTATCGGGGGAAAGGAACCGGACAATTCGGGGCGCCGGCCAAAGTGGGCCCGCGTGTCGCGGGTTTTTCTATTTCGGTTTTGAGCCGGAGTACGACGAGTGGCTCGGCGTGCCTGGACGTGCTGCCGCCGCCGCGTCACTTCGCTTCCGGTCAAGGGTGACGCGAAGCAGAAGGGACGCCTGTCGCCCTTTGTCTCCTTGTCAGGACGAGGCCTGCGATGTCTCTCGCTGTTTCAAGGGGAAGGAGCAGCGATCTGCACTCGAGACTACAGGCTCTTTCTTGCGCTGCTGCTCGTCTTTTGTGAAGGTTCTTGGATTTGCGAAAGCGATTATCGGAGGAGAATGTAGCGAGCGTCCGACTAACCGTTTTGCTGTTTCTTCGGTCGTTTTCTTTTCATACTCTTACCCGCTGAATGGAGAGCGGCGATTTTACCCGTTTTAAGCGAATGAATGTATTGCCTTTTGTCGCTGAATGTGGCCACGAACTTGTTACCTCGTCTCACTATATAAAAATTAGACATGTTTCGCGGAGTTCGTGCCTATGTGTGTTTTTCCGTTTACCTCCTCAAAGGTAACAAACATATCGCGCACTAGCTCGCTTTTTTTTTTTTTTTTTTTTTTAAGGTTGAAGAGAAAACATGTTTACGAAAGTTGTGTATGCCCATAAAGCAATCGGTGTTTGTTTGCCATCAGCTTTCGTAACGGTACGATGTGTTGTCTTGATCTCACAACAGGCTGTGTTATTAAACCAGAAACAGAAAGCACTCACGTCGGGTTTTACTTGTTTATGCGTTCCGCGTACGTCAATTCTGTTTTTGATGAGTCGCGTTGTTCGAGCCGTGTTTGCTTGACAGCGAAGGTGCTTAACGGCTTAACCCTCAGTTTTTTGTACGTGGTTCTGACATAACAGGACGCGCATACGTCCATGTTAAATGCTATGTTCTGCCCCGAGTGATGTATAATGCGCCGAGCTAGCGAGGGGGAGGGCTATACGAGAGCTCGTGGGGGCGTCAGAACGCGGAGCTCTGGTTCGAATGATTAGTGGGTAGACCTAAAGCTAGCTGCCTTCGCCATCACTGCATGCACTCGTCGAATGCGAGAGTCGAACTCCGTCGTTCCGCGTTCTAAAGGCTCTGGTACACCCCTACGTTGAGCATAGTAAAAGGAGTATAACAGAGCCTTAACACGTTCGAGGAGTGCAGTGGAGGCAAAGGCAGGTAGCTTCATACCCATTAACCATTCCAACCAGAGCTCGGTGTTTTGGTGTTCTAGTCTCCTTCTCTACATCTGTTTCCCGGCGAATATGACGTTTTAAGTTGTTACACGCTGCTAGGAAGGTACGAAAAGAAATCTTCCGCGATATTCGCGCAATTTCATTAAAAGCTCGCCGTTGGTAGGGAGATAATGGCCAACTTCATCAAAGTGCTCTCTGACGTCCTTTCAGAGCTTCGTCGCTTTGCGCTATAGCCACCAGGTGCTGCTAATACATTCTGCCTTTGCCATTATCCTAAGCTCGTGTTCGCAGCTAAGAGAATGAGAAAGAAAAGAAAAATCGATTCTGGGGAGTTCGTTTCTCTTTCCCTCCGGCTTGCTCCAGTCAGTTCAGTTTGAGCGGTGCTGAGTGAACACAAGAAAGGAATACAGCGAGCATTCCTACTTTATATATTTTCTGAGAGAGCAGTTTTCGAGTAGAGTTCTTTCTCCCTCGCGTAGAAACTATAGTAATCCGCGTATTATAATTATCGGGGGCATGGCCAGTAGCTAAAGTGCTCGCTCCACTGATCTCTATTGCTCGCTCTGCGGCTGCTGCGGCTCTGCTTCGCTCGACGATGCTCGCGCCATCTGGGGTAGCTCGCTTCAATGAGGCGGCGTTCGGGGTGATCGTTATTTCTCTGCGCTGACGCTAGGAGGCGCGGTTAGTCAACGCTTTTTCGAAGTCTTTTTCCGGCGCCCTCCACTGTCTTTCATGTTTCGGTACGCCGGAGTTTTCAAGCTTGGGAAGTCTCGTCGGAGTCCCGCTGCGCTTCGGATCGTCGAGAACGTGGATGGGAATTAACGAGGAAGGTTATGCGAACTAAAAGAAACACCATCGATTTAAACTCAACCAATGAGGGACTTTTCGTGGATCGTACGCGAGAGCCTTGCGTTGCCAGCTGAAACTGGAGCCGTCACTCTGAGAACGGATGGAGGGCGCGACCACACAGGGACCGCAATCCGCAGCGTACGACCTACGAAAAGTCCCTATTACGTGTACTAATTCCTCTAAACAACTATAAATCCGGCAAATAATATATATATATATATATATATATATATATATATATATATATATATATATATATATATATATATATATATATATATATATATATATATATATATATAAAGGGCATGGTGGCGGGAGGCCGAAGGTGTGGGTATAAAACTGAGAAGAAAAAAACCCTTAGTGAAAAACAGCAACAACGGACGTCCGTTGTTGCTGTTTTTCACTAAGGGTTTTTTTCTTCTCAGTTTTATATATATATATATATATATATATATATATATATATATTTATTTATTTATTTATTTTTTATTTTTTTTTGTAAGGAAGGGGGGGGGGGAGGGGGTATTGAGACGAAGCTGTGTCTTTCTTGGTCCCAACCGGGGAGAAAAAATATTACGATTTTTGGTTGAAAGATCAGAACCACCATATACATTTGATTTAAATCAGATTGATTTTACTTAAATCAGTGCAGTTAAAAAATAGTGGTTCTTTACCACTATATATTTCTCAACATAGTCGATTGATTGATCAATTCGTCCGATCACTGATAGCAATGCAGGATAAAGAAGTTCCGTAAATGTAAATTACAGTTTAATTAACTTTTACTGATGCAATCCTCACTATGCTAGAAAAAAACACAGCTTGACTTTTAATTAATTAAACAGCTTTTTTTTTTTTTTTTTTTTTTTGCGCCCGGAGTTGGTGTTATAGGACATCCCTTTTCTAGTTTTTGTTTCTTTTGCGTTTTGATTTTGTAGCGGTAGGATGTCATATAGCTGACGATAAAAGTGGAAAATAAAAATCAAAATGAAAGCTCCGGGTTTCTTTGAAGACCACTTCTTTTCCCTCGTGTTCAGCCTTATATAAACCTTTCTTGCTTGATGATTCTTCGATTTAAACACGAAACAGATACGCATGGAAAGCATCAAATGTTAAACAAAGGGCAAATAAAAGTATTTTCGGTATCCTTTGTCCGGGAAAGGTTTGATTTAAATCAGGATAGAAGAACTGTTCCGATTTAAATCAGGATTTAAATTATATTGATGTTAATTCCCCACCCTGGTTCTGACTCTATCAGCTCCAACAGTCCTGAGTTTGACTAGTTTGATTGTCGGGATTTGTGCTACTAAATAAGCTACGCTTCAGAGTAACTACACTTGGCCATATTCTGTCTTAAAATCATGGTTGCCAGTTATCTGAAGCTTTATCTGAAATCACGGGAAACGCTTTTCCGTCCGCCACAAATGTTTAAACAGTTTGCGACAGAGCAAAGCAATATTATATGAGCTTCCTAACACCGAATGTAATGCTGAGGAAGTCGTACTTTTGAATCATGACGATCGGCAGTTGCGTCTGTTCTGCACAAGCACCAAAATGGCGGCGCCCACAACAATGTCGGGGAGCGAAGTGCCGATACCATTGATCTCTATTGTAGTAGGCTGGATCGCGGATCGGGAGCCTAACGGTGTCGCCACCGGCGGCCATTGCTTGACACCAGGCAATGCACGCAAGTCTATGGGAGAAACGCACAAAAGTAAGAACATGAAAGCATGTACGCTGTGCTCGGAAGCTAGTATTTTATGGTGTGCTGCGATCCTTATGTCGGGTGTTTGGAGATCGAATCGGTATTTGTCAAACGTTCGAACGCCGATGAAAAAAGTCAAAAGTACCGGAGCACCTACGGCTGAGGTGGCAAGCTTGCTCTCGTATTGGAGTAAACAAAGGAACTTGACATCGATGAGACCGTCCTCGGGGAAGCCCAGAAGTTGATGAATGACAAGGAAGTTCCACCTCGACAGCGGCTTTCCGGGAGTGAGCGAATTCCGCGTAGCAAAGCCTTCGAGCTTGTCGTCTGCTAAACCCAACTCAACGAAACCGCCACCGACTCCATGGTAACTCTAGGCAACTCTCGCGTCATTGAGCTGCACTACAGCGGAGTCACTCTCGACCACAAAATATTTTTTTATAAGAACTGCGAGGGCTGCCAGTTTTAATCTTTGTACGCAAGCTATTTGACAGACTTATCGAAAAGCATCCAAAAAGTTTCAGTGCCGACAACAACTTAGAAACGGAAAAAACGGCACTTTTTCTCGTTCTTCCTAAAGAGTTCCATGCATTGGCTGGTGTCAGTCAATGGCCGCCAGTGGCGACAATCGTCCCCAGCTGCCGAAGCCGCGGTCCGCGATCCAGCCTACTACAATAGAGATCAGTGGCCGATACTCTAGGCGCAGCTCATTTAGTGGCTCTAGTCGGGATAACTCGTAACGTTCTCGCCGGTCCCACCAGGGGCCCTAATCTGCACGGCGGTACCAAGGGAGCGGGGACATCGCCGCCTGCTCCGATTGATCGGCGGTGCGGCGCTGACCAATCGCAGCAGGTGGTTATGTCCCGGTTCGTTGGCCCCGCCCTGTCGACAGTTATGGCACTTAACCACGTCACGCGCATGCGCGGAGAGTTGGAAGTACTCGGTCTTGCGGCGGCGCCCTAAATATAAAAGGTTGGATCTTTAGTGGCGTAAATACAGAGGCTGACACGATTGCACGCAGAACAGAAAGGACGAAAGAGGGGGGAGATAACCCCCTCGATGTATTGTCATAATGGCGGCAAACCCACGTTAACGCCCCCTCCCAACCTCCATTCCCCGGTCGCCCTCACGCCTCCCAAACAGTACGGGCCACATGTACACCCCGGAGTTGGGCTCAACTAACTAAAACGTTAATCCCCAATTCCGACTTCTATAGAATTCAGGATATTTCGTGGCGGCGAATACAACGTCTCCCCCGTGCCAGCGCGAAAACAGATTTTTTTAGCAACCCCATTATATTTTGTTTTATTACTTAGCTGTAAAAAGGCAGGAAAAAGACATCCGCTACCACTTCAGCCGTAGCCACTCCTTTGTATTTCATTTTTAAGGTGACACACGGTGGACTGAAATTAGTTGAGCAGGCATAGAATCATCCGCTGACCTCTTTTGTCACGTGTTTGCGCTCACAGCCACCACGGAACGCGTAGCGCTACAAGCCTACAACAAATGACTGCTTACGACGCTATGTTTTTTCCCTGGCGGCCGAGGTCCCTGTAACGTCTCGTAGTGGAACGCAAGAGGTCCTAAAGACTGACTCAGACATTCGCTTGTGAGTGTGGTCGAATGCATTAGAACTACTTGTGAACGCTTACGACCAGAGAACAGACTTGTGCTATTTATGGGGCAGCCCTAAAAATGGTGCAGCATGCGTTTTTTTTTTTATCTCTTATTTTTTATTTTGTGCAAGAGAATTCTGGATTCCTTGTAAGTGACCATTTCCCGTAGTATACAGTGCGTAGATTTGATCTCGGACATACTGAAAGACATTCAGTCTTGTTATAAACAGGTTGCAAGTGTTACGGTAGAGGGCTACTTGATAGGTGGCGCCACTGTGACGGTAGCTTCGGAAGATTTACGACGACTGAGGCGTAAAGACTGGGTAACCTCCAGACACAGCAGATCATGGTCTTGCTTCTGGACTATGTCAGGCCCAGACTCGTACGGAACTCATTCCAATAATCGAATCACTTGTAAGCGATACCTTTTTTTTTTTTTTTGTAATTTTTGTAATAATTTGAGTACGTTGACTGGTGCGCGGTATGGAGATTTCTGTTCGTCCTTCGTCCCTCCTGTTCCCCTTCTCCAGGGATTACTTTTTTCATTCTTGTCCAGCTCGTTTCCACCTTTGCATTTAATTACATTTAATTGTAACCTTGAATTGCAAGCTTCACCCTTGTTGGTGTTAGACTGGTTGCAGCTGATAAAACCCGTTTGCTCTACTGACGCCTAACCCCTGGTTAGCTCAGTTGGTAAAGCGCTCCACTGGAAATGAAGAGGTCCCGGGTTCGATACCCGGACCAGGCGGATTTTTTCGGTCGCGCACCAGTCATCTAGCTGTGTTTGGAGATTTGTGTTTGTCATTTGTCCCTCTTGTTCTCCTTCTCCAGGGATTATTTTCGTCATTCTTGTCCAGCTCGTTTGCTCCTTTGCATTTAATTGTATTATAATCACTTCTGTGTCCGTCGTCTTGTTGCGCTTTTTAATCATTATGAATGACCAACTTGCCCAGCTTTCTACCCTTGTCAGCTATGAAGTCACAGTTGCAATGATAGCCAGCTGTTTGTATGTCTGTTTCTTCTCTCTGTGTTTTTGTACCTAACGTTCTAGCTGACCTTCTCTTTTGCATCTAGCTCCACTTCAGCGCGAGCGCGATGGCTTCCGCAGTGCTTTGGTCGCACTTGCCTGCGCGTTCACACTTGTTAGCAAGGGCAGAAAGCTCGCGTTGAAGGCGGAGTTTCTAGTTTTTAAGGGTGAACGGAGTATAGCTCAACCTCCGCCCGCTAGTCAGAACGATGTGATCGTGTCTTTCTTCCGGAAACAAGCGACGGCTGTGATTGCCGACGGCACAGTCCGAGGTCGCCATGCCGCCACGTGCAGGCGTCGCACGCGCCGTTCCACGAGATGACGAAAGCCTGCAGCCGTCGCGCTGTGGAATGCGGACTGCCGTCACGTTGCGATTTGCTCGCGCATCTAAAGTCCCCCGTCTCGTCGAGAAAGGTCGCGAGCGACAGCAGCCTTGACCGGGACCTCGCTGTATGCATCTGCGACAGCAGCAGGAGCAGCAGTACCAGACGCCCGCGTGTCTCGAAGGCTCAACCAAGCGGGAAGGAACTGCTAAGGTTTCCACTTTCTGCATTCGAATGGTCGCCGCTTCCACGCTTTCGCTCTTCCCCTTCTCGATTTCTGCATTTTACTCTCCTGTCTTTGGATGTGCGTTGTTTTTTAGTACGTTTATACTTCCGCGGGCTTCATTTGGATTCCCGATGTCCTTTTTGCCGTTTGATCTGTGCCTGTATTTTCAGAGTCGTCGGTGTATTTTTAGAGTCGCCCGAAGCCTCTCTCTTTCCTTCTCTTGATGGGAGTATCCCCGACAGACACTGTGTCGCCGTGGTGGTTCTGGCTTTGAAAGGTCGTTCGTTAAGGGGAAGGCTCGTGTCGTTTGAGTCCCACGGCTGTTGGTGAAGCCGCGCTCGCTCCCGTCTTTCTCCTCTGCGGTCTGTTTCCCCTTTCATTGCGGCTTTAGGCGAGCAATTTGAAAGACTTTTTAAACACCGGATGCGGACGGGATATAGCACGCGCTCGCCTCCTTAAGCCGCTGCCACATTGCTGACACGTCATTACAAGAGACAGAGGGCAGACTCTGTCTTAGTTTCGTCCTTGTACGACGGTCAGTAAAAATGTCTGCACAGATGTTCGAATTTATTAATGTATGAAGTAAACATGCCTAGGGTGTGTCCGCACATAATTCCGTTATCATGTCTGCAACACCGCGTGTTTTTTGTATGACTTATGAGGAGCAGGTGAGACTGCCGGTTTATGGAAGTTCTGGCGTGTGTGAATTCATCCGTTCAAAAGATGAAGAAGAATCGCGAGTAGTTCACGTACACTCTAAAAAAAAAAAAAAAAAAAGAACTTGCGTCTACTTTTACGCACAACACTCGGAGAGCCAATCGCCGCAACTAACGGAGGCAGCTCAGCGAATGACGATGCCAAAACATATGTTTAGACCAAAAAACGCAGTCTGAGTTGTGACATTAACCAATGCAAAACGTCACGCTTACATTGCTTAATGTCACAACTCAGACTGCGTTTTTTGGTCTAAACAGATGTTTCGGCATCGGCATTCGCTGAGCTGCCTCCGTAAGTTGCGGCGATTGGCTCTCCGAGTAGTGTGCGGAAAAGCAGACGCACGTTTTTTTTTTTTTTTTTTTTTTTTTTTTTTTTTTTAGAGATTAGCCCCGAGAGCGAACA
The DNA here is from genome assembly GCF_016920785.2 of Ixodes scapularis. Taxonomy (NCBI): domain Eukaryota; kingdom Metazoa; phylum Arthropoda; class Arachnida; order Ixodida; family Ixodidae; genus Ixodes; species Ixodes scapularis. The sequence goes on from NW_024609868.1 coordinate 18,686,285, forward strand.
CAAGCGTCGCTGCGCTCGCCGCGCCCTGATTGGGTGAGGTGTACCGTGACGTCAGGGGAAGTACTCCGCTCCGGGACCTCGCATCGGCTCGCTTCCCAGCACCGATTTCCTGGTTTGGCGTTGTGTGCCGCAAGCTCTTCGAGGAGCTCGACTTCGTTTCCCGGTGTACAAGACGTTGAGTTAGGCCGATATTGACGTGCTTCCGTACATTTTATAAGCCTGCTTGTTCCTTTTACCTTTAAAATTGGGTTACAAATCCCGAAAACTATCGGCGGAGGCAATTCGGCCGATGAACCTCCTCGTCCGTCCACTAGACACACGGCAATCTTGCGAGGGGTCGGTGAAGCGGTGGCGCAAGTGTTTCAGACGCTAGAGTTCTGTTCCTTGCATGTTCATGATTTAGGACGATATTACATCCCGCTTTCAAGGCATTTGAAGTGGCATTTATATCATGGGCCTTTGGGCGGTCGGCAAATTAGCTCGCGACCCGACTCTGCGCTGCCACTCTGTATGCGCTCGTTCGCAGATGTTTTAAAGGCCCTGCGTCTGATGATCTTTGAAGTGCTAATTGAACAGCGTTGTTTTACATAAATCTAGCTTCTTCGTGAATTAATTATATAGTTTATACACGTATGCAGGCATATTTCTTAGAAGATGCACGATTACTGGAAATTAGTTTGTATGGTAGCAGCAAAAACTGCTTAATTGCCCCCAGTTGCCTGTATGATATCTATTGAACTGCCAAAAATATGCATAGCAATAGTGCCGTAATTTGGAATGGTTATACTTTTTCCTGACATTCTTTGTTCCAGCCTTTGGTATTCGGAAAATACACCGTTGGGTCTGAATTGTCATTTCCAATTAAAAGAGACACTGCTGCAGGTCCCCAAAAGCTTCCTCAGCCTCCACACTCCCTACAGCTGTACTCTCTGACAACAGAGGAAGACAGGAGTAAAAGCAAGCATTCGAACGTCTGTCCAGTGGTAGATGCAGCACTAGTAGCAGAAAATGTGGAACCTGTGAAGGGCGACAGTCTGCGTGAGAAAAGCTTCTGATATTTTAGCTTCAAGACGATTCGATTTAAGTAAAATCTCAATTTTAGGGCTTAAGGGACTAATAACAAGCTAGACACCCTCGCTTACGTTTGTTATACATTACTCGAGGGTTGATATAAACAAGTTCACAGATACCACCCATGTAGTTCATTGAAATACTATCCGAATCCAGCAAAGGTCAAATGCGAGCAATGTATATTATAAATGTATCTTGTTTCTTTTTTTTTTTTACTTTGCCCCCGCAATTGGGCTGTCGTACTTGTGATTCTCTCCCCATGGCCCAGACTGTATTTAGTATGTTGCTCGAACAACATGCAGCTTTTCTGCTTAGGCAATCTTGTTTAAAAACAGAGATACAAAAAAAAAAAAAAATAGTATACATAACCTGCTCATTCATTCAGATTATCAGCAGCATGTATTGTGCGAAATGTAAATCTATAGTGATGCTCCTGCAATTGTGGCCATATTTCTTCATTTTCATATACCAGCTGCGATTCATGCGTTGCCTGCCCTCTCAAGCATGCTTCAAATGTTGGTTGAAGTTTCGCCTGTAACTACAGGCCATACCTCAATAAAGGCACATATAAAAATTTACACTTCCTACGAAAAACACGCCAAAAAAAGATTAAATAGAAACGAGCGCGCCGACAGCTAGCGTCGTCAAAGCCTCCACAGGGCGACCGGGGCGAGTCGGGGAAAAATTCTCTCCTCGCCGTGACGTCACCCCGGTTCGCCGTAAGGGGGCGCCATGCGAACTTCTCGGGGCTAATAGACACGCGCGGACGAAGTCCCCACGAGGAAAGGGGCATGACCATTCTTCCTACACGGCCAATCACTTTCTATTTTTACATATTTCACGTTCCGTCGCGTTCTGGGTGTTAACTCAATAGGTAACCGTTTTGCGCGAACCCTTTTTTTGTTTTTTTTGTCCGCCGGCGGCTACAAGATTGGGACTGACTCGAGAGTGTTTGGAAACTGCCAAGCGTAAGGAACGAAGGAACTTAAATGTCACGGACCGCAATTTACGGACCACACAGTGACTATCTCTGCGTAACTTGGCAAAATTGCGAAGCTAACGGCTTCAGCGTAACTTGCCAAAATTTTCAAAGCTACTGTGTAGAGTTGTTGGAGTTACCAAGGCGAACCCCTAAAACCGCAGGCATACAGTTAATTACATTATAAAAAAGACAGTCTGCTGAGACTGTCTATAAGCGTGTTTCTCCCTGGTGTGACGGTCCTTTCACATTGCTCATACGAAGACTGTCTGCATGCAGACATGTTTGAAGCGTACGTGCTTCCAACATGACAAGCATGTCCGCAGTTAAGGTTGTCGTCACATGTCTGCGGGGAACACCGTATCTTTTGTACGATGCTTGAGCAGTATGACTGCGACTTCAATCTTCCTGATAGGGAGCTTGAGGAGATTGTTCTGGTAACTCAGATAACGACGTCGGAACGGTTTACTCAAACTCGCAAATAATTCGGAAGTTCCTCCGGTGAGAGTTCCCTCCGCTGTGTCCGAGGAGGAACCAGTCCGACTTCCCCTGGCTTGCGAATCCCGAAGGCGATCGAAGCGCGCCCGCGCTTCGATCTCGGGCTGTTCTTGGGCCACACTTCTCGGTGCGATTGATCGCGCGCTGTGGGGGTCTGCGCCGCCGAGCAGCCGGTGTTCCCCATTCCCTATTCCCCATTAGTCCCACGAGAAACGTCATTCGGGTCGGACTCACTGGGAGAGAGGGAAAGGGCGCGGAAGGACTGCGAAGGCATGGTTGGGGAAGTTGGCGCAACGCGGCGTCGGCTCCCGTGCACACCCCGAGGACCTTTAGTGCGCGCTCCTACTTTGCTTATTCATCGCCGGGGAGACCGTGCACGGCTATCGGGCAGTGCGATTCGGCCGACGTAATCTGTGAAATGGATGTCTCTAGGAAGGTCCATTTCCCTGATTACGTCAGCGATTACGTCAGTGATTACGTCACGAACAAAGCGCGGGTCGATGTAGCTGGAGATACCCGCGCAAACAAATAGGAGATGCTTATGCCGGCTGGAACCAAGGTTCGGCGGCAAGTGGCGCAAGCGAGTTTGTGGACAGAGCTGTCGTAAATCGCTGGACGAAATCTATTGACTGGAAAAGTACCGCCAGGATGGCGCGGGGAACTATGGATTTTCTTAGCGCCCTCTCCATGGTCTGTTGCAGGTTTAGAATTGCAGAACAAGCTCGTCCCACGAAGCTCTCTGCCCGCCATGATTGGTAGTTTCCCCATCTCCACTCGTCTCTTCGGCATTCGCTCTGCTATACTGGAAAAAGAGGAGGGCTTTCTGGAGAGGAGCTTGTACTGCTCTTTTTAGTCTGCCACGGGGTATACTCTATAGCTATCCACAAGGACATGCGGCATTAGATACAAGTTATTTTACTGCTCGTAATGATAAGCTCGCAGCATACAAGCATGTGGAGCTTCAGTGTGAGCCTGGTAGAATTTTTGTCGGTGACCGCGGTAGCCTGTATGAATCTATACAGGGTTAAATCGTGGTTCTTCAGAGACAACAAAGTTGTACGAATTCTGAAACAAAAGTGGTCGACATTCAGCGGGTGGTCGCATCAACAAGAACCACGCGTTTTTTTGGCTTTCACTCGACGGTCACTTTTGGAGTTTCGATTTCGGATGACCGCGCAGCTGGTAACCGCGCCCATCGGGCCTCAGCTATAATATACGGGCCAGGACCGACAAAATCGCAGCCTGCAAGTGTGCGGTGCGCGATCAAAGCATTACCGCGTCCGAATTGAGCCTCGCGAAGGCGGGAATCAATTCTGTGACCTTTCGGTCGGCAGGCTCGAGTGACGTTCCGGAAATGGCTGCCCGCGTAGTCCCGTGGCCTCCCATATCGAACCCTTTGGGGTTACAAGTGCTATCTCTGAACTTTCCCTCGCGCTTTCGGAAGGAGGCGGCGTAATGCGTTCGTTAATATTGACATGAATAAACTCGGCCATAATTTAAGAGCTTAGTGACGGAGAAAAAGGGAGGACCTTTTTTTTCTTTTTTTACCACTTTCTGTCTGCGCACGCCAATTATTCCGGAATTAATCTAGCTTTGTAGTTGTCGGATTACGTTCGCGTTGCTTAGAATTACATGTCGCACTTCCAGATGTTGCGCGTTAGACGAATTGCTGTTTGTGAAGAACTCTTTCAAACATTCGAAACCTCCGTGTAGTGCCTATTGTTGCTCTTGAAATGTTCTAATATGCTTCAAAATATGCACTCTAGAAAAAAAAAAAAAAAGGTATTTTTTTTTTTTTTTTTTGCAGGTAAAGTAATTATGTCTTTTGTGCAGTCAGGAGGAAACTATTTTACCCTAAAATTGTCTCGGCCAACTTTTCGGCTTGTTTTCTACTCCTGCTGGCGCCAGAATGTTAAGCACAGGCCTATTCTGAAACGCATTCATGCGCTTCTCGTAATAAAAACAACAGCAAGAGTGTTCCAGGTATTGCAAGTTGTACGAGATCAAATAGAGCCCCTGAAAGGAGGACAGGTCAAATTCGATGTGGAGTTATTAACTCTTTGCCCGAGTGCATGTTTCGACAGCGGAATGCTGATCTACCTCTTGTCTCTTCACGTGTCGGTAGCATGCGCCGGGTTTTTCTCCCTGCTTTCGCAATAGGGCAAAGGCTACGGGGTAAACGAAAACGCATTCGGTTGACGAAGCTGGAGCACGCCGCCGTCGATGAAGCAAGACTCCATTGCGCAGGGCGGGCTGTCATTCGTAAATAGTTTGTCCGTCTAGCTGTGTGCTGATTGGGTTTCCACCGGAGAGCATGGCTTCGCACGCTCACGCGCACACCGTTCCCGAGATGAGAAAAATAAGAAATCCAGTCCAAACGAACTTTCGCTTTGTTTCAAACCCCTTCCTGATTTTTGGTCCCAATCGCTGAGATTGCGCGTTGCGTGCTCGGTGTAATGGTTGCTCCCGGGTAATGCCTTCGGGGGGAAACCTGATTTACTTTTTGTTTGTTTGTTTATTTGTTTATGTGTGTTCTGCGACGTTTGCAATTAAACTTGTCTCGCTCGTGTGCGTGTTTGTGCATGGTTTAGACTGAAGCAGGAGTAGAAGATCGCTGTCCAATGTTTGAAAAAGAAACTAAGAAACAGAAGTTGTCATCTGGTACATTGCCGAATCGTAGGTGAGCGTACGAATTGTGCGTCATAGGCTGTGTTCAAGCAGCGTGTATTGAATCAACCGCGGCCAAAAACGCTGGTGTAGGCGTATAGGTACGAATCTTCAGAAGCAATTATCAGAAAAAAACTGCATTTTTGAGCAGTCTTTTTCCAGCGACTTGGTTGTTTGACGATACACGTGTCCTATTGAGTCGATGACATGCGTTCGAGTGATATTCGCCCCTTGTGCGGCATTTCCGTAGTAAATAGAGCGCGTGCATAGCTTTGATCAACGCTCAACTCGCAGCTTTGGCTTTGACACAGAAAGTTGTCTCCCAATATAAGAAATGTGTGCAAAAAAAAAAGTGCTAAAAAATCTAGCTTTATATATATATATATATGAACGAATATGTGCAGATGAATGAACCGTACTTAATCCAATGAATCAAAGAATTAAAGTTTCCAGGAACCCGCCGAAAGCCAAAAATTGGCGGAGCCAGGATTTGAACTCTGGGCCTCCCAATGTCCGGTCGGGTGTGCTAACCATTACACCATTCCACCTTGGCTTTCTGGCGTTTCCTACCTGTCTTAATAATGCACAAGAAACGAAATGTATCCAATCGGAGGTGTTCTGGAAACACACGCCGCCGCGTGGAACGCGGTACGACGCTTAGTGTCACGTGGTACGTGCTCGTTTGTGCTCCAGAAATCCTCCCACTGTTTGTCTCGCCCCGTGTACATGTAGTATTCTTTGTTTATGAGCTTTTTATGTGCCCGTGTTGTGTATATATATATATATATATATATATATAGCAAAAATAGTTTATGCATTGCCGAACCCTTAGATCCTCCGAGTAGTAGCGTCAGCGGTAGGAACAGACGCCAAAAGTTTCAGGATTAACCGTTATCTTATTCTAAAGTGGTTTTCTATAATTTTAATAGGGAAATTACAGCCGGTGGAGCCCTCGAATGAGAGCCAGATTAAAAAAAGCCCCCCCCCCCCCCCTCTCCCCCCGAGAAGCAGGGAATTTTTTAGCAGCTTCACAGTGTCGCTCAAAGTAATAGGAGGGGGGGGGGGGGGGCTATATTGTTTTTCCCCCTTGCTACATTTGTGGCTTTTGAAGTTTTATTAAAGAGTCTTTCGTATAGTAAGGACGTTAGAATAAATTGACCGCCTTCCCCTGCTCTGGAAAGTGAAGCCCTAATCTGCAATCCCCTTAGCCCCCCCCCCCCCCCCCCCCCTTCCGCCCTAATCGAGCTCTTCCTCGAATACATGAACCTGAATGGCACCAGTTACCAAGAACCAGCCCAATTTTCTAATTGAAAGTTTCAGAAAACCCCTTATGACTTTCGATTAAGGTAATGGTTAGTTCTCAAAATGTGGCATCTCATTCGGACCGCTAGCACTACATTTAGGCCGAGGCTGAGCGTTTTGGCAATGCGTCCTTTATATATATATATATATATATATATATATATATATATATATATATATATATATATATATATATATATAAAAATTTTTTAATAAGTGGGAACTGCGAATTGTGTATTTCGCACTACAAAACGCACTACTTCTTGCCGCAAGTTCAAACACCGTGGAGACGTGTAGTGCCCGCAAGTTTTACCTTTCCACTAAGCAGTCCGAGAGCCAATCACTGCCTCGGTAGAGCTGTACGATTTATACGAAACTTGGATTAATTCGCGATAACCGGTGTGCTGTGCGACTCGATTCGCAAACATACCTTTACTGTTCGAAGTATTTAAGTTTCTCGAACATTCGTAAATTACGCATCATACGTCTCGAGAATTCTGCCATTTCTCGCGCCGAGCTCCAATGCTTGGCGCCATGGTTCTGACACCTAGCTTTCTCCGGCGCTCCCTCCCGTGTGGAGCTCCACTGCCTCGCACCGGCGTGCTGAGGGAAGCGGCTGACCTGTAAGAGCATCTCGGTTGGCTCGATGGTCACGGAACTTTTGCTCACTATAGAACCTTTGGATCGCTTATCACCCGGGCGAAAAATGCTGAGTCACTGGGCTGTGGACGTATGCACAGGGTCTGATACACCGCACTGTGGAGCTACAGCGCATGCTCAGAAGGCCTTTCACAGCCCAACAGGCAAAGATTTCTTCATACGAGTTTGTGAGCACGGGCGCGTGATGGACGAGTGTACCAACCCAAAAGTAAGGTGGAATGGCTGCTGGATGTTTTGTGTGTATGAAGGCGCTCTAAAGTGAAGATCTCTAATGGTGAATTCCGCTGGTAGATCCGGCGCGATTTCCAAAATCTCCGAGGGAGGCAAAATTCCGCTCCGTGGGACCCGCTCCAAATCGACGGGCGGAAGATGGATTCGCATTTTCGGAGCGACCCGCCCGAGACGGTCGGCCGTCCAAAATGGCCGCTGCTCGAGCTTGGCAAGCCGACCAATGCCTCAGGAGAACACGAAACACAGGCCGGGCGAAACTATCCGTACTACGGGGCCCATGTCACAAACATCGAGGAAGACGTCCGCGTTCGACACCGTCACATACCTTTCGGCCGCCTCGAAGCGGCGGGGCAGTAACAGCGGTCGCTGTCGGTGGAGTTAAGATTGCTGGTAAGACTTCTAATAAACGCAAAGAGGTAACAAGCCATCACTTGCAGGGTCGTTGCCTAGTCTGTTCTAGCTTTGTTGCACGAGAAAACGCCGGCAACATGCAGTGCAAAAGGTCAACAATTATGCAGTGGCGGCAAGATGAACAGGCCTAACCTTGCGTCTGCCTCTTTCGGATTTTCCGTCGTTGTTCCTCTCACGATCACTGATGTAAGCGCTTACCATTTGCCACGCTCCAGTCCCAGCTTTGCACCCGTGATCTATACGCGAGGTGGGAGCGTTGGAGCCGTCACAATCCCGCGTAAACAACCGTCGCAACTGAACAGATCCAACTCGACGGCCCACGGCCCAGCCGGTCCGGCGACCTCGCCGCGCATGCGCACCGCCGAATTAAAGAAAATGACGTCGCGCGGTGCTGTCAACTTCCACCAAGCTCTTTAAAAAGCTACGCATCAAGATCGGCGGGGTTGGAGGCGCTCCACGGGGCGGCCGTTGCCACAAATCTACGAGTGGAGGATGACCAGCCAGAGCCTGATTTGCCAGCGGAAGATGCTCGCTCCAAATGGGGCACTTTTGGAGCGCTCCAAATCTGCGAGCGAAATTCACCATGAATTCCGCTCGAATTCACCTGATCGTCTGCAACACGAATCCTTGAGCACCTCTGATGCTCTCACGCTTTTTCAACGAAGTAGTTGCGCCATGAGTCACAGAAGACGTCGACGTGGATCCTTCATGCTCCTTCCCTTTCCTCCACAGCGCCTTTCTCAAGGACACCGCAGCGTCGGGCATTACGCACTTTCGAGTGGGCGCCTGATTAACGGAGTAGAACGGGCGATTCACTCGGGCGTGTCCCGTGCAGTCCATTCACCAGGTAGCCACACATGTGGACATGCAGGCTGAGCTATAGACTGTGTGTGGACGGCTGTTGCCTTCAACCTTGGTGCACTTCCAACCATAAGGAGAGCAACGACAGGGACAGCGGGGCCATCGGGACTCCTGGTTGCTTGACGAAGCCACGTCTGTTAAACAATCTTCGGGTTCATCGCCGCGTCACGTAGAAATCACACCGACCGACTCTTCCTGCTGGTGGTTTAATGGCGACTGACTAATTCGTCATTAGAGCGAAAAAAAAAAAACAAAAAAAAACTCGTTCTGCGCGCTTGTTTGTTCTTGTCTTCTTAGTTGTATAGCTGTTGAAGATTCATTTACCTTTTGCTTTGCCTATCACCTTGTGTGTGGCAAACACCTGCCCGGTGACTGCCGTTTGTTCAGCCACTCCAAACGCAACCCTCGCAACTGTCTGAATGAGTTGCTGCTTGTTCTACCGTTCTCAAGCTTCGTATGAACAGGTTTCAGCACGTCTAACTCATCAGCCATCAGTTCGCTATCCGAAGCAGTAATCATGAGAACCATTTGAAGAAGCACCATTACCGTGCGGTTTAACGGTTTGTCAATTGCATCTCAAGCTAACGAAGATCGCGACACTACCCGCTTGCCACCGAAGGGACAGTTCCACGCGTCTAGAGGACAACTTTGGGGGTCGCTTCGTTGTTCAGCCCCGTGCATAGCTCGATCTAGGGCGAGCGTCAAAACGACGTATCCATTAGAGGATGGACCGCTGCGAAGTCCGAGCGTAACGCTTAAGCGTTCGGCCTTGGACGATATATCTGTCCCATTGTTGAGGAAGCCCACAACAGCTAATGAATCGTCCGAACAATGTCCAGCAATTATTGGTGGCGTCTTTCTTTTCCCCGCAGTGTCGCACGCATCTTCTTCGAACTCCAACTTGTTTCTATATAATTGCGCGCTCTTTTCGTTCCTCCCTTTTTATTCCTTTTTTCCTGCTGGAAGATTGGTCGGCGTGTTTGCAGACGATTAAGCGGTGGCCTCTGATTGGATGGAGTCGAGCTGGGAGGGTCATTACTCACTCGTCCAATCATCCCTTGAGGATCACCGAACTTTACAATGACCAGCAAACAAGTTGCGGCCTCGCTGGTCTCTTCCTTCTAATATTTGCATATTCTCCCGTTATATCTTTTACTATTTTTTTATTTATTTTTTAATGGAGTCATCACTACACACATATACTTGCGATGCGTATAGACAGGAGCTTCGGGGCAGTATCCGTCTGTATTCTGATTTACTTCGTTATTCATTTTACACAGCGGTCCGCGACTCCAGCGAACTATGCGGAGCTCAAGTTCGTCTGCTTTTTTTCCAGGACTTGCGGTGACGTCAGAAAGACGGCGGGCTCTGATTGGCTCTGATTGAAGAATATTGGGTAGACCTCGAGGCGGCTTGCTTTGAGGTCTACCCACTATTCTTCAATCAGAGCCAATCAGAGCCTGCCGTCTTTCTGGCGTCACCGCAAGTCCTGGAAAAGAAGCAGACGACTTGCTTTTCGCACAGGCCGACGCGCTGTTTCCAAACAAACCCTCACGAGGTGTGGGCAAACGCGCCATTTCCGCACGAGGTGTGGGCACTGCGATTGCGCCGAAACCAGATTCGAGTCAAGTGGAGCGTCTGCGCATGCGCCCTGGCAATAGCGGCGCACCGCAGCGGAGTGACGCAAGCCGTGTTTGTGTTTATAGAGGACGCCACTATCGAGCAAATATGGCGGTGTATAACAGGCCGTGCTGTGCCATGTGCCAGCTCGATGCACAACGCTGGGGCATCAGCGAGCGACTATTGGACTCAAAGGGGCTTGCCCCGATTTTTATCCTTCACGTTTCGAACCTGCGGCGAGGTGCTTGCGTAAACAAGCTTCCAGAGGCTCGACTTTCTCTGAGGAGGCAAGGAAAGGACTGCCTACTGTTCTTCCACGGTGCTGATCAACGTTGGTGAACGCGGAATGTCTGGTTCACGCGGTTACGTAGATTGCGTTCAAAGAAACCTGGGGAACAGGCTGTTACTTATACAATTACGACAGAGTCACCGGGACAACTGTTCCATCGCGCGAACCACTGACAGCATATTCGGTTACGTAGATTGCGTTCAAAGAAACCTGGGGAACAGGCTGTTACTTATACAATTACGACAGAGTCACCGGGACAACTGTTCCATCGCGCGAACCACTGACAGCATATTCACGGAAGCCACAAGAGACGAGCAGAAGTCGCGAGAGAACCTTTTGCCTTGTATTCATGCTTGATTTCATGATGTAAGATGAACGCGCGGATTGAGGGTGAGATGCGTCTCCGAATTTCGCGGATGCGGATCGTCCGCGGATACAATTATTTAAGAACATTGCGGATGCGGGTGATCAAGCTGTTATCCGCGCAGGGCTCTACCAATCAGTGATATCTGTGTGGGCTTACGTACGCGTGAAAAATAGCCGAAAAACTTACACCGCAAAAAACAAAAAGTGACTGCCATTGTTATGGTACAGCAGCCGATGCCTCACTTTTTTTTTATTATTATTTACTAATCGATAAAGGCGGTTGCGCTATATACCGAAGGAAGCACTTTATGTTGATTACATTCCATCAACTGACCGAAACTGCATGAAATCGAAGCCACGAAAAGAGAACCGAATAAGCAATGCGCGTGAAAAAAAAAAAAAAAAAAAAAATGTGCGAAGTCTTTGACCTTGGCCTGGCTATTATAGGGAAGTCGATTTTGGTGCATATCGATCGCTCCCTCCCGATCCTCAACTTCAGAGAGGTGCGTGTGTGTGTGCGAGTTCAAAAGCCCAAAAACCTCGGGCGCTTTTTGTTTTTCTTTAACTCGATATAACCTTCTCGCCAGATCTCCCGCTTATTCCAACAACAAGCCAGGAATTATCTTTTGAGGCCGTCAATAGAAGAACGAAGAAAGAGTTACGCTGATTGAACATTTGACGTAGCTAGGGTAAGTCTTGAGAGCAACTGGCGTTCTGCGTAAACCGTCGTCGCAGAGAAGGGGGAATAGCGTCATTGTTAGTGTCTCCCCCTTAATCCTGTTCAATCCCCACTCCTGCCCGTTTCGATCTGGATGAGCATCGTACCGGCGTGCGGTCGTGTGTCACTACTCCGTGGTGCGCGTTAAAGACCCCAGGTTAGCGGTTGTACCGCACTGGCGATATTGCTCATCTACTGCTGGGACACCAAACGCCCACTGAGGCAGACTAACTTCCGGCTGTATAAACATACGTACAACAATTTGCTTTTGCTGCCTTGATCCTTGGTCACTCTATTAATACATCATACCAAGGCAGTCTGCACTAGACACTCTATGGTTGTGTTGACGGCCCTGTGACATTAGTCAAACAAAAACTGTCCGCAGACAAGCACACTCGTGTCTTCCCATAATTCTTTAATCACGTGTGCACAGAAACTCAGCGTCTTTTGTGCGACGTATGGGCGGTGTGATTGCAACTTTACTACAGTGAAAAAGCGTTCGCGAGGATTGACCTTATTGACGAGCCAGTCAGGGGTCCCTCAGTGCGTACTTCACCACTATGTACTGTGCCTCTGGGTGCAGGCATTATATTGGTTTTACTGTAAAGGGATAATGAAACCATATACTCATATCGGCGATTTTACTCATTGCTTACATATCGCTTAGTGCGAAAACGAATGGCTATAGTCGGTGACAGGGAGTGGAGGCTCCTCCCACCCCTTTGCACTTTAGCAGAGCGAACGCTGGAGAGGACTCTTCAGCGTTCGCTCTGCTAAAGTAGAAAGTTTCGTTAAAATTCAATTTTAAATAGATATAAAAAAAAATGCATGCGTTCTTAATGAAACAAATATTAAAAAAAAGATCACTGCTGTTTGTTTATGTTTCAATTCTTCGCTGTTTTCAGTTCGTTATCTTTTTTTTTTTTTTTCGCATATGTTTTCGTTATTTTTTATACCGGGTGTTCATTTTTAATTCGAACAGATTTATTTAAAAAAAATCCGTAAAAGATGCACTGATACGGTTTGTGCAGGTGAGTTATACGGCCAGGGGGACATATTATAGGGGGCTAATCGTAACGATCAGTTGGCTACTTAATTAAAATTCGTTAATTAACTTTGTAAAATCTGAAAATAGACATATGGTTCCAATTAGAAACTTGCATAGCGTCACCGAAAACCACTAAATCAGTCATTTTCAGAAAGACTTTGATTGCGTGAGAAGCGTAGTAGTGCACTAAAGTTACGACTCGTGGAGCAGGTACAAGGCTGGGGCTAGATAAGAGACGGAAAAATCGCGCGGGCGCCTTATCGCAACCGCTAGCTTTGTACCATGCTCCGCGAGTGGTACTTTAGTGCACTACTACGCTTCTCACGCGCTCAAAGTCTTTCTGAAAATGACTGATTTAGTGCTCTTCGATGACGCTGAGCAAGTTTGTAATTGGAACCATATCTATTTTCAATAATTAAAAAAGTTAATTATCGAATGTTAGTTAATTAGCCAACTGATCGTTACGATTATCCCCCTATAATATGCCCCCTTGGCCGTATAACTCACCTCCACAAGCAGCATAAGTGTAACTTTCACGGCTTTTTTTTTTTAATAAATCTGTTCGAATTAAAAATGAACACCCGGTATATTAACATCTAAAATTACGTGTGTACATTATCTAGCGAAGTCGAGAATTCAGTGAACTCGCGAGCTCAGAAAACCTCATAAAGAAACATCTAGCTCAACTCAAGATACGCTTCAAGTTCTGTTTACCGGGTTTCGTACGATTAAGATACAGTTCATTTTATTTTTTGTATAAGCGACTTTAGACAGCTATTTCAAAATGCTGTTTACCTAAAAAAGCACCCAACAATATTTCAAAGCGACTTTAGACAGCTACTTCAAAATACTGGTTACCTAAAAAGATACCCTAGAAATTTCAACGTTTGCCACCAGTAATATGGTGTCTATCGGCGCAAGCCAAAAACGGCCCCTGAAAAGAAGCGTGTACTAGTCTGATGTTCGAATCCACACAACGGCCCTACTATACTGCAATCATGGCCGGTACAAGAATGGAATGGCCGTGCAGGGCGGAAACGTTGCGCCGTGATTGACAGTCGTAATTGGACACCGCGCCCCGAAAACGACCCGATTATGTTTATGTGTTTGTCATATGCTTTGTAGACAATGTATCCTTACTTTTATTTTTTCTTCCTGTCCCGAGCTTCCTCGTTGTCGGTCTTTGTTTCCTTCCTGATCGGAAGTTTTGAGCCGCCTTCTGGAGTTTGGGAAGGGGTGGAAGCCGGGCAATATAGAATGAACAAACAGAAAAAAAAAAAAGAAAAAGAAAAAAAACGCAATGAAGTTTTGCTGATTCGGCGGGGCAGGAAATGTGCAGCATGCAGCTAACAACGAATGATTCCGCGGTGTATGTACTCCCTTTGAGACGGGGGTGGGCGTCCATTTATGGCCCTGTTTTATTTTTTATTTTTTTTTAGACCGTTGGGTTGACGTGGTGTGTTTACGACGAAGGTTCGGAAGAGTTTCGTAAGTCGCAATCTTGATTCCCCTTGTTCGTCTATATTCTCTGTCTTGTGGCTACAACTCTACGAGGCTACGATGAACACCGGTGGAATAACTTTAATAGAACACTGTCCTAAAAGATAACTTCAAATATATATTTTTTTTTTTCATTATTATTTTTTTGTGTGTTTGTTTGGGTGTTTGAACACGGAGCATGTTCAGACACGATTCACCTTCGTACACTTGCTACGTGGAAAAGTTGGTAAATGTATTCTTTCTACTGTTTTTTTTTCTTTGTTGTTGTTTATCCCGCAGCTGTTAAAGTCGTGTTGGTGCAGTGGCCAGTTGAAAGGAATATCGTAATATATTATATGTGGTGGGTGCTAACTACATGTCAACGCTTTGTCCTCCTTTGTTTTTCTTGTCAGGAACTTCACAGTATCTTAATGCGCCATTTTATTTGTTTGAACATTACTTATAATCCGTAAAACTAAACAAGAAAAACCTGTTTAAAAAGTCGGCGTTGACCCCCCCCCCCCCCCCTTTTCTCCCTCATTTCTTTTTCCGTGTGGCCCAAGAAAAAAAAAAAAAAAAACGCAGTAAATGGATGGAAGTCGAATATAGCATACGATTCCGAACCAAAGGTGGGAACGTACTTGCAAATATTATCAGGTAAAATTTAATGAACTGAGCGATCTTCACAGCACATGCTCGGAACGAGCTCTAACTTATCGTCTACGCATTTAAAAGCTGTAATCTCGACGGTGTGGAATGCACGTTGCGGAGCGTTGTGGCCGTCCATGACGCTCTGTATAGGAAAAGCTCCGCCCACAAAACGCAAAGCTGCTCCCTCCAAGGAGATCTCTGGTGTGGCAGTCGCCCTCTTCCGGCGAACCGCTGCAGAACTGGCAGATGCTGAACACCATTGGTCTGACCATTCCATATAGAAACATAAGGGCGAGTCCCGGAAACCTTATTCGCTCCACAGCCAATGGAATCGCGGCATTCGCCGATCAGAACGAGGGAGAACCAATCAAGAACCAGCGTGCACATAAAAAGCCCTGCCCTGCATTCAGCTGTCGCTAACTATTAGCGCAGAAATGCTTCGGTGGTGTCCTCCTATGGTTTCCGTTTGTGACCAGGATCTGCCTCGCCGTGACTGGCAGTATTTGCCTCGCTATGAACTAGCGATTGGGCAGGCATTATCAGTATACAAGCAGAAGCTATGATTCCACCAATCACAAACTTTGACCACAGCGACGCTAGTTCGTCTGCTTCTTGCATACACTTTTAAAAAAATGTCTGTAAGTCTACTTTCACGCACAACACTCGGTGAGCCAATCACCGCAACTTACGGAGATAGCTCAGCGAATGACGATGCCGAAACATATGTTTAGAGCAAAAAACGCAGTCTGAGTTGTGACATTAAGCAATGCAAAATGTCGCTCTTCCATTGCTTAATGTCACAACTCAGACTGCGTTTTCTGGTCTAAGCATATGTTTCGGCAGTGTCATTCGCTGAGCTGCCTCCGTAAGTTGGGGTGATTGGCTCTCCGAGTGTTGTGCGTGAAAGTAGACGCACATACTTTTTAGAGTGTTGGGGTTGCGATGATTTTAAAACGCCGAACACCTATTTATTGGCTGAATTAATTAAAAAAAAAAATACAGGGTAGACCTTAAGGCATATAGCGTTGAGGTCTACCCACTATCTTTAAATCAAAGCCAATCAGAGCTCGCCGTCGTTCTGACGTCACCGCCACTCCTGCGCAAGGAGCAGACGACTTGCACTCCGCATATAGACCTTTTCCGCAAGGGCGCCGCCATCTTGAATTGTCGTCGCTTCCAGTATGGGCGAAAAGATTGTTTTGCCGTCGCTACGCGAGTAGAAACCATTTAGGACATGAACGTAACCGTCACACATTCTCGTTTCGCCTCCCCTCTACTTTTTTACTATTTGCAGGTTGAAACGTGTTGATATTTTTTCGTCGCCCATACCGGATATGCCTCCTTGGCGGTCGGGGGCGAGAGTAAGCGGAAAAGGTCTGTAGGTTTTGCAGTGTTTCATATTGGACACTATGTAAACGGTGCGCTTTTGTCGAGTAGAGTATTTTTCTCCGGGATTCTCGGCGCTCACCTTCTCCTACAGATCTTGTGTTGCAGCAGGTAAGGGTGGTTCCCTAAGAAATGAGTTCTTTCAGCAGTCCTTTTTCGAACGGTTCGTGGATTATAAAGCCTTCGCACGAACCGTCGTGTCGCTCGGAGTGAAAGGAGCGGGATTTCTTCCGATCGAAGACTTGTTTCGAGGAACGCGGCGCGAGAATGTAGAAGCGAAACCTTACTTTATAGCGGTGCGCATTTGTTTCTTTCTCGCTGTCTCTCTCTTGTGACTTACATTTTTTTCTTCCCCAGTATCTGGAGGGTACGGAAGAGAGACCCGTGAAACGATTTATTTTCTGGGGGATTGCAAAGAAGACGTAAAAACGTGAACAAAGTGGAAGAAAAGAGATTAATTTGTGTCAGCAGGATTATGCTTT
Source organism: Ixodes scapularis (assembly GCF_016920785.2). NCBI lineage: Eukaryota > Metazoa > Arthropoda > Arachnida > Ixodida > Ixodidae > Ixodes > Ixodes scapularis. The sequence continues at coordinate 18,703,004 of NW_024609868.1, forward strand.
CTTTAAAAAATAAAATAAGAATTTCTCGCGGCGAGATTTTCCGCAGCACATGGGAGGGCTGCGAGTACTTTCTTGTTACGTTTGCGGTTTTGTTTCTCTATTTTTAATTATTGTTTTTATTTTTTTATCTTGGAGTTCGCGTTCCATTAGCCGGCGCAATTCTCGGAAAATGCGGGCGCGCGCTCTGTTCCGGGCAAAGGGACGTCGGCCGCTTTAGCGCGTCGGCATGAGAAGGATTACGTCCGCTGTCGGCTCAACCCAAAATGCGCAGATAATTATGAGCTGTGATCGCCGCTCAACGTTCGCGAGCGGACGGGTACGCTTAGCTTTGGCTTCACTGAGAAGAAAATTTGTCCCCATAGTTTCAGTACGCCACCGTGGAACTCTTCGTAAGGTCTATCTATTGGAAGCCTGCATGTTGCACATGCTCGATGTTGGTCGTTTGTCGGCTGTTTTTGTTTTTCGCTCAGTGGGATTATGGTGTTGTAAGGCGGCACTGCCGACCAGCAGCGAACAGAGCGTGTTTGTCAACTCGAGAAGTGTTACGAGAGGTAAAGAGCAGCGTTGTCAGACTGGCAAAGGATTTCGCCAATATGGGTACGATCCCCCTCGGCTACCACTCATAGCTAAGAATGTCGCCAACGTTTGTCGAACCTCGAGATGCGGTTGACTTACCCCGAACCTTCCGAACTTTACCATAAATCGGCAAAGTTATATATAGATAAAAAAATTTAAAAAATGTTGCCCAGTTGATTTTTTCTTGCAACATACTCTACATGGAGACTTCGTCAGTTGGCGGCTTCCTGGACTCGCTTTTGCAGATGACATTCTCCTTACGGCCGGTAACGTGCCAGACATGAATGTGCTGCTGATCGCCTGTAAAACAGAAGCCGCTCGACTTCGACATCGTGACTTCGACTACGGTTCAATGCTAAACACTCGGCAATTGTCCTTTTCTCCGGAGAAATGGAGGGCCTCGAATCCCCTACCATTCAGAACGCTGTGCTCCTCCCTGTTAGTACCAAGTACAAATACCCCGGGGTGACACTAACTACTTCAGCAGATTATCTGGCAGAACACCACCGGATCCTCAAGACATCGGCACTGAGAAAGCGCAATGTGCCTCGTCGAAAGAGCCTGTGGAGCTGCGACCGTTATGTAATTACCCGAGAACCTTGGAAAGCTGTCGCTTTACCAGGCCTTGCTTTCGTCAATTCTGTTACATGTGTCCCCAGCGAGATTAGGGAATACCTTAAAGGCCGACGTACACTTCGCGCTTTCCACTTTTCCACTTCTCCTCCTTTCCTGTATCCTCTCCACTTTTAAGCTTGTCCCAACTTGGCTCCCCTGGCAGATTAGGAGAGGGGAGCGCTAACAGGATTATCTTCCCTGCAGAAAACCGAGGTTGTACGTCGGCCTGAGACGACAAAGAGAGATCGGGCGATAGGCGATGGGATGTCACGAGAGAGTGAATAATCAACTTGTCCAAGGTGACTTTGGATGGTCCTCGTTTGAGGCACGGGAGAACAGCAGCAAGCTGGAGTATTACACCCCACTGCGACATATGGAGGGAGATCGCTGGGCACAAAGGTTTTCTTTTTTCTTTTTTTTTTTTTTGGTGCATTAATTTAAAGAATCTACACACGATATGGAGGCGGCGTACCAATCGACCCAGCACAAAGTACGTCGCCTTCTCGATGAGTGACGGCTCGAGCCCTCTACAAAGAAAGATTGGGTTGCGAAGGTGAGAGGACAGATAAACGGCGCCGAGACGAACCGGTGGAGACCAGACATGAAAGAACATCCCAGCATTCACCTACGCGGCTTTCAAGACTAAAGCCTGGTTCAGACAGTTGCGTTTGACTGCGTTTGACTGCGTTGCGGCAGCGAGAAACCAGGACATCCCTGCTGCTTATATCGCGTGCCAAGATGGTTCCTTGGATTGGATTCCACGCTTCATACGAAGCACAGATGTGCCGGTGACTAGCTTTCCGCACTCGACGCAACGCAGTCAAACGCACTCAAACGCAAGTGTCTGAACCGGCCTTAACATCGCTGCCGTCCGCTGGTGTGGAAACACACTGGGCAGCCGACTCCTTGCCGAGGCCCGCGGTGGTGCACCCGCATCTACAGGCAGCGGTACGATGTGAACGTGACCGAAACCCTGTGGAGTGCATGTGGTGAGGTGGAAGAAACTATCCAACACCTCCTCCTTGGGTGTCCGGCAGCAGGCCCTCGATTTTACGGAACAAGCATGCGATGTGCTCAAAGAGGAGGCTCGAGCCATGGTGGAAAGTCCACTTGTGATACTTGAGAGTGACTAGGAACCATTTTTCTGACTTTCTAGTTCATTTTATTTTCATTATATTTTCCTTTTTCTTCTTTTCCTTATTGGCATGTCTATTTTAGAGACGCTCGTTAACAAGAGCAATGGCCGCCAAAAATACTTGCGTACATACAGACACACAAAACAACGAAATTATAGGGGGCACGTGATACGTTCGTAGAGCGTATCGCTGGACGCCATATTTGACGGCGATGCTTAGGGCGCATGCTCAGAACGAGCTTACATTAATAGCCCACGGTTTCCGTGTCACCAACGCGGCAACGTGCGAACGTATTCACTGGACCCCATATTTGAAAGCGATGTTTAGGGCGCATGCTCAGATCGAGCTTACATTAATAGCCTGTTAAGACCGGCACTCTTGATGGTGCGGAATGCACGTTGTAAAAGAACTGTGGAAGCTCGCCGTCAGCACGCGCTCAACAACCACGCACACAGATATGGCCGCCAGTGAATACTCCCTATAGAAAAATACTTGTATAGTAGTTTACGTTCTAGAAAATAATTACGTGTATATGCAGGACAAAAGTCAATGTTTTTTTTGTTTTGTTTTTCAGCTTGTTATTTTTTCCCGCTAAGTGGCGTCTGCTCGGTCTAAATTTCTGTTCATGCACAGAATAGTCGAACTTGAGTCGAACCTTCGTCAAACTTTACGCTGAGTGTTCGAAAAAAATTCTAACGAGGTCTAACTCAAACCTCAGCAGGTTCGCGCCACCCATTATAATTACCCACAAAGATTACCCGCAAAGTGAATAGCGCTGCCAGACTGTTAGGAGATTGCTCCGAAATTGGAGGCATATCCCCATTAGTCCGACAACACTGCTCGCTGGGATCAACTCCACGACACAAAGGGGCGAGCCTCCCCAACCTCCAATCCGAAATCCAATCTTTCACGTTCTCTAAGATTGTATGCATTACTTTTTTTTTTATCTTTTTTTTTTTTATGCGGGAGGGTGAGGAAGGGTGGCATTAATTTCGCGACATGATCTGGCGGCGGAATTTCCATGCGGGACCCCCTTTTCGTGGGCGCTTTCTCCCGTCCCCATTCTCGCGACCCCGCGTATGCGGGGCCGAGCATTACTTCGTTTCATCTCACGGTGAACCGCTCTAGACCCTGAGAGCCATCTCTGCCAATCTGGCTCTACGAACGTATCACGTGATTAAGCACGTCATTGCGCTCCTCCCAAAGGTCACATGACATTCGTATACTCTAAGGATGTTACGTGCCCTTCCGATTGGGCTTAGCGACGCGGAGAGCGCCAAGTCACGCGCCACGCTTCGCGACATGGATTGGCGTCGTCGAGGCTCGTGGCCTCCTGTGCGGTCCATCGTGAGGCAGAGGCGGAGCATAGTCGGGTGTCGACGTCGGGTCGCGGCCGTCGCGAGCGCATGGGCGTGGTGGCCCGAGCGAACACAACATGACTCTCTCCCTCTCCTGGCCACGTCCTTGCTTGTGCCGCCGCTCGCGGTGGAAGAAGCGTGCTCGTTCCTTCGGCACCCATCATCTTCCCCTTCCCGACAGCGTCGACAGCTGCGAATGCATAATAAAAGATGCTCCTCGTCCCGGCTACCGCTCTCGAGTCGGTCTTCGCGGCTAACGCCGAGCGACGACCGACTGCAGGCGGGCACACCCGACGAACGCCTCTTATCTCGCGGACCCGACAGAAACAAGGGCCAAGTTGGCGAGCCCACGGTTTCCGTGTCACCAACGCGGGCAACGTGCGAACGTATTTGGAGGAAGCGAGCTTCGTCGCTGAGGGCTCATATGTACTACTAGGGCGACGAGCGCCGACTTGTTTGCCGATCAAAATCGGCGTGGCTTTCTTGTTCCTTTCTTTTAATATTATACGTGTGTCCTGTCAGTGTTTGACATAGTCGGTGACTGGTTATGAACTTAGTAGATGCTCCCTCCGCCTCTAGTTCGAGCTTTCCACCTTTGAGAACACTTTGTCAAACGCGTAGAGAATGCCCAGCGGAAGGCAACAACCGCGTCCTAAAGGCAATATCGGTGTTTTGTTCATTGTAATAATAATAGTTATAATTTTTTTTTTTTTTTTTTGCGACGTTAGCAATTTTTTTCAGTGTCGCGTGCCGAACCGAAGCCATGGCTGGCACTCATCCATGGCTGCCGCCCCTGCAGTGCCGGTTCCTCCTTGACACCTGAGTGAATGTAGAAATCGTGCACAGGTTACGCAAGTTCCGCATTTCTTCACTGAAACCGAGTAACACTTTGTAGATGGTACGGTAGAGGTCCCGACTAACGTCCTAATATTACGTTTGACACATTATATTCAGTAATCTAACCTAGTCGCATGTTGTCACAAACAATAATCAAGAACCACCATGAGGGATTTGTTAAATTTCTCTCATAGGATGACTATAGTGCCAAGTTATCATAGTCAAACAAAAGTCGGTGCCGGTGGCAGGTAAAGAACCCAGTAGCTCTCCATTTTTAGCACGCTCTCGCTGCCTTCCGTCGTGCTTTTGCTGCGCATGCGTAGAAGTCTTATCAAAGAACGTTCGCTGTCGAAACGGAGCATCCACTGGACTCTTTACCTGCCCCCGACTATAGTGTATTAATGACTAATATAAAGAGCTCTGTCATCACATTTCTTCTCAATAAGGACGTATTTTATTACTACTCTCTTAGGAGGCGTGATATTTACGTAGACACTGTTACGTGCACACTTCATATAACTGAATATTTACGAGACATACGATCTAAACTCCATGCTCCCGTTTGCTTAAACAAAAAAAAAAAAAGTTTAGTAGTAGGAAGTTTTGCATTTCGACCGGGTGGCAGTAAAATGCGGCATGCGTAACACCGTAGCGCCCCCTCCTGGGCTTTCTTGATTTCCATCTCTGGTTATTTTTGCCGCGGTACAGTCCGCGCATGAGATCGACCTCGTCGTCGTGGCCGTGTTTCCGTGAACCCCTTTTACGCGATAAGCCGCGGTTGGCCGACTTGGGTTCGGGCGGAATACTGCTTAACGTTTCTGGCTTCCGACGGAATAAAGTAAAATACGTGGAAGGAAGGAATGATGGGTGGAAGCGTGGGTGACTGACCCCGCATATTGGGCGTGCACGCGTAGAAAAAAGAAAGAAAAGCCTCGTTTATCCACTTGGATGTCGCCGAACTATGTGTAACGCGCATAAGCGGTACTAGACGCAACGCCGAGCCTGTCTCAAAACCTTGAGTTTATAAGGCAATTATTATTTCGTCACTTAAGCCTGTCGCTGCGTGGGAGGGCATGCCCATTATGGTTGCAGCCCGGTCGCCAGACGAATGAAAGAAAGGGTGTTGTCGTTCCAGGGTCTCCTTTCGCTCGTCAGGTCGTTGCGAAAGAAAATGGCGGATATATTTCAATTGCTGCAGTCTGTTCAAACATAAGAACTGAAGAAGAAACTCCGCTTCCGAATCCCTAGAGAAAAGTGGCGCCATTTTTCTGGCTTCACGGAAAGTAATAAGAGCATCCATCAACGCTTTTTTTTTTTTTTTTTCTTTCACGATTGGAGGTTTTAAGAGTAAAGTTCCGCCTAATGCCCAATGCAGCGCGGCTCTGAGCGGAAGGCTCTTTCTCCAAACGAAGCCCCCACTCCCTTTTTTTTTCCCCATTGCAGTTCTTACGTCGCAACATTCTATACTTATAATTAAACCAATCAATCAGTTAGTAATTATTTATCATAGTGTCCAGGAACCACCTATCGATCTTCGTGCCTGCATATTTCATAACAAAACAAACAAAAACTCTGTCCACATAATAATAATTGTGTTTTTGTTCAGGGAAATTGATGCAAAACGTAATGACCCACAAAAGCAAAGACAGATTGTCTGTGGGGCAGGGAAACTCCAGGAGACTTCATAACATATTCTATAATTACTTTAAACTGACCATGTGTATTCAGAACAGTGACCAAAACAAGACATTTTACAAGTATCATAATGATCAGCAACTTTTGCTACATAAAAGAGCAAGCAGTGGCTAGAAAGCAAACGTTTTCCTCGTGTGCGACCAAAAAGGAAAAAAAAAAAAAATGAATATTTTAGTTATAGTCACTGAGTCGGACTACGTACGGGCCACAGATTTGCCAGGCTCGGAATGTCTCTTCTCGGTTAATTATTAATTAACGAAGCAACCCGCTTCTGTACCCTTAATACTCGCGAGTGATTTTTGCGTATGGGCCGGAACGTCTTTGTACACGTAAATGTCTGGCTCTTGCCGTGAGGCTTTATTCGTGCTGCTTAGTAAACAGTGACAGGCACCGCGTACCAAAAAGGACCCTCTTGTGGCAAAGCTAAACTTGACAAGTTCATCGCACACAACGTGGAGCCCGCGTCGCATGGAATGACTCAATAACGTTGTTTCTCACGACGTGTGTAAGTCGTATACGGCCAGCCCGGGTTATCGAAATTGGGCAAAAGGGTTGTTCCGCCGGTGTGGAGAAGTTCTGAGTGGCTTCTATTCCCGTCTTCCACTAAGGAGCGCAGGATCGACATCGAACGTGGTAAAAGAAGGGAGATCACCCAATGCCACCTAAACTACAAGGCCTGCACGTGACGTCACTGTTGGTGGGTCACCGATTCGCTCCAAGCGGCACACACGCTGCATGAAGCTTGTTGAGAGGCGCCGCAAAGCGGCCGACGCGTTCGTCTTGCACTCTTAAAAAGGAAAACAAAAAAGGAAATAGGGAGTAGTGCTTCGTCCTTTGGGGGGAGAAAAGGGGAGTGTTTGTGAACAAAAGGTTAGGGCGCAAATCCCGAGATTGGGACGAGAAGGAACGGACAAAAAGTGGATCCAACACAGCTGTGTTTCAGACTTTGTGTTTGTCCGTCCCTTCTCGTCCCAGTATCGGGGTTTTTAGTCAAATGTTTAGGAGAGTCTCTTTGAGAATGGTCTCCAAAAGGGGTGACAGCGGTCGTTATGAGACGCTCCAAGACGCGTTGTCGACGATGCTGACGCGAGCTAAGGGGCTCAACGTAGATCCCCTTATGAGGACTTTTTGGGGGGTAAACGGTGTTTTGGAAAGTATGTACACATCGCGACACTGTTAGCGCGAACACGACATCGGCGCATTTTCGCATTTTACTTCTAAATAGCATTAGCAAGCAAGACATTTTGTCGTTTACGTTGTAGAACTAAATGAGCTCTTTCCGTAGCAATAATAACTTGAATGACATCCCTTGGTTTAAAGAGAAAAAGTGAAAAAAACCGGCGATCACTTGTTCGCGCTAACAGTGTCGCGCTCTGTACATTGCAGGTTACTACTTTAAGTAGCTTTAGAAAACCTGTACTTTATTTGAAGTAGTGTACATTTGCTGAGTATGTATACTTGTGGCTAAAGGTTTTTTGTTTTTTTTTTCGTTAATTTTGAGGAAAGTGCGCAGCTGCCGATTTCAAAGTATACACCTTTCCAAAAAGCGCTCCTATGCCGCCGCCATGTTGCTGATGCGGCTGGTGCGACTCGCGCGCCCTCTATTAGCTAGAAATTTTTTGCCACGACTGTGAAAACCCGCTCAGCGCGATTCTCTACCTATGTTTTTGCGGTTTTGCATTTAGCGTTTTCTGGCCTCTCTTGAACTAATGCATGCTGCGTGCCCTTTCTGTGTTATCTTCCACTGTGAGAAATAGGGCTAGTAAATGCTTGGGCCATTGAAGCGTTTCTGCTCGACATTCACGGGAAACGAAAGAGGGGAAGGACGTCGAACGGCCTTCGACGCGATCTTGCGAACAGTGACAACTGTTCTCCCCCTTCCTAGATTTAATCCGCGTAGAGTCATTCTCAATTATAGCCAGAAGTAGTTGTTCGGGTTGGAGTCAGTCGCACCCGTTCCTTTTCTTTGGTGCTGGTGTGAAAAAAGGAAGCTCTCCCCAAAACGTGCCCCAAAACGAAGTGATCTTGAATTCCGTCCGACCGTCGAGATGTGACTGTCGTCGACTGTGACTGTGTTATTTGAGATCTTTCTCAAATAAATTATTTTTAGATACCGTTGCATCCCGTGGTACGTACGATATATTGTTTGAATGTTAAAACTTGCTCTATTGTATGTCCGTGTCCTGTTCATAGGTGGTGGTGGTGGTGGTGGTGGCGGTGGTGGTGGTGGTGGTGGTGGTGGTGTTTGCCTGACGTGAGGTTTTTCTCACTGGCTGTGGAAAAGTTTCACGGGCTTGGGTTATTGCAGTATTGATGAGAATGAATGCAGGGGAAAAGAGGGGGAACAGATGGTGATGAGAAATATAGGATGATAGGTAAACACGTTATTTGTGAGCGTGAAAATGCATGTCTTTCGGCTATCTTCTGTTGTAAATTATTTTCGACAGCTAAGCGCTCTGTCGTTTCACACGCGGCTGATCCGGCGCCGCCGCCAAACTTATCGTAAAAAAAGAAAAACGACAACAAACATTCCTGTCGCACCCGTTCTGTCGCGCGCGTGCCCAACAAAAGTAGTTTACATTTTTGTGTTTGTTTTGCCTTTTATTGTTTTTTGAAATGTGGTACAATGCTTTCTCAATGTCCTCGGGAAAGTACGTACACCTTGAAACACAAAATATAGCGGTAAAAGACGAGAATTTAGCCGCCAGTGGTGTTTGAAACTGCGCCTACGGGGGCTGTGCCTATCGAAATCACAGTCCACTCGGTTAGGGTTAGGAGGGACGCCGGTGAGAGTCTAGCCTCAAACTCAGTGACTGGCTCGAAGACGGTTCGTTGCCCCTGGGGTGGAGTGTTTCTTGGAAAGGTGTATACATCCCCCAAATTTAGTCTCGGTGAAATTAAGCTCTTTCAAGAACCACGCTCTCGTGTTCTTGGCTTTCCCAGTACCATGCACAAGTTCCCCTGAGGTTGAGCATTAAATATTCACCATCTTTAACCAAAAAAAAAAAAAAAAAAGCGAAACGAAACTAGTGGCGTCGAGGCACGTGAAAATCCACTACCGTCTTTCGAGATGTCATCCGGTAATTTTTCTAAGTCAAGTAATGGTGGCTTAAAACCGATACAAATGAGTGCCCTATGAGTTGATTGTGCTAGATAGTTCGTAAGCGAGAGTGAAACAGCTGCTCTGTGGCCCCTTGACGTTATCTAAAATTCGCCGCCATTTCCTAAAATAGCCGAAGTTCTCCCATTGCCCTTGTGGCAATGCATATCAGTTTAAAAAGCACTGTGTACGGGATTGGAAGAACATCATCAAATATTGTGTTAAAGAGTACTTGTACTTTACTTTGAACGTATATTGTATTTGTAGTACTTCAAGTACCTTGCGGTCGGTGTACTTACTACTTTACTTGAAGTACATCACTGCTAATTTAAATTGTACTTTACTTCAAGTACTTTTAGATCTACTTTACCCAACACTGGGGGTACAGGCACACGTTTCGCTCGCGGATATCCGCGGCACCGCGAATACTTATGGGGTGGTCAGTTCCTCAATTCCGAAGCGACAACACGCCGGCACTATGCGAAAGACCTCATAAATGCTCCGCGACTCTGCCCGCCCTGCCCTCGTGCTGGTGGGTGGAGTTTTCGAAAAAGCGAGCTTGGTGACCCCGCCGCGAGGGGGCGAGCCGCGCGTGGCGCGCTCCGCGCATGCGCAGTCAGTTCTCGTGCGCGCTTTCCCGCGTCCGCGCTTTCGATTTTTGAGAAGGAAGGAGTTGTCGCGGACGGTGGAGGCGCGGACTTTTGCTCGGCACCAGCGGCGCCCCATGGAGTTATCGCTGGTGTTTGGTCACTTCTGTGCCTCGTGTGTTTGCGGAGACTTTCCCCACACGTGTGTGAAGTCGCCGAGGATTACCTCGTGATGTGTTTATCCACTCGTGTTGTTTGTCGCTGGTCCTCACCCTGTTCAGGCGACTGCTAGACGACGCCACCGCGCGAAAACCTCCAGCTGTGTTTTATTTTTTCGTTTTGCGTACGTGTTTTTTGTGCCGTGTGCTGCGTCCGGTAGAAGAAAGCAAAGCCTTTGCGACGACTACGAACTTGGCTGAGGTACCTTTTGGCACCGGATAACCGACCCACGCGGCGTGTTGGGTGCTACGACTGTCCGGAGAAGCTTGGTTCTGTTTTGTCCTGCCACGATCGGAGCCGTCAGTTTGGAGTATGGGCCAGCCTGCGACGTCGATATATTTTCAGGTTTAGCTCACTCTCACAAATACCTAACTCATACGAGTCAAATTCTAATCTTCTGCCTGGTGTTTGTGAAATTCGTTTTTTGTAAAAAAGGTGATACTCAACTTCCCTGGAGAGAGCGGAGTCTTGTTTTGTGAGACGCTTTCAACGCGGACGTCCGCATGACAGGTTTAGAAAGTTCATCTCGTTGGTAGGCTTCCAAACTAGATTTACTCGATAACTTGGCCTGTTGCGATTTCGCACCTCACCATCGATCGTTAACTTTTGTCCGAACTGCATCACGACGGGGGATGACGTTTCGAGTGAAAGGAATAAGAGGTGCCAGCTACTTGAACTGGAAAGCTTGGTTTGTTTCTGCTCAATAACGGCACCTTTGAACGCACCTGACGTCCTTCATTCACCGGTGTCTAAATTTAGATCTGCAGGCACCGTTGAAGACAAAGGCGCCGAATCAAGACTCGTTGCTAGCTTCGGCATAAGGGGCTCTTGTAACAAACTGGGCGTCTCCTCTCGGCAACGGGTCATGGGGAGTTCGTGGACTTCATTGTACGAGCACGACAACGTCCTCGGCGCATAGGGTTCTTACACTAGCGCGTTTATTCATTCTCTGAAAGCGACGACGCTTGTTCGGTTCGCCGGGAAGGCGCCAAGGAAGTTTGTTGTACTCTCGTTAAATCGAGGAAAGCGAAAAGAAAAAGAAAATGGCGCTGCTCGAAATCGGTCTGCCCATTTGCACTCCCTCCGGAAGCTGTTTGTTGTTGTTTTCCGGACTTGTTTCCTGAGAACCATTTGTGCCTTGGCCGTTGTTCCGGTCGTTGAGAGGATATCGGTTCAGCATCGTTGGGTCGGTCCACTTTTCGACCCAAAAAGCGGCGATATTTGCGTTCGAAATCGAGGCGCCCGATGACTGGCGTCTCATCCGGCGATTGAGCGAGCGTCCGCTGCTTTCGGAGCAGTTGGCATCCATCCGCCTCGTCTCTTGTTTTGTTAATCAGTATCTACGTATAAACGTTGATCTGTAGGGGGAGAACGTTATTCCGTTTCCACATGTGTGGAACGGTTTGTTGGTGTGTTGAAGGAGTCACCGTTGAAATCCGTCACATCGAGCCGCTGTCAGCTGGGGCGGCTCTCCATTCCTACGTCTTGCCTGGAAGACGTTTCGGATGTTTTGAACTTGGTGTTTTCGGTTTAGTCGGCCTTCCGAGAAAGGACTAGGGCGGTGCTTCCTCTCTTTTTCTTGTGGGTGTTTGGGGTTGCGGGAAACCTGCTTCCAATTACACCAGTGAACCCAAGACCAGCAGGCGCCGTCCGAGCACGGACACCGATGGAGCCTCGGTGCTTCTCCGCTCGTTACCGTGGGATCGACCGCGACGACCTTCGACCTCGATCAGGGAGGAATGCCGGGCACTTCCGAGAGGTGTGTTCTTCGCTGATGGCTGCCGCCGCTGTTGTTCTCCGGTGGGCGAGTCCGTGTTCCTCAATTTGGCACCTGTGTCTGGTCTCTCGATGACCACCCACCTCTTGCCTAAAATCTCCTACAAGTTTGTGCACAGCGATTGTGAGGAACTCGAAATACATTGACCATGGTATCGATCAATCGGCGTGTTTCTTGAGCATTCGGTTTTCTCGTTTTGGAGTTTGTTCTTTGTTCGTTTGGTGTGTTGGTTGTTTCTTTTTGTACTTGCGGAGAACTGAGTGTGTGGTTCGCGATGAACTCTGCGGCTCGCAAACGCGTCGGAAGCGTCGGTGTGTTGACGCCCGAGGAGCGTTTGGGCAAGATGGTGACCAAGCAGAAAAGCATGGACGACGTTTTGTCCGAGCTACGAGGCAACGCCAAGTTCCTCAGGTAAAGTTACGTGTTTGTTAAGGGTCGGCGAGCCGCCTGGCATTGTCAAATGTTATCCCTCTACTCTGAGCTGTTTTAATACCTACGTGATGAAACACGCATAATAATAATATTTTGGACTTCCTGAGTCATGGGTTTGGGAAAAGGGGGGGGGGGGGGGGGAGGGGGGGGCAAAAAACAAAAAAAAAATATTTACCCGGCGAGGCGCCACACCACCTTTGCACATTGTTGTGCAAACCATAAACAGAAAAACAATTCAATTAAAAAAAAAACATGTAAATATCTCCGTTAACAGCACAGTACCACACAGCAAAGAAATGCAGAAGTACTAAATTAACAACTTTAGTAAACTAAAAAAGCTGAGTCGACTAATTTTTTTTTTTCCTTTTTACAAATTTGCATTTGTAAACCTTTTTTTTTTTTTTACCGAGTACAATGTTATAGGAAAAATTGACATGGGTACATGCGTTTTGGTTCTGTACTACTGAACACAGCACTTTTATAGAAAAATAAAATAAAAACACATGATGATGCAACGCTATTCATAGTGCGACAGAAGCTACTTTTTCATGTAATTTTTAAACTTAGAAAGTTAAGTGTAATGTTGAATTATTTAAAAAATAACACGCTGGTCGTTCAGAAGGTGGTAGTTTATAGGCAATTGCGAGCCATAATGTGTTTGTAATTTTAGGTTTGGTGTACAATTAATTTCTCAAATTATAGTTGTTTTTGTTTTGAGGGGGGGGAGGGGGTAAATATTACAAAATTTATTTTCATCCCTCTTGTTCTCGCTACATATTTTGCATCGCTAGTTTCAGAATAAGAAAACCATTCCGTGTCAAAAATGTTATGTTTAGCAATAATATGGGACGGGAGGACCTGCGTGGTGCATGTTTTCAATGCGGCACAATACTTTATTCTGTAGTCCTAGCAGCTTGTCCAGATTACTTTTTGTAGTGGTGGCCCAGACTAACTGTCACATGAAGATGGGGCTCACTTTGGGGGCTGTAGAAGAGCTGACATATGAGCCAAGAAGGAAGGGGATGAAAGGCGACAGCGCGTGACGATGAGATCCTTGGGTTTTTGGGTGGGTGTGCTTGGCGTTTGTTCTCGCGTTTCTCTGTCTGTCTGTGTGTGTGTGCGTGTTTGTTTGTTTGTTTGTTTGTTCAGGGACTAATTGATAACGTCAGAAGCTATAGATGCATAAGCTTCTGAGTGTTTACCTCAGGAGGTTCTCCTGAAGACCAAATTTACACGAAAAGTCTTAGATAAAATGTGCACTTGGCGTTTGTTAAAAGCAACAACATTCCTTACTGCCCCGACTGGAGTGACGGTGCGTATTTTGGGAAGACATTGGCAGCAGCTGTAACAAAGCACATTTTGGTGGATGTTCTTCCACCAAAACCAGCTTCTTCTTTCGTCCTATATAGGTTTTAAAGTTGCCGTATCTCGGTTGATGTTACTTGTAACACACGATGTTCACTATGGGGAGAATTTCGAGGAAGCGATCACATCGGGTTGGGACCCAGCACCTTGCGCTCCGGAGGCCGAAATGGAACCTCTACGTACACACGCCATCATTCCTCAGTGGAATGAATGATAGTAATTAGCACCGCGTTTATTCGATGTCCCCGACTATAAATATATATTAATAGCTTCGAATATAGTACTCTTGGTTTCGCCACCACAGTGTTAATCTCAGATCTTGTTGTCGGGGAAACAACGACAGTATGATCTGCGTGCCGTTGAGGGAAACTCTATGTTGCTTTTGCTTGAAACATGGCTTGCTGTGTAGGACTAAGAGGAAAACGTGCATTGTTGCTGTCTGAGCGAAAATGTGCGGCAGATGCTGTTTGATGGATCAGCGCTCCGCGTGAGTCATATCGGCCACATGTCAGTTTTTACCTCGCCACAAATTTTGTTTCTACCGGTCACCTTTTTTCTTTTGTTTTTTTTTACTTACCTTGTTTCAGTGCTCGCTCTTTCGCAGTTCATGAGTTTAAGTGATTTCCCGCAAAACATTATCTCATAGTTGCCAACGTGTTTACCTTGTAGCGCGTGCTTGGATACGTATTTCCATTCACACAATGTCGTGTTTGAACACGTTGCCAATTTTCCTATCAACCAACCTCGAGTCGAGGTAAGGTGCTGGCTATATATGCTATTGCCTTCGTTACTGTTTGGTAAATAACCGAAATGCTGAACGTGTTACCTAAATGGCAAAGTGAGCGTTGCCGTCTTGTTCGGTGCTACACGCTTCGATGATGTGAGATGTATTAAAGCCAAGGGAATATCAGAAACACAAAATTACATTCTCTACATGCTTTGAGCTCAATCCTGGTTCGTTCTGATTTCACAAGATTTGGAGCCGCACGATCGCACGATATCGCAGCGTTGCCCTGAACATTATTTGGGGCATGGGGTAAATTGATTGTATGTCGGATACGAGGGGAGTTTTCGTCAATGTCTTGTAAGTTCCCCTGGTGTATACTTAATTGAGCGCAGATTTATGGGGCAGATAATCTTGCGCTTGTACATGATGTAAAATATTTATGATCGCGTTTCTTTTTTTTTTTTTTTTGGGGGGGGGGGGGGGTGGAAGTGGTAATCCTTTGCAATCCGATACTCCAATCGTTCACGCATTACCTGAGGGCACAGACGGGTAGACGACAAGCTGCGGCGATGTCTCCACCATTCAGTCGTCTTTTATTTAGATTTTGTTGATAAGGGGAGCCGTGTACGAAGCGGCGAAGCTTCTCTATGGAACATTCCGTTGAGGACTGTGTCGCGAATGTAGTAGAGGTGTGTATAAAAACATCAAGTGTAAGCGTAAAAGAAAAAAAAAATTATGATTACGTGAAGGGTACGTGTGACTTCGTTGTCGATATCTCTAAAATGAAGCGTTATAATCGGACGGCCGGATTCTTAATCGGAATCTTCCTCTGATCAGTTGAACCAACGAGAATGGCTATCGGTATCCAATCGACATGCAACCTTAACAGCTAGAATAAACCACCTCTTGCCACTGGGAGGCTGTATTTTCCATCAATACTACTATGGTGGTAGGAAGCTAGCGCTCATTTGGGGTGCTAACCTAAGTGGTGAAGTTTGATGCCGGCCTTCGAAGTGAAATGCGAAAAAGCGGCGAAGTCGTGTTCGCGCTAACGGTGTCGCACAGTGCATCTCAGGTCAAAGTACCTACTATTCGTTAAACGTACGGCCTAGTTCACCCAGTTTCAGCGGATTTAAGCGGCTTCGCGTCGGTGTGCCAGAACCTCCCACAAATTGCCCTCGTCTGAATGTCGGCGTTCCGTAGAGTAAAGGAGGCAGCACCCCTTTTCAGGACGAACTCCGCTCCGTCCGCCACCACTCCGAAAAGCTGTCTTCTAATTCGCCGCCGGCCGAGAAGCGAGCGTTCACGGTCGACCTGCCTTCGGGTCACTATGCTCCGGTCAACCCTAAGCTGACAAGGCGGTGGAAGCCATGTGCTCGTTGGACCAGTCCTGTGTTTATCTGCAACCACGTGATCAGTCTTCCGCCCTTACCTACGGGCAGAGTGCGCGGTCAGGTTATAAAATGTTGGCGGTTCATTGGTCCGGCGAGCAGGTAGCTGCCACCGCACTGTCGGCTTCGGTGCGAATGGAGTCTATGGGTCTTCGGGGAGGAGCGGTACTTTTCGCTGGTTTCGCAACCCTCTCGGAGCCGTCCGCCGCGTTTCGGCATGTCTGATCCCCAGGGGCTTTGTACGGCATTGCGTAACAGACTCGTTTCGATTTCGCGCTTTGTGTACCTCGTCCCTGTTATTGGGACTCCTTTCTTCCTCGTCTCCGAGAGCTGGGCAATGGTCGGTCGATAATTAGGGAGGGCTTGAGAGCGACCCTCCGCGAAAGGGATTTGAAGCACCGATTTTCATTTTGGCAAAAAAGCGTCTTCTTTTTTTTTTTTTTTTTTTTTTTTTTTAAGCAGGGAGCGAAAGCACTTTTTATCGTGCACTCTTCACATTACCTGCGCGAGTGTCTCTTTCCGAAGACAATACTGTGGTCGTGTAGCTAGAGTCATATACGTATATACTATACATTCTTTCACCTGAAGCAGTCGGTTTCAGGTTGTGAGAACGAATTCTTCGCGCCATCAAATAAACATTGAATTGAATCGTGGTGAAGTGGGACCTCTTGGAAACGGGACGCGTATTGGGCCATACAACGCACGATGATACTCGACGCTATTCAGCTTTCTAGGCTTCTGATTGGCTTCGTTCAAGCACGTAATATGTCTCAATGTTTCCTATGTTGTAGACGCATTTGTTCAGGCTGAACACTGCCGAAACACTCGATGGTCATCTGGCGGTTCTGTTACGACGGCTACAGGTTCACGGGCTAACTGTGATACACTGTCGGTCATCGTAATCGACTGATTGGCCATGGTTTCGCGACGTGTTCGCTCTCTGGAGTGAACGCCGTCTTCCAGAAGGAGGAGATGTCGCCTGTTTTGAGGCTGCCAATCAAAGACTCATGATCATCGCCCCATGTTTCGACTCCAGATTGATTTCCATATCACGAACTTCGCTCAGTTGAGGTTCACGGTCTCCGAGTTACACAGGGGTCCGACTTCAAAAAATTCTCCGTTTAAGCGATACATTTATCGCAAACCATGTTCTTCATAAAAGGCACCTCAATGTTCTGCTTTCTTCTGCGTATGTATGTGTAAATGCATCCAACAGGTCATGTTTTTTTATAAATTTATATACATGGAGCTATGGGCACTTCCCATGTGCACGCGTACCCATTTTCAAGAGAGCAGAGCGTCTGGCCATGCCCCGTTGCAGAGACAGGGCCACATGGTGTTGGTGTGATGTCAGAAACGGGATTGAGTTGATGTACGTACCCATCCTTGGTTCCTAAGCGAAACGACGAGCTCGGTAGCAAATAACCGACTTCCAAATAGTGTTCTCTTTTTTTAAACTGAGAAGCAATAAAATGAAAAAGCTCTCTCCGCGTGTAGAATAGAAACGGGACAGGGCGCGCTCCGATTGGCACGCCGACGCCGAAGAAAAGTCACTGATGCTGGCAGCCCTCGTGCGGGGCCAAGTAAACAGAGAGCGGCTCGATTTCTAAAGGGCCGTATTTGTCGGAACAAAAGAGAGCGGAACTGGTTCTTTCACGCGTATGCGTGTGACGAGTCGGTTACGAGGCGTATGTAGGTGCCCTTCCGATGTCCGTGCTCGTCTTCGCCGAGAAGAAGCGACTCCCGCGTACGCCGGCACTGGTGGCTTCGTTCCCACGCGTGGGCTGCTCGCCTTGAAGCTGCCCGCCGAGGCAGGGCGGTGGGGTGGGAAAAGCGCCATTGCACGTGTCACGTCGTCAGCAGCGTCTTTACGGCGAGCCAAGGACTCTGCCAACGCGTCAATGTCCTCTACCCTTTACTCTCACTGGTCTTGTATAATTTGCACACCGTTCCACAGAAGAGCTTGTGGCAGCTGCCATTTGAGTTGTTGGTGTGTTTGGCGCGTGCTTCCATATTGGACTGTTTTTTTTTCCCCCTTCGAATTGCACGCTGGATTGTTATTTCTTAAAAACTGGCGGCCATTGCTGAGTTTGGTGCTGGAGAGCGCGTGCTGGCGACGGGCTTCCACTTGCGAAGTAACGAAACATGCATGACGAAGCACAATTTTGGGGAAGATCGTGGTGTACCAACTAGGACTGTGCTTCGCGCCGGCATCTTGTAGTGCCTGCTGTCGCCTTTTATGTAGGAACTTTAATTAATATCGCCTAACGATTAAATACACGCTACAGAACGTGCCGGTAAGTACGCGGTAGTGGGCTTTCGCTGGAGGCCCTCTGCGTGCAACTGTAACTGTTGGATGATTCAGTAACAGAAGTAACCCTCGTTCTTTGTCTTTGCAGCTTCGGCAAGCGGTCGGGAGGCACGGGTCGCCGCATGAACGAATGTCTCATCTTGGAGCCCTCCGAGATGGTGGTGGTGAGTGTTTCGGATCCGTCATCGCGTCGCGAACACTGCGTATAGGGTCACCGAATACTTTAGAACATATCTCACTCCCGGTGAAAATTCGATGGCATTGGAGCCGGTAGAATTTCCGTGGTTGGAGCGGGTGGACGCGGGCCGCGCCTCGGCGTTTTCCCCCCTTTGAATTGGGAGGGGTGACTGCCGTCATCTATCGTCGTGGAAACCTCTCGGAACGGCATAGACAGCCGCCTCCGCTGTCTTGGCGAGTCTGGTATCTCGTTGCGCTAGCGGCAGGTCCTTTGTCGGTGCAGGGCTAAAGCGTGAAAGCGTGGATACTGCAGTGCACAAGCGTTCTCTCGTCCGCAGGTTGTCTCGACCGCTAGCGGAAGATTTAGCGCTATAAGCGCTCTCTTGGTTCGGCAAAGCAAAACAAAGCATAAAAGAAAAATAAGTCATTGCAACGTGGAAATGTCTACTCCTTCACCGCATTCAGCTGTCGCAATAAATGACCGAGAAGAATCGAGGCTTCTTCACACATTTGGGTTGGACGTTGGAGTGCGACTGCAACCACTTGCGTCTTGCTAAGGGGTACTCCGGCGATTTTTTTTTTTTTTAATCTTTTTTTTTTTTTAGCTACCCTAACTAACTGTATTTTCTGAATCCCCGGCCTTCACCCTTTCCGGTATGCTATTTAGTATCGCGAAATTCATTATAGTTATTGTGAAATCGGCAAATGAAAATGATGCTAAAACCATTCAAATATACCTGCAGCTTTCAGTGCCGCGACCTCAAGTGTCGTGCAGCAAAGTAGACGTTGCACGCGCCTCGGCGTACGTTCCCCGGCTTTTGAGCGCGCCGCGCGCCTCGAACGCGCGGCGCTGCTATTCGCCGAATTCAGTCACATGAGGAGCTGTATCCACATGCCATCCATGAACGCGCAACTCTGGCTCCCGTAGGGAGCCTATACAGGAACTCTAGGCGAGCCAATGGGGAGGCGCTGTGCTACACGACCCAACGCTGTCGACGTAATTGTGTGAACGAGAATGCCCGTTCACAGAGGTATACGACTGACTGACTCGGAGCACGTGGAACGAAAGACCGCGCTGCAGAACCCAGAAACCCTGGGTACAATCTCCACCCCTGCAGTCCATTTCGATCTGGATGAGCATCGTACTACCGGCGTGCGGTTGTGTATCACTACTGCGTGATACACGTTAAAGACCCCAGGCTAGCGGTTGTACTGCACTGGCTAAATTTCTCTCTACAGCTGGGAGACAAGTCGCCCGTTCAGGCAGACTAACCGCTCATTGACACTGGAAGCGGATCCGCGTTCGCGAAGCGGTTGCGAACGCGGTTGTATAAAGAATTAGTACAATTGCACGCGCACTTGATGACATGGAGTGCGCGTGCAATTGTACTGGATCTTTATAAAACCGCGCTCGCAACCGCTTTGCGAACGCAGATCCGCTTCCAGTGTGAATGAGCGGTAAGTTCTAGGCTCTATAAACGTACACACAACCCAATTTTTTTTTTTTTTTTTTTTTTACGTTTTATGTAGACAAAGCGGTCTTTAAGCGTCTTGCGACGGCTTACAAGCGGCTGCTCAGCAATGTAGCTGGTCGTAAGCCGTCACGAAAGGCTTAAAAACAGGTCGTGTGTCAGTCGGTCGTAGCAAACTGTAAACGTCTAACGTGTGAACGGGCCTTTAAACATCATAGCTGCGTGCACATATTTATTTTTAATCTCCAAGTAATGTCTAAATTAAAGTGGTTGTTCTTTCGACACCTTCTGTGGTCACTTCTGCCGGTAAAAAGGCGGCTAATCACGTGTTGCGTGTACATTTCTCAGACTGAGGCGGGCAAAATCTTGCAAGACGTTTTCGTTTTTTTTTTTTTTTTTTTTTTTTTTTTTTGTTTCACTGAATATTTTTTCGATTCCGGGAATATTCCCAAATGCTTTCGAACTGATGATTGCTTCAGAAAGTTAGTTTTTCTTTCTACTGCTGTGCAGTAAGAAAGAACTGAGAACCCTTATTTCTCTGAAACTTATCGACGCTTTACACACTAGCCCGATACCAGCCGCCATTACTGACCTTCTCTTGTTTTACCGACATGCCGCGGGCGTTGAAGAGCCTCGATCCACAAAGGCCAATACTGGGGAGAAGTGCGCAGTAGAACCTGAAATGGCAATAACCTATCCTGCCCTGGTAGGAATAAAGTAAAGTAAAAAAAAAAAAAAAAAACTGCAAGCTTTTTTTTTTTTGTGGCGGAGTTTATGCGTAGCTGTTGCAAAGAGTCTACACTTCCATATGTGGTTTCTGCATCGAAATGGAAATATAGTAGACTAAAGATTAAAAAATGACATAACGTGCAGGTGCGCTGGTGTGTGTCGAACGCGAACAAAAGGGGAGTAGACAACCCTGCCCTCCCCCCCTTTTTTGTTTCTTCTCGCTGATTGTTTTAATTTATTTTTTCCACTCTAGTATCAGGTTTTGATCATCATGTGTAGCCTAAGGACCATGTCATTCAAATCCTTAACTTTTTTTTCTCGTGAAAATATAATCTGGGAACCCTGTTCCGACTTGGCGTGCCAGTTGTCTGTCATGTCAGAATCTAAAAACGGAAAAGAAAAAAAAATTAATTTGTTTTATTCGGGTTATTTAAGAGAGGCGATTGCAGCGACCCTTCGCTTGCGTTCTGGGAACTAATGGTGCGCACTTTGTGCAGCAACATGTACGGTACCGGCGACGGTTTCTCCGCCCCTCGTTCCGTGGTTACAACGCGGAACAACGAAGACCTTGATAGAGATCGGTAGGGGAAGATCCACGGCCTGTTCTTCTGTCTAAAAAGAAAGCAAAAAAAAAAAAGGATCGATACGATGGCGATACCCGTTGCGTCATGACGCCGTTTCGAAACCGATCCGACGACACAGCGGACGGGAGACAATGGTGCCATTTGCGGAAGATCCACGTTTCTGGGAGTTGAGTCACGTGCGCGCACACGTTCGATTGTGCTTAGCTTCTTTGTTCTTACGTTTCGTCTTTTTTTTTTTTTTACATTGTTTTGACGACGTGTTAGATGAAAGTCCTGACCAGGAACGGTTTAGGCATATAAATGTGAAGTGCGAGAGGGCGAACGGAAAACAAAAATGTGAGCGGGTTTAGAAGGGCTCCACAAGATAAAGGCATCCATGGTAAAACATGGTACTGTACCCCAAAGTAGCGTGCGCCTGAGACCCTCTAAAAGGATGTGTTTCCCTTTTAGCACGTAGATGAAGAGAAAAAGTAATAAAGGCGCGTAAAGGGTTTAAAATAGAAACGCTCAACGCAAGAAAAAAAAAAAAACAAGAAAAAAAAAAAGAAAATCCAGAAAGGAAATTGACGCGTGAAAGTAAAGAGCAAGAAAGGGAAACGGCAGCCAAAGTGGATAGCTAAGAGGGACGGAACCTGTCGAGAAGTTATTACGGCCGGGAGAAAGCGAAACAGAAAACATGTTCAAAATAATACGACGAAGCAGCGAAAGCGAAGGTGCCCATAACCCGAGGAAGTGCAAATTCGCGCGCAATGTTCCGCTTGAGGGCTTCCGCGCGGGGGCACCCTTTGCAGATTTTTAGAACGTCGCCTGGGAAGTTCTGCCGCCCTCCTTCGGAGTGTCACCACTGTCTGAAAAGAGAGGCACATTTTTTTCCCCCCGTTATTTGATTTTTTTTTCTTTCTAGCCGCGGGATTTTAAAGAGGACCACCACTTTTGGGAGGAGGCAAGTCACGTGACTAAACGACTCGCAAAGTGAGGTCGTCACGGTTCGCGAGTTGGCGTGCACAAACTCACCTCGACTTCGTACTCCGCTTCACCTGACCATGGACCGCGGAGGACGTTGTGCTGGGCGCTGTCTTGACTCTCTGACATCGGTGGCAGCGCTGCTGTCGGCACCGCGCAGGCGCCGCAGACGCTTCATCCGACGCGAATCTGCCTTCTGCGCACGCGCAATATATGCATGCCCACACCTGTTGTGACCAAACGCGCGCTGGTTTGTAAACAACGCGTTGGTCCAAACAAAAGGGCATGGTCATGGCGCTCGTCGTCTTTGTGGGCTTGCTATCGCCGACTTAGGCTAGGTTGCGCAAGCTACCGCCCGTTACAAAGGGTATAGGCTATAGCCATTAACATTGATACATCCATTCAAATCACGCACAGAAAATGCGCCGCTATCCTGCGTTTTCTGTGCGTGTTTGGTTTGGCCGGTGATATGCATACGCACAAAGGCGACAAGCGCCGTGACGATGCAGTTTCGGTGCTGCTTCGATCGGCTCTATCGGGTAGTACAGCGTTGGCTGCGGACGGCTTTAATTAAGTAAAACGGTGTATATATAGCACTTGGGCCAATTCAATGCCGCGCGAGTGTTCACGTGACATTCGGGAGGTGCGCAGCGACGCGTGGTCACGTGGCACGTTCACGGCGTTGGATTGGCCGGGGTGGCTCGTTGTATGTCCGCAGCGGTCCATCATAAGGTGAAACAGAGTACGGTGGACGAAAGAATATGGCGTCGTTGGACGGAGGTCTAGGGTGGACACGTGAAAAGGTTCACGACGTCTTAAAAATCAGCCTGACAAAAAATAAAATAAATAACAGAGCTCAGCCAAGCATGTCTCGGTCAAGAGAAGTTCGCCTGTCTTTTTCTATATATTTTTTTTATCCTTCGGACTTGCTCGTCTCTTTAAATGCCGCTGTGGGGATGTTGTTTTGTGCGGATGTTTGTTGTGCTGGTATAGCTAGCCTTTTGTAAGTATAGCGCCGTCTTCCGTTTAAGGTGGTGGCGTGTCTAAACGGTTTTCGGGGTCACCTCACCTGCTGTGCTTCGGTTGGTATATACATATATACCTGAGGAGTTGGTGGTGGCGCTTTATACGGGGGACTTTTTGGTCGTTTCTGAAATGACGAGCGTGGGGACCTGGCATCGTCTCCCTGGGAAGCTCGAGTTTCGGTTTTCTCTTGTCTGATTTTGTTGTCGTTTTTTCGTAAGAAAATGCGAACGAGAAACAATGGGCAACAGCTGGCCTTTCTGCGCACGTGGGCGTCAAATGACAGAGGTTGATTTTCATTGTCTTGTGTCCATTTAAACGAGAGATGCCACTGATTCATCAGATAGCCATTAAACCTAGTGACTACGGAGCAATTTCGTGAACCGCGTCGCGTTCTAGACGTCGAAGGCACCAGCAGTGTCTCCGAATTCCCCATGAACCGTGGTCATTTGTGTACTTATGTCGAGCTGCGTGGGTGGTGCCATCTGGTAGGTTTCTCTGGAAACTCCAAAAGGAGAGTTCTTCAACTTCGTCTACGAAAGACATGTGTAAAATTTAAATTTGTGCACGCGAATTCACGCACAGCCTCGACCAGAGCATGTGCACGAGCCAAAGACGATAATTAGTTGATATTGTGGCTGGTTTGGATAGGGTGGGTCCCACTAGCGTTCGTACCCAGCCAAAAACATAAAGAAAGAAAAAAAAAAAAAAAGCTTTCCACTTCTTCAGCATTCTTCCTTCTTAAGAAAAAAAAAAGGTGTATTCTTACATCCTTTGTCCCATATAATACACCGCAAAACTTCAATTCGACGTACAGCGCCCTACAGTCGAACAGACGGCTCGAAATTTTACGAGGGGCTTGATAGCCGTGTGGTTCAACTTATTAAAATAGCTAATGTACGTTTTACTGACAACAACAAAAAATATAATCGGGGTTTTCTTGGCCCTACTGTAAGAACTCGGTGTTTTCTTTCTTGGGTTTTTGATACGTACTTTAGCTATTTAAAAAGTTATATCGCACCGTTATCAAGCCCCTCGTAAAATTTGGGGCTGTCTGTTCGACTATAGGGCTCTGTACGTCGAAATGAAGTTTTGGGGTGTATAATATAGTACAAATCGTGTAACGATACACCCTTTTACACCCTTTTTTCTTGAGAGTTTTCGTCACCAATGAGAATTTTCTCAGACCTTTTATCGGCTTCTTTGCATTGCCCGCTGGACTTCGATTCCACCGGGACGGGGTTTACGTCCGCATTTTGAGACATCACCTACATCATTCTCTCCGCGCACGCGTACGTCACAGACTCCGTAAGAAGTAACCGGAATCCGAGAGCTTCCGCTACCAATTTGATCATGTGAGAGGGCCTGGCCGAGCTGCGATCTGTTGTCTGGCGCTTGCCACCGATCCGCCAAACGCCTTGCTCGAAGGCTTGGACTCGCGGGCACAATCTGTCCGATATATTTTCATTTGCTTCGTCACGGGCCTGGCGTGATGTCGACTCTATAGTACCACCCAAACGAATCGTTGTGGATAATAAACCAGCGTCCCCGTATCCTCCCCCCTTCTTGCGAAGCCAGTGAGGGCCGCTCAAACGTTCCCTATGGTGCTCCCTAGCCTTCTTTTACCAGAGTGTCTCAAGTTGGACAGGGTGTTTGTTCGCTTTTGTGTCCGTTCGTAGCGCGCCCTCATCGGCTTTGATCTGGTTCCAGCCATACGCGGACCGTACTTGGAACAAACCTCCCTTTTGGCAGACGCCCCATTTTTCGTATAAATCAAATAGGGCTGTATGGAAGACCGTACCGGCTTGAGGCTGGTGCAGGTGTGCCGCATAATAATAGGCACGCCCGTTCAGACCTATCGTGACCGATTCCTGAAACTCGCTTTCATTGTTTCTCTGCTCGGCCATAAGAGAACGAGAGGTTACAAATTGGCACGTGCTTTCTCGTCAGTGTCGGCATTCAGCCTGTATACGCTCTTGAAGGCTACTTACGGTTGAGACGCTATCGCGTTGTCTTCGTTCATCGCCACCTAAGTTCGTTTAAGCTCGTACTATAGTAAGCTTGCGGTTCTTCTTTTTTTTTTTTTTATTGTGGCCGATATTAATGTTTTTATTTGTGGACTTCTAATGTCTCGCATGTCTGCTCTGAGCGTTTCCAAGCTGGGGTTTTCAAGTTTCTTAGACTCGCTGTCAACTGTCGTCCGTTTGAAATGAGTGCTATATATAATGTTGGCTCGTGTCCACGACCGTTATATATTTCGGTGTAAATTTCACGAGACGAGATTTGCAGCGAATTCCCGCTTTGGGAAACTTGGATCACGTGTCTGCGGAGCTTGTTGCGTGGCTATCTCACGTGGTCCCACAAGATCACATCGTGACCGCCCGATTCCGCGCTAACACACGTGGACGCGCTGAACGTGCTTCATGCAATTGGAGACGCCCGTCTATCGTGGAGACAGCGTGAGGGAGATCGAAAAAGGGCTCCTATCCCTCGCGCTGTCTTCCTTATTTGTTGCGAAACACTTTACGAAAACGCCGAGCGAACACTGGATCCCGAGAGCTGGGATCCAGTTAAGGCGCTATAAACGTTTTCGTAAACCGTAAATGTTCCCTATAGATCCGCTTTCCGTGAAACAGCAATACTTATTGTCAAGCCATACGCGGGTATATATGGAATGTCAGACGCATCCGAAGGCTTTTACTTCGCATACTTTCAGCGTGAATCCAAAGCGACATTGTGCGTTTGGCGCCTTATCTAAACCGCGTTACGTTCCGAATCGTTACGTGACGGCCGTCGAAACCGGACGGCACGCGGATTACAAGGAACGATCAGGAGCGCGAACCAAGCAACGCCCGAAGAAAGAGGGAGACGCCATTGTTCGTCGACTTAGCGCGTCGTTGGCCGTGTTGTTGGCGCGTCGGCAGCGCGTGTTGCTGGACGATCGCGAATTACGGAGGCACCGTTGCGCAACTTGGATGTTCCTACGTGAAACAGGTTGCATGCCTTCCGGCAGGCCGCAGTCCGGCCGCGGATGGACGGTGAGAAGTGACCTACTGTTCCGCGAACGCATCCGCCGCATTAATGGACTTCCCCTTTCGTGGTCAAGCGTTAATGGCAATTTTCTTTGTAGCTTTTTTATTTTATTTTAATTTCCGAGTCTCATCTCACAAGCACTTGGGTGGTTGCCCTCGTATTATTTTGCTTTATTTTTCTCCCGGGTTGCGTTTTGCTTTTGAAGCTCTCTTAATTTTGTTGCGGCTGTTTTTGTTTTGCAGTTTTAATTCGTGCTTTCCGAGTCCTCTAAGAAAGTGTCTGCACTCGGCCACTCGCTGCTTGCTTGATAGGCGTAAGTGCTCAATGTTTGCGGCGTGCCGCTTTGCCCATGGAGATGATGTTCGACCGGGTTTTACTGCGTTCCGATTTCACCGCTCCGTACTGAAAGAGAAGAAGGCTTTTGTGCAAATGCGCGTGCGCGCTTTCATTTTCTGAGCGGGTCCGGATAATGATGAATGCTGCTGCGTTCGTGAGGTGCGTTCTCTTCGTTCATAGGGCTGTGCGGCAAATTAGGGGGCTGAGTTCGTGGAAATTGGACTAGGTCTTGTACTCGCCTCTTTGTTTCGAGTGCAAGGGGTCTGTCTCTACGCGGTTGCTTAACTGTTCGTTCGCATGCTTTTTGTTTTACTAGGAAGGTTTCTTTTTTTATTAGTTTTTCTTTGTTTGATTTGAGATAGTGAAGGTATTTAACCGTTTTTTCAGTTACCCAAACAAATTGCATTTTCTGACTACTCGGACATTAGTCTTCACGGTATGCTATTCATTATCTCGAAATTCAAAATAGCGATTGAGAAAACCGTAAATGAAGATGATGCCGAAACCAGCATTAAATTTTCGGCGCGCTCTCCAGTGGTGTGACGTCCCAAATGGTACAAACTTTCAGGTCGTGCAGGTAGTCTTAAACAGAGTATGTCGAGTGTTTTGTTCCCGTGCTTTTCAGTCAATCAGCTACCAGGCATTCTTTTCCCACCGTCAAACGTCTTGTAACCAGTTGGGAACATGGCTTACTGCCCACTTTGTACCATTTCTGTTGCCACACTTCAGTGTTGCCACTAGGGGCTTCCGGGCTTGAGAAAATATTCCGAAAACGAAACTCGAAAATTCAATAAGTTCGCGAAATGTTTTTCTTTTCACACAGTGCTTGGGGAACTGGGACAGCCGTGTCTATCGTTGTGTTGAGCCAATTTTGAGGCAAATCACCAACCATGAAAAAGTTGCCGGAGTACCCCTTTAATATTTGCTTTCAATGCGCGTACTGTGAGTGACTTCTGTACGATGTATTTTTTTTTATGTGATTGGCATATCTGGATTTAGAGCTACTAAGCTTTCAAAAGCTGCATGCCATTTTGGAATCCCCGTAAATGCTACGCGCCGAGTACCTAACGGAGAGTAGGAAACAAAAGCGCGCGGTGACGTCCGAACTGTCCGAACGCCGAGCTGTAGTTGGAATTATTACGGGGCTACTCGCCGAACCCGTTAGAATGCGGAACTTCCCGCGTCCGGCTCTCGTATTCGAACGCATCCGACGATCGCAGTGGAGACAAAAGGCAGCCATACCTTTACTCTATATCCACTAATCTCTCCAATCAGATCTCGGCGTTCTGACGTCTCTGCCAGCTCTCGTCTCCTTCTCTCCCCCAGTTTCTTGGTGCATAGTAGCAAAATGTGTTAGCGTTAGAGTTGTGACTCAAGGAGCTCTATAATCCGGGGTCACACCCCTTATTATACATCATACCAAGTACATTATGAACACAGATCCGAAAGCGAGTCACCGCGAGATCCGTGCTTCGAATGTCCCATGGCAATGAGTTCAAGGAGAAACTTGGCACGCGGCATTCGAACCACGGATATCGGGGTGACTCGTGTTCGCAGACTGTCTTGAAGCATGTATGAGCAGAGTGACCCCGGTTTTAGGCTGCAGGGCAGTCCAGGGCGGTAAAGCCCCTCGATAAAATTCACGCTTGGCTTGCAGGGCGGACCAGAGTCGTTAATACGAAGTGTTTGGCGTTCTTAAAGGCCGACGACCAGACACGAGATTCTGCAAGGCAGAAGATACTTTTTATCCTGGGATAGGAGGAAACGGGGGTAGAGGGGGGAGAGGAGGAAGTGCGGGAAAAGTGGAAAGCGCGAACTGGTTGTCGGTCTCTCAACAGGCCGACGTATACTTCGCGCTTCCCACTTTTTCCCGCGTCCTCCTTATATATATATCCTCTTCACTTTTTACCTTGACATCCCCTCGCAGCTTAGGAGAGGGAAGCGCTAAGAGGATCGATCTTCCCTGCAAAAACCCAAAATTGTAAGTCCACTTAAAAAAAAAAAAAAAAAAAAAAGATTTGGACAGTTCGGCAATTACAGGAGCGTATATTCGACAACCGGGGGGGATGACCACTTCCGTCCGCCATTTTGGGGCCCTGACACGGGACTTCTTTTGCGATTTCTGAGAAATTAAGAAGAGAAAGAAGTCACGCCATTTTGTGTTATCACGAAATCCGCTGGTTCTAGCGGGCAACAAGCTCTGCCCATGGGCCAAACTCTCTCAGTATAATCAACTGGGGCAGACCAGACTGTCGCCATCTACCGGTAAGAGCGTGAACCCCCGAAACTGGGAAATTCCCGAAGCACGTGACGGCCCAAATAGTGGTATGCGTGGTAGGGTCTGCTCCAGAGAACCATGTCTATCAAGGGCCACGTGCTCGCGTGTTATGGACGCCTGGTTCGTCTTTATTTCCATTTTTGTGTTTCCTCCCTCTCCTCTCGGTTGTCCGGGAATGTTCCTCGTAGGTCGGGCTCCCGCCGCGCCGTGATAGCGCCCCCTTGCTCCGCGCTTGCCGGCGCCGGAATGCATGCAGATGGCAGGGGTGTCGAGAACGTGCGCAAACATACCCCTCGCCTGTCTGCCCGATACCCCCTGAAGGAATATAGGCCTGTGACTTTCCCCCCAAAAAACGTCATCACTCGTGGATCCCCGTAGCATGGCATGTGCCGCTGTTCTTGCCGTTTCTGCCGCTGCACAGATTGCTAAGCTGGCCCTTCTGTCCTGTATCCCATCAGCGCGGCCCATGTTTATTATATCCCGGGGTCAGCCTGCGAGAGCGTCTCCGCCATTCCTAATCGACAAAAAAAAAAAATCGACGTTTTTTTTGTTTTTGTTTTTTTATTTAGAGCGCTTTTTAACGCTTACGGATGTAAGTATGTAAGAATATATACATCGTACACGTACAGCGACGGACGGCGGGGGAAGAATATGAAGAGCGAGTTTGTGGCTAACCGTATGTTTACCTTTCTCTTAGCGAAAGTGTATATGTGTGTATGCGATGTGTGGTCTGCAGTCTGATGAGAGCTTGCAGATGGCGCTCGCCGTCGGCCAGTTTCGCGTCGGGATTGATGGGTGTTTGGTCTGGTATACGCATGGGCACGTTTACTAGCTGGCTCCCGAGGCGCTGCTGACACGCACCGGATTCTTGATTTTGCGTTCTGACTTTGTTTTTCTCTCGGGTAACCGTTTGAACCTTCTCGTAATAAAAGAAAAGAAAAAAAAAAAAAGATTAAAGTGACGGTGTTTTTACGATCATGTTTCAAAAAAGTTTGTTGACGAATGCGTTTGTTTTCTTGGCGTTTGACAACGCGGAAGTGTCGGGAAGGTTGTCATCGCGAGCATCGTGCGCGTTAAATGGTGAAAGCACCCGGCTCTGCGAGAAACAAACGGTCCGTTACCGTTAGCAAGTTTTTTTGTTGTTTTTCTTAGTTTGTTTGTATTTAAAAGATTTTCATGACGTTTGCGTGTGAAACGCCATGAGGATCATATGGCTTTGTTTTGCGCTGAAAGTGGGTTGTTCCTCTTCTGACGGCGTCGTATTCGCCCACTTCTCTCCTCCGTTTCAGGCGTGCACGTCATGCCGAGACCGGGGATTTTGTGTGCAGGCGTAAGCATATTTTCAGCACTTGCCGATCGCTCTCTGTGGACAAAATTGTCTGTCTCACAAGCATCAAATGCTGCCAAAGGCGCGGGCATAAAAGCGTAACTTTGGAAGAAAAAAAAAAGTGCCTTTAGTCCGCGAGTTGTCGAGCAAACAAAGCATTCTGCGGAGTTAGGCTTACGCACCTGTACCTTTTTCTGCATTGTAGACATTTGGGCCTTAGCCAATAAGGTTGCGACATGGGCCGATAACAAGTCCGCAGATCTAAGGAGAAAGCAAGAAACGTGGTCATAATACGACACGCCCTTACCTTTTTAGTGTTTGGCTTTCCGAGTGCTTTGCAAAAAAATTAACTCACGAACTTTTTTTTAATAGTCATTGACGCTTTAAAAGAAAGCACTCCAGTGGTTTTTTTTTTCTTTTTTTTTTTTCTGTTTTACGATAAGTTGGCGAACTGTGGACCCAACGTCAGGGGCGCGTTTGCGTTACCACGCCAAATGCGAGGCGCGAGTCCCGGAGGAACCGGCTGTCGTCTGCTAGCCAAGACTCAAGAGTCGTCTGCTCCGAAACCAACCAACTTCGGATGAACGTCCACCGCAGCAACATATCCGTTCGCTAGAATAGCGAGCACTTCGGGAACAGTTCACGAGACAACCGTACGCTCAATTTAGCCGCGAATCTGTGACGGGTGCTAATGCCAGGACACAGTGCGATGTTTTGAGCGGAAATGGTCGATTACACGGCTACGGCGTTACGAGCCGAAAAAATATCGAGCGGGTACGGGTGCGGCGTCAACGGGTGTGGCGTCACTTTTTTGGTTTAGATATAATTGAAACTCACAAATTTGTGATTTTTTATGCTTTATTCTTAATATCTTCTTGTTATTTGCGATTCCATTTCCCAAAGCACTGCTAAGCAGCTCTACGTCTTCGAATTGGCGAAATGTGGAATATTATTTCTGTAATCTTAATTTAAACATCAACAGATACCGAAATCGAAACTTCGGTTGCGTCAGGCAACGTTGGTCTCGTGTCATCAGAGTCATGGCCACGTCACGTCGAACCACATGTTCTTGTGACGTCTTGGGGGGAAAGGTACAGGACACGTGACGCGGGCAGGCCGCTTCGGATGGCGCAAAAAGTGACGGCCCGGGGGAGAGAAGGAAGGGGAGAAGACGAAAGAGGAGAGGGGGAGCGGAGAAATCGGACATGGGGAACAAGTTGGGACAGGTCGGGGGAAGCGAGTCCGAGCGGGAAGACGCGCCGACAAAAGTGCCAGGGTCCAGGGAGCGCGCGAAACAACGCACCAGAGAAGCACAACGGAAAGGCTTCCTGCTGGCGTCAGCGCCCCAAACCCCGAACCCTCCGAGCCTTGTGAAGCCCGGATCGCCTAAATCGCAAGGCCACCCGCTGGTGTCAGCGCTCCAAGCCCCTGAACCCTGTGGGCCCCGGAGCCAACTCGCCCACGCACCAGCACAGTGACGGACAGCCCGGGACGCCAGCCCATCAGAACGCCGCAACGGTCGGTGAGCTGCGGGCGGCACCAGCACCGGCTCCTATTATTATTATTAAACAGTAAATATCGTTCTTGCCTCGTCTCTCCTCACCTCAGCGTGGGCCCGCCACAGCGCGTCTGTGCCTTCCCTACGGGCGTCGTCACAGTCTCCTTTATGCGACGGCGGGCGAACGTAGAGCAAAGCGCAAATGTCGTCTGCTTCTCAATTTTCGCCGGTGTAGTTTGCTACAACATCCTGTGGAAACTTGTGAATGACACCCTCCCGGGGCTGGTCAACTGGTAATTCGAGCAGGCAGCAACACAACATCGTGAGCCTATGGATCTTTCGACGTTCATCGCAGCTAGGCATCGGAGATGCGACCCGCGCTCGTATCAAACGAAACGTCCTTTTCAAGCTAGAGCAGCGGCGAGACAAAACAGACTGCTCCCAGCTCTCAGCTCCGAGAAGCGCACAGTGCAGCGCAAACTAGCGCATCCGTGTTACACCGGGTGATCACGTGACGCCGTTGAACCAACAAGTCGCAGAAGTCAGGTATCGTTTGAAAACGCCGCTTGACTGTGATCTTTGCTGTCTGGGCGCAGAAAGAAGGGCGTGCCACGGATTTTGAATAAATGTTTTATAGGGAAATTAAGCGCCCATAAATGGTTACTTCGTTTTTTTTTTTTTTAATGACTTTTAGGTTTTGTAGATTGAATTATCAGCATAAATGAACGATCCCGTAATCCACTTGAGTGCCCTTTGAAGAAACGCGGGTTGTGCACGTCTTATCTTCGTGATTCGTTGCTTGACGTTCTCATCCCTTATCGCCTCAATCTCATCGGCAGAGTGATAATATTTTTCTCGGGGCTCGCTACGCGCTGCCTTCCGTAAAGTTGCATCAGGGCGTAGAGGGACGGCCATATTTTAGAGCGTAGGTGTTTGGAAACCTGAGCACCACGGGTGTCGAAACAACGACGGCACTCGTAAAAATTAACTTTTATTAAATTAAAAAAAAAAAAAATACTCGCTCGACTGACGGGGACCGTGACTCGCTTGCTTCGTGGGCTTTTATTTATTTTTCTTTCGTCTTTCGTAATTTCAATACGGCGGAGGCGAGGCTTATTTATTTCGACCGTCAAGTGCTCGGGCCAGCCACCCACGTCTAAAGCTCAAAAAAAGCCACGTAGAGAAAAGCGGACAAGAAATTTAACAGAAAGTGGACCATGCGCGAAAATCGTTGCGGCAAGTCCTATAAATATAAGTCTGTCGAGTTAGACCTTTACATTGCTGCTGTACTTATACCGAAGATGCCTCCCGCATGAAAAACAAAGAGTTTAATGATTTTTTTCTTTTTTATGTGATGTCGAGTTGGTATTTTATTTTAAGTATGGTAGAATTACGTGCGGACACGCCTCCGACACCTTCGAAGCATGCTTGCTCATGTGTGCGTGGAACATGTCTGCACACTGTCTCATGTACAACCGCAAAGCAAAAAAAAAAAAAAAAAAAAGATTGTGATGGCGTGCTGCGCGCATTTTCGAAGGTCGACTTTTTTGAGAAATAAAATTCAAAAAAAGAAAAAAAAAAAGAAAGTTAAAAAGATATAAATAAAACCAGCGAAAAGCGATGGAATAGAAAACGCGAGCGGGTGGTGCGATGCTGGCCTGTGAGTGCACTGCCGGGCTCGTGCGTGCCACCGCGCACTCTGGTGGTCTTTGACGCGCTAATATTAGAAGGTAGTTGAAGCGACGCATCTGCTCCACTTCCCGGGCTCAAATTGTGAACCCCCCCTCACCCCTTCCTTCCTCAATTTCCGCCGAGCACTTAGGCGGGAAATTCGTTCCCTCCGACTTTTAGATATCGACTGTCGCAATTCTCGACTCTGCGTTTTTCTTTGGATTTTTTTTTTTTTTTTCTTGCTGGAGACATTTTTGGTTGAATACCGGGTGAGAATCGCACTTGATTGGCGGCGAAACGTTTTCCCGCACTGCAGTACCTTTTTTTTTTTTTTTTTTTGTTGTTTAGGGTTAGATGTGGAAAGGGTTTAGCGTCGCACATTTTCCATTATATAACGACCTGTTCTTCGTTAGTCGCACCTATTTGTCCGAATTGTTTTCTCCCCTTTCCATTTTTTGTGGGTGAACTTTGTCTGTGTAGGCGCGCGAACATACAAAACGAGAGAGACGCCACCTTCCGCCATCTCCTTGCGAACCCGCATTCGCGCGAGTGTATCGTAGAAGTCAGCGCCGCACGACGGCGCACAGGAAAACTACTAACGTTATTTAATCGGATATTTTTTTTTCGCGCAACGTGTGATTATTTTGGCCCGCAAAGTCGTGTATTGTTCTATCAGCTGGTCGGGAAGTTTAAAGCCGGACCCACACTGCTTAAACATCATACAAAAGACAGTCTGCAAAGACGAGTCACCGCAATATTTGTGGTTCGAATGCCGCGTGCCAAGTTTTCCCCTTGAACTCGTTGCCATGCGGCACTTGAAGCACGAATCTCGCGGTGACTCGCGTTGAAATCTGTATGCGGGCTGTCTTTTGTATGATGTATAGAGAGTATTCACTGGCGGCCATAGCTGTGTGCGCGACTGCTCTGTGCGTGCTGACGGCGTGCTTCCACAGTTCTTTCGCCACGTGCATTCCGCACCACCAAACCTGCCGTGAGCTCGTTCTGAGCATGCGCTCTAAAGATCGCCCTCAAATATGGCGTCCAGTGAATACTCCCTATACAAGCAGTGCGACCCCGGCTTTAGGCGTGTGCGCCGTTCTGCGAAAAACCGCGTCTGTTGTGTGCGAACGTTTGAGTACGCGCCCCAGTGACAATGCGCTGGTACGATCGCTGCGCCGTTTACGCCGAAAAGGCCCGCTGGGTTGCATCCTGCTATATTTCACCAAAAGCGTTACGATTTCGCGACAACATTGTGACAAATATAATTTTCTGAACAATAAAACTAACGTTCGAAGCCCCGCTGCACTGACGTGCCCGTTACGGTAGACATAGGCGAATTTCTGAATATTTCGATTACCGATTAAAATGCAATGCTATCCCATTGTTCTTTGTCTCGGACACAGACTGCAGTAGTTGTAATGGGATATTTAGCAAAATCTCTCGCTGTTCGACGTCGGTTTGTTGACTTCGTTGAGTGCGCTTCTCATCGGACACAGTGTAATGCGGAAAAGCGACATCCGCCGAACGGGCACCGAGCGAAGTGAGTTTGGTGCTGTCCGCGTTAGATCAATTCAAGCGTGGCGTACTTTACGGGCATGCTTTATGACGACGACGGGTCCCTTAAACATCTTTCTCTCGTAGCGCATGTAACAGGGAGGACTGAAGCGCCATACGTTCCCTCATAAAAATGACGCAGCTCCCTTCTTCGTGGCTTACTTTACCGCATAACAGTGGCGATCGCAGAGAAGCACTCTTTCAAAACAAATCTCTATCTTGCAAAAAAAAAAAAAAATCTATATATCTATTAGGATACATGTATGCAGGATAGGCTGCGATATTCCCTCGGGCTGCGTATACAGGGGTGGAACGGCTGCGCCATTTGCGCCATTTTGCGCCAGACGCGTTTGTCTGCGCCATCCTGCACCATATCGCGGAAACTGCGCCACTGTCAATTACTTGCGCCATTATGCGCCAGACCTGCAAAACGGGCGCCAAAAATGTCGTACTTTGTTTCGGTTTCGATTTATTATACGCTGGTCGGTTGGCAACGCTGAGTAAGTTTAGCTTGCTTGGCCGGCTTTGGCTTGGCTACAGTCGTTTGTCTGTTCCTTCTTTTTTTTTTTTTTTTCTTTTTTGTTGATGTTTTCTCCGCAACGCATCACGAGACGGAAGCAACGGAAGCGCGCCGCGCGAAAAAACTCGATTGTTGGGTCGATCGGGTCCACCTACTACCTTGTGCGACTGGATTTATTCTTCAACTATCGGTGGTTAAATAAGTCGGCCGAGGTCGAGTCGTCAAGCGTCAGATTGACTGAGGCTGTGCAGACCGGGATCCGAACCTCAGCCACTCGAAAACATGAGCAAAAGTAAGTTGTTTTTTCACTACTTCAATGTAGAAGTTGAGATCGCATTCCCGCTAGGTAAATCGTGATTTGATGGAAAGGAAACGCGGCGACGGCAGAGTGTTGGCCATAGTTATCGGTATTATCGGCACACTAAAACTCCCTATGTATGAAGTCTCTTTATCGTCCGATTCGAAACCTTTTCGGCTAGCAGCTCTCACGCGAGCGGTAGACCTGCTCGGCGCACTTTAGCCTTGCTCACTTACACTCCTGTCTTTTGCTGCGAATACGATGGCTCTGTTAATTGCACTGTGCTACTTAGAGATGATCTGAGTTGCACAATAGGACGAGCTCAAATTTTTGATACTTTCCCTGTTCCTCCGCGCGACTGCACGTGCACGTCCGCCGCTGGCGCACGACACGTGGTTCGCGGATACAATGTATGTTGGACATGTGTGGGTTCTGCGGTAAGCAGTTTGCTTCATGTCTACCTACAGGATGCCAGGCCCTACCTAGTCTGTAGTTTGAGCGGCTGAAAGTTTCTGGTTTGGATGTTTTTGGTGAAAGAGTGGGTTGT
This sequence comes from Ixodes scapularis, assembly GCF_016920785.2. NCBI lineage: Eukaryota > Metazoa > Arthropoda > Arachnida > Ixodida > Ixodidae > Ixodes > Ixodes scapularis. Next base: position 18,739,140 of record NW_024609868.1, read on the forward strand.
AATTTTTTTATGGTTCGGGTTTTACGCGCTTGCATTTGTAAAACAAATTTGATTCAAAACTGAATAATGTAATCGGTGTCCTGTTGTTCATTTGCGGTCTTTCTAGATGCTAGCACACTGATAAATAGCATTTTATTTTATTTTTTGTTTCAGAGCGGCACACCAAGTTCAATTATAGCGTTCTACACGAGAAGGACGGAAATGGGGACCTAATCGCTGAGTGGTGTAAGAAGAGTGCCAAAGAGTCCGATGGCTTCTGCATTATTTGTAGTACTCCTGTGAACTGCTCTCAGCATGGTATCTCTGCAATCAAGCGCCATGCGTCGTCAAAGAAGCACGTAAGCCGTGCCTCAAAGCTTCGAAACTCTGAAGGGAGACTTCGCAAGTCAGGTCTTGTTCAAAGTAGCCTCGACTTTAGTCGATACGAAGCAACAGTTTCTTTGGAAAGCAGCACCGTAAAGGCAGAAACTGTTTTCGCGTTGTCCGTGGTTGCAAGCTCTCTACCGTACACATGGGGGGATACCGCAACAGCCATTTACCCACACATGTTCCCAGACTCCGAAATTGCAAGAAATTTCAGGTGTGGACGGAAGAAATTGTCATACGTCATCTCTGATGGACTTGGTCCATACTTCAAGTCAAAGGTGATCGAGGAGCTTGTGCGACCGAACGTGTTTTACGCGGTCATGATTGACGAAACGCCCAAACCTGAAGAGAAAGTTCAGCAGCTGGATGTGCTTGTGCGCTTTTACTCGGACACTGCAGGACGCGTCGTCGTGGAGCATCTTCAATCGTTTAACCTTGGCCACGCTACAGCTGACACACTGTTTTTATGTGTCAAAGAAGCACTTCTGGAGCTGCCCAACAGGAACTTGCTGTGCCTCTTCACCGATGGACCCAACGTCATGAAGAGCTTGAAACGAAAAGTCAAAGAAGATCTGAGCCCTCATATGCTTGAGATGAGCGAATGCACGCTTCACAAGGTGCATAATGCATTTGCGGCAGGCCTCCACTCCTTCTCCAGTGACTTGGAGTCCATCGTAGCCGATGTTCACCACTATTTTAAATTCGCAGCGAGAAACGCCGACATGAAGCAAGTGCAAAAGAAGCTAGGGCTTCCTGTGCTCGAGTTTCTAAGACACGTGAACAGCCGTTGGTTGACACTACTGCCTGGACTTGAGCGACTCCTCGACCAGTTCGAAGCGCTGCAGGAGTTCTTCTCCAGAAATAAACCTGTCAGAGCGGCGGCACTAACAAGGCATGAACGCCTTGCAGCTGCATTTTCTGACAAAGCCCTTCGAGCAAAGCTTCTGTTTGTGAAAAATGCAGCAGAGCTGTTCCAGAAGTTCGAGACACTTTTCCAGAGTCAAGAACCACTGCTGCACATTCTGTACGAAGAAATGGTTCTTCTTGTAAAACAAGTACTCGGACGATTTATAAGGCAGGAGTCATTCTCCACACTGACTGGTACTCAGCTTAAAACTCTGGATGTTCACTCGTCGGCGCTGTGGAAGGAAAGACCAGAGGTTGGGCTCGACACAGAGAAAGCATTAAACTCATGGACGGCCTCCGAAAAGAAAAGTCTCTACATCGGTGCCCGTGCGTTCTACATTGCATGTGCCGATTACCTGCTTTCAAGGCTGCCTTTGGACAACAAGATACTTCTCCATCTGAAGTTCTTGAAAGCAAACCATGACTCGTCCACCGTGTCTGTTCGATACATTGCTTGTCAACTCCCACAGGTCATCCCAGCTGGTGATGTGTCTGCCTTGACAGACGAGTGGAATGCCTTAGCATGTGAAACCTGTGACTGGAACTTGACAGAAGACCTAAACACCTACTGGAACAAGGTGTTTTCTTTGAAGAAGGCTGGCTCGAACGAGTGCAAGTATGAAAAGCTTGTGAGGCTGGTTAAAGCTGTCCTGTCCCTTCCCCATGGGAACGCTGACTGCGAGCGTGGTTTCAGCGAGAATAAGTATGCCCTGCAACACCGCAGCTCCATGAGCATAACGAGCGTTTCTAGCCTGCGGCAGACGAAGACCTACCTGAGACGGTATGAGGGGGATGCTACGAAAGTAGAGCTAACCAGACCTCTCTTGAAGTGTGTACGAGATGCTCGAAAACGCTGCATGGAACGTGTGGAGAAGGAACAGGAATCTCTGAAGAGTGCGAAGAGGAGACGGGAAAATGAACCGCATGAGAAGAATGAGCGGATGAAACTCGAGGAAGAGAAGTCTCACCTGCTGAGCAGGATGTCCTCAATGAAGTCTCTCCTAAGTAGCGCCCAAGAACTAATTAATCTTGGAGTCAAAAACAAGGACCTGGGGAAAGTTGAGAGTGGCAATATCCTTCTTGATGAGGCAAACACAGGCTTGCCTAAGGTGCTCAAACGGATTGAGCAAATTGATGTTATTTTAATGAAACCAAAGTAAACAATGTAACTAACATTCAGCGGGATGCTAACCTAGTGCAGTATCACATAACTTTTTTTTGTTTACTAAAGCTAAGTGTGTTCATTTCTAGCTTCAATAAAATATTTAAAATGTTTCTTTACCTCTGCCATGATTCTTGTAAAACATTTTTTGACGGAAGAAAGTTGTTACGACTATGAAATCTTGGCCAGGTGCTATGCAAAGTATCCTTTTATTATAAACTACTAATTGTACTTGGACCTTTGTGAATAATGATAAGTAAACCATGCAAAAAATAACGATGACAAAGGGAGGTTGCAATGCTTTTTAGTTCTCATTAAAGGGTCACCAAGTTCCAAGTTTCGGCATCTGTTGCAATGTTCTTCAACCTAGTTGAACTGATCTCCCATCTCCTGAGGCAAACACTCTTGTTGCTCACTGCTGCTAAGCACAATCGAAATTGCTCCTGACCTTGTCTCTAAGATTCAGGCTGAAGTGCCCCTTACCTGAAAAGAAATCTGATCTGAGCTGCTCCTAACCTGCTCCAAAATGTAGTTTGGGCCGCTCCCAGTCTGCTCCAAAACGCAGTTTCAGCTGCTCCAAAGGCTGCTCCCAAATATATTTCATCAGTTCCACCCCTGGTATATCATAATTAATGACTCTTTGTTTTTTGTTTTTTTTAATTTAATATTTAAGGAGAGAAGATCGAGTATAGTTAGGGCATTTGTAAAGTCCATCGACTAGGCAGAGAAGATTCACTGTCCTATACGTTTATCTTTTGTGCCAGATTCCTCGTCTACCTACTATTTTTATTCGGGCCCTCGAATGTTCATAAGGTTCAGCTAACGAATAAAGAGATCCGTTGAAAGTAAATAAGCTTTATCAGTGGACGAAGAGAAGCCTGGGGTGTTGGATTTTTCGTGCAATACGTTGAAGCGCATAACTAAATAACGAGAGCTCTGAATTAAGAAGACGCGTGCTTTCTCTGCAACCGTTTAAACTTAGAAAGAACAAACGTATAGATTTTTGTGTTTTGTACTAAATTTATTTGCTAAGAATACTTTTTGGATCATATTTGAAATTTACCTAAAATTGACATTCATTCGTGGTCATGCTGTGTCTTGCAGTGACCGTAGTTTGCTTCAAAAGTGGCTGCCTCGATGGTGCTTTTCAAATAAAACGGGTGGGTCTCATCATAGCATACAGCTGCGATGTCATGAATGTCGAGGGATGGTTGCGCAGGAGTAGAAAAGAAAAGCAAGGTCTTTCTCATTTATTGAGCAGGCCAGGCATACGTAGATGTTTCAAACGCCAAAAGCATAGTTTCTTCACCCGACATCGAAATCTCCTAAGAACTGCTTCGCGCAACGTATAAATAATGCGCAAACCCTTTTTTTCTTCTCTCTCTCTTTCTGGATGTGATAGCGAGTATAGTACGTCATACTTCTGCTCGGTGCAGCAGTGTGGGTGGCTTTGCTAAAGGCGCAGACACTGCTGGAGATCGATATAGGTCTATGCGTGGCATGGTCGTAAAAAATGACCGATAGAGTAAGGAACGTTGCTTTTGTTCGATGAATTCGCCCTGACAGAAGACGTCGCCTTTTTTTGTCCCAATCTGTGTACGATGCGCTATTGTATGGAGGCAGTGGTCAGTTTATCGATCAGAGCCCGAACCCGGTAACTTTGGTTACGTTTTTATAGGCACGTCGGTCGTAGTATCATCAAGGCCTTGATGGTAGTTTATAACGTCTTGGATTTTAGTTTCGTCCACTTATGTGACGTGTTTTTTTCTTTTTTTGCTGGGAAGAAGCATTCTACACGAGGTCGGCGAGTGGGGGTAGCCCGCAAACCGGTTGGGACATTCTTGCTTTAAAAACACACACACACACACACACACACACACACACACACACACACACACACACACACACACACACACACACACTATATATATATATATATATATATATATATATATATATATATATATATATATATATATATATATATATATATATATATATATCCATCCTTTTAGGTGACGAAATTTCCTTAGCTTTGCCACCTATTCGATTTATCAACTAGCCTCGGTGACTGTCATACTTTGCACATAAAGTTATCCATGAGAGCGAAAGTGTTGAGCTAACCGTCGCTGCCACAATCCACCCCTCCCCCCCCCCCCCCCTTCTTTTTTTTTTTACAAGAAAAGAAATAAAAAAGAACAGAACGGTGTTGCTAAGTAAAAAAAGTTATGGATTAAAAATAAAGGACGAATAGGACACACTATATAGTCGATGACAGGCTAAGAGTTCAGGGGAAGCTCCTCCCCCCTAATTACAATTTAGCAGACTGGACACCGGAGAGGAGGTCTCCAACCACTCCAGCGTTCGCTCTGCTGCTATAGTTTAAAAGGGTGAGATGAGTTTCCCGTGAACTCTTAAAGGGCTACCACAACGAAATGTCGGTGCTCATTTCTTGGTCTTTAGGTGAGGAGAATCACATGGGACACCCCAATCTGTCGTTGAAAAAGACACGAAAAAGAATTTTAAAACGAGTTGAACGATTAGCAAATGGCACCTGGTCGATGTCGTTAATCCTCGTTTGCACCATCTAGGAACATTGACAGGCAGTGACGATGCGTGTCTCGCCTAACACTATAGCCTCGCTGGTGCCCCATGCCTGTAAGCATGCGCAGCGTGCGCGTGAACGTAGCTTTGGCAAGCTTGTAATTGCAGGCACTTGCCCGCACGAGCAGAGACATGGCGGCGGCCAGATGCCCTGCTTGCAATCGTCTGGTTGACGTCAGCCTCGCGCCGCAGCTTTGCTCGTACCGAGGCAAGTTACGTCACGATTGCGCCGGACACTCTTTACAAACGTGCGATGGTCATTTACGAGTATTGTGGATCATGTTCAGCCTATTTCTGAACACGATTGGTGTAACCTGTCACCGACTATAGATATTTAATGCTGATGATATACGGTCCAACTTTCTGCCTCACGCACCGTTTCTCTTTCTTGTTTTTTTAGCTTCGAGATGGTTTATATTTTTGGATATTCGTTTCGGTGATTTATCTATAACTTGTCGGGAGGCGGCTTATTTATTAAGTGACATATCGAACTTTGTGAGTCTCCCAAACTCCGACTTCAACCCCTCCCAAAGAATAAGGTAAACGGGAAGCTCCCTCGAGAAGGAAACTCGCCGTGTCCCGGAAGTCCGCTGCGTGACACACTTCCGCTGTTACCTGCCTTTTCCCCTGATTACACGGAAACTCGCTTCCGTCGCTTTGTTGTCGTGTGGTTGTCGCGCGGGCGTTTGCTCGCGCGCGTGTTCCTACTGGAACCTGCTACATGTCGTGTCGGTACACTGACGCAGGTGGCGGTGCGTCTTGCGTCACGTGATGCCGTCATTTTCGCTGTCGTCGCGGCTACAGCGGTGGGACAGCAGGCAACACTGGCAACGATCGCTTCTGATCGTCGGTCAACCTTGGACCCCATAGCGTGTCGAGCTCCGTCGCGCACGCCACCCTCCCGCCATGTTGTGACGCACGAATCGCGTGTGCCCACGGGGCGCTCGGGGCGGGCAATGGTGGCCGCGTTGTACCACCATTTCCTCTTGCTCCGTCTTGCGGACAAGACCTTGGCCACCGAATCTACGTAGAAAAAAAATTGCTGTACTGCACGATAAAGAAAGAAAAAAAAAAAGAACGATAAATACGCTTGTAGTCCACTTGGTAACACAAAATACTGAAGAAGGTGTAACCCCTACGTGGTACTCGTGTTCGAAGGAAGTTAGCCTAGGGGGTATTTTTGGCCTTCCTTCGAGCCGGACAAGGTAAACTCTGACGAGCACAGGAAGACGTATGTAATAAACACAACAAGATTTTTTTTTTTTTTTTGTGGGTATCTTTACTTTTTTTCTTTCTCTCTTTGCCCTTGACCTTTGTTGCAAGTATAATCTTTTATCTAGGGTGCCTCAATGTCTTTCTGTTTAGGGTGATGCCACCCTTTGTAGTACCAGATGCCGACAGCACGCGCTCACGGAAAACATACAAAGAAATCGACGAAAACAAAATGTCGCCATAGCACAGTCAGCGCCACAAGCGCGTGCAGGGACACGCTCTTTCACGCGCTTCTGAACAAAAAATGAAAACAAACGTGTGTGACAAAATGGCGAGATGCCACCACCCTAAGCAAAGCGGACATGAAGGCACCCTACTTTTATCATATCTCTTGTTTCCTTTCCCTCGTAGGTGGGGCGGCGAACACACTGAATATGTTTTGTTTTGGTGTCGGACAGAACGAGAAACCGTGTAATGATTGCCAGAGTGCATCTTGGATTAGCGAGCGCTTGGCCTCATAAGATCCTCGAGATCTTATGAGCAAGTATCTTATGATCTTATGAACCAGGATCGTATGATGCTCGATTTCGAGGATCATAAGATCTTCGAGATCTGGAGCGTGTAGCTCCGCGAGGCAGTTTCATTACGTCAATAGTTGGGCAAACATAACAGTTGCTCGCCTTAAAATAGACCTAAAAAAAAAAAAAAAAAAAAGCTTTGAGGACGTTTTAGCTTTTCCTTGAAGAATGGAACACGATAGTGTTATCGAGGCCCGCTCGCATTGCCTTTTCATTCGCTTCTCATGCTCTTCCTGCCAGTGAGCACGAAATGCGGCGGACATAACCTAAATAATAATAATAATAATAATAATAAAAAAAAAACGAAAAAAAGAAGCGAACATGGCTTGGTTAGTGGCGTGTCGGGCTGGGAACCGAAGGGGCGTGGTGTCAGATCCCGCCTAAAATGCTTAATTTCTTTTTGTTAAAGCAAATGCGTTACATTATAAAGTGAAATCATTTGAAACATGTGACGACCTTTAATTCGCATTACAGGTCATATTTTTAATCACTTTCATTCCACGCGTGACGTCACGTTTCACGTGAGCGTTGTTTGTTTGAAATTCTTTTCCGGAGTTCATGTGGCTGTGACGTTTCATGTGGCTGTGACGTCATGACCCTATTGACCAATCAGGATTTTCGCGTCACGCTACCGACGCCGGCTTTTCTGCCGCGCCACCGACGCCGGTTTTTCTACGACACGAGCTCCCAAACGCTATCACGTAAAAAAATGATTTGATGGCCTAAATTTGGGCAAGCATTACGCGCACAGAAAACGCGCAGGACGAGCTTAACGCGTGGGACAGCCAAGCAGCTTCTGGCAGGCGGCCCAAGATCCCACACATTTCATTGCCGTTCTCTTTTTCGGAATGCAGCTTAGCCCTTCATCGTTCAAAGCCCTACGAAGCACGACTGCGCCACCCGCACCCACGCGCTGCGAGGCAGCCCTCTTCTAGGAGAACACAATGCGGAATCTGGTGCGTTGCGAGAAAGCGGGCACGCGACCGCTTATTCAACTGATTGCCACATTGTCTGATTGCACCTGAAACTTAATTACCTCTCTCTTTCTCCCTCCCTCTCCTATTCTGAGCCTTAATTGGTAGGACAGGACCTACAACGCGTAAATAATGCGCGCATATCTTCATCTGTACTAGGCGCAGCGCTGAATACTAATGGCGTCGCTACTCCCCTCATTTTTGGTTAGAGATTCGCGTTTCTTGGCCATCACCGTAATTTGAAGGGGCCGGTAATTTGGCGACGTTGGGAGCGCCTGCCTTGCTGCCTCACTGACAGGTCTCTTTCAGTCTCCCTTTCCTCCCTCCCTCCCTTCCTTCCCTTTCCTCCCCTCTCCCTCGGCAGTTCACGTACCGACGATTCTGCTGCCACGGCAAAGCCCGCGAGGTTGGCTTTTCCGGCTAGCGCGCGATGTGGGGAAGCCGATAGCGGCGGCGGCGGTGGCGGCCTGGTGGCGTTGATTGGGTTTCTTTTTGCTTGTTGTTATTTTGGTGCCTACAATTTGCGGTCGCTAACCAACTGGAGCGGGAAACAGGTGCTACCGGCGACGACGTGGGGTACTTCTTGCGTTCATATTTGGCTGGTAGGTTGCCGTAGTAACGCGTTGGGGGACGGAGTGAGCCGAGTTGTCGCGATTGAAATATGAGGCCGCCATAGGGCGTGGATCGTCGAATTACTCGTTTTTTTTTTTTTTTTTGGTGCGCGGAGAATATTTTCGGATAGTTTTAACACGCAACGCATGATTTTTTTTTTAAATATTTTTTATTACATTGAACGGATATACTGCGTTCCTCAGTGAAACGACAATGCTACATCTGTGAGCTGTCGACTTCCAGTGAACGTTTCACAACCTGTTACCAATTCATGTACGCTTTTTCCGCGATGATTGCCTGCGCTACAATTCATTGTTTATAGACAAGCGTGCCACACTGGAGCTCTGCACACACTACGCATGCGCAGGAACCCGTAACGTCAGAGTCGAGTTGTATCCGCTTTTGAGCCGGAATCAGACGCGTGGTCGATAGATGGACGCGGATACTACACTCCGTTTCAACGTACGATGGACCGCAGCAGACCATACGAACCTTCCCAGCCAGTCCTACGCCGTGAATGTGCCACGTGACTACGCGGCCTGCGATTCCCTGCGCCCCCTCCCGAAGGTCACGTGATTGGCTTCCATTGCTTGTAGCGTCCTCTGCGTTCCATCGCAAGGTGAAACGGAGTCTGGACATCGAAAGGCAGCTCCCGAACGTTTCTTCCGATGTCGGTGTGATGCGGGCGCCGTTGCAACGCTCGGTACGGCCACTCAGTCGACAACGTCGTTGTTCTTTTCAGGCGCGGAGAAAGGAGGGCAATTAGGAGGCGAAAGATTGTCGGTGCCAATGCACTTCCGGGAAGCCCTGGCTGTTGCCGCTGCTGCGCGCCGCTGCCCACCGCCGATATAATTAGACCGGCCGACGCTGCGAGATCGAACGGCCGTTGACGAAGAGCAAAAGTATCGAGGTGGGAGCGAGCGTGGCGCCATCTCTTGCTGCGATGGTGAACCGAAGCGGGATCGCTCGCTTGGCCAGGCCTCGGCTAGAGGGCGTTGAAGGATTTTGAAAAGAAGTGACGTGATCGGGTACAAAGCGCGGCGTTCGCTCCGGTTACAGTGTACTCCGGTACGCTCGCACATTGGACTACACTGCTGGTGACCCGATTTACCGCTTTTGAACCCTATCAGAAATAAATCGTTGTCCAAATCGCGACAGCTAAATCATTTTAAGTTTGGAGAAGAGCCAGCGTAGACGATCACACTGAAGGAACCGGACACGATGTGGAAACAAAAGACGAGGACAGAAGAAAAGTTTAAATTTCAGTCCTAACCAATATTTTGAAAATTAACAACAACAACAAAAAAAGTTTATACCTGCATTCAGCCACTACAAAAAAAAAATAAAAAATAAAAGAACACATTTATTTGCTCGCATGGCCTCATATACAAACAGAATGCTGCTTTTGTGGGCCAGCTCTTTATTTTGTATGACTTGATTTGAAATAAAAATGGAATTGAATGGAAAAGAAAATGCAGAAAGGGCCACACAAGAAAACGGGAGAAACTTGCGAACAAACATACATACTCCATATTTTTTTTGTGTGTTTTGTTATTGTTTTCGGGTGCTTCCAACGGCGTCACCATCTCTTCATAACTTTCAACGACCCTGCAACTTTTTGGTGACCGACTTGGCCGATGGCCAGTTATCGGAGCCCGGAGGTGGGCCAGAACTCCGGCGTCGTTCACGGGTTTATCCCCGTCGAAGGTCTTCCTTCGACGAACGATAACCTAAACACTCAGTCTTTTGTTGTTGCCGTTATGTGTACAGTTTATTACGAAACGTGACCTTCAGGAACGAAAACAATGAAGACACGCAGGTTAGGTTAGCAAGCAGGTGCTTTTGCTGGTAGGGTAGGAATAATACGGATGACTGCGGCGGCATTTGTTGTTCAACTTTTCCTTCTGTCTTTCTTTTGTTTGTTTAATCGAGAAAGGGAAGTTGTTTAAGGAAGTCTAGGACTGGAGAAAAATGTTTTTGTTTATTTTCGACAACTGCACGAAGCAGTAAAGTATCCATATGAAAGTTACTGATAGCTTGAGAAAACGCAGGAAATCAAAAACCGTGAAAATTAACCCCCGAACTGTATTTGATTTCTTTCTTTTTTTTTTTTTTTTTGTTGTCAAAGTCGAGTAAAACCGATAAAAAAAAAAAGCTTTTTTCACTGACAAAAATCCAAACTTCCAAGACCCGATTAAATACCGATTTCTTGTCCCACACCGAGAATTTGAACCGAATAACTTCGAATCTATTGGGAGAAAAAATAACCCAGAGAAAACACCCCGTACTCGAAGAACAATAAACCACTAAAATCATAAAGCAAGAAGCGTTAGCAGAATAATTTTGGCGCCCTGCGCTTCTGAAGCTGTCACTGACTGTAGAAGTCGGGTTTTCGGCACTGCGCAATGGCATACTTTTCGGGTTTTAGTCTTGATTTTTGTGTGTGTGTTTTCTTTTTGTACAATTCAAGATGCGCGAGATAATCTGCTAATCGCTGCATCTCACTTTCAAGACTTCCGTTAGGTGAAAAATTGTGATATGATGATATGGTAGATGAAACATTGTGGTATGCAAGCTTTGACAGGGATAAGTTAGCCAGTCTGAGTGGGTGTGCGGTGTCTCAGCTGTATATTAGAAATTTAGGCAGTATTCGGTACGACTGCTTATCTGGAGTCTTTAAAGGGACAATGAAGGCAATTTCGGAGATTTTTTTGGCGATTGAACTGGGTTCCAGGCACGTCTCAGGCCACGCTGCCCAAATTTCAGCCGAAACCGGCGCTTGTGTGCCGCGCAAATCAATTAATTAGTCGCGGTAATAATCGTACCGGGATCGACTGGGGCGACGCCCCGAGAGTTGCGGGAGAAGCCAGGAGAAGCGGAGCTCACGTGACCGATGCGGGGCCAAGGAGCGCGACGTCACAAGAGACGCGTCAGTGATTGGTCGAAACGAGAGACGTGCCCTCGGTCACGTTTTAGTTAGCGATTTTTAGAAATACTGTTCCAATTTCCGCTTGAATAACCATCAAAAGTATAAATCGGATCGGATATGATTACTAAACCGTAAACAAAGCAGCATAATTGTTTTTTTCTTTGCTACGCTGGACGCGAAACCGGCAACGAGCAACTATGGGCCAACAAAATAAAATTAAAAAAGAACACGGTACTCGAAAGATTTTGCAAAATGGTAGCTGTAGATGGCTGTTCTAACGGTCGACTGAAGACCTGTATTCAGGGGTGGAACGGCTGCGCCATTTGCGCCATTTCGCGCCAAACGCATTTGTCTGCGCCATCCTGCGCCATTTCACGGAAACTGCGCCACAGCCAATACCTTGCGCCATTATGCACCAAATCGCACAACGTGCGCCAAAAAAAAAAAAAAAGTATTTTGTCTTGGTTTCGGTTTTTATCGACTCGATTGGCAACGATTAGCGCGTTTAGCTTGGTCGGCCTTGCAATCCTTTGTTCTGTTTATTCTCCCTGTGTATCCCTAGTCGGAAGCGCGCGAAAAAAACCCAGGGATCGGATTCGAAGTGCTACACCTGCGTCTGGATTGTTATTCTTCTACCATAAGCGGTTAAGCAAGTCGGCCGAGGTGAGGCCGAGTCGTTAAGCGTCAGATTGCCTGAGGATCTGCGGCCCGGGATCCGTACGTCAGCCAGTTGAAAACAAATGAGCGATTCCTTTTAGTGCTTCATCGTTAGAAGTTGGAACCGCATTATTGCAAGATAAATTGTGATTTGATAGGACTGAAACGCGGTCCGATCCGAAACCTTGCCGGCCAGCAGCTCTTAAGCGAGTGGTAGGTCTACTCCTGCTTATCGCTTTGAATACGATAACTCCGTTAATTGTAGTCTGCTGCTTCGGTATTGAGTTGCACAATAGGATAAACTCGAAATTTGTTTCTCTGTTCCTCCACGCAACTGCACGTCCGTTGCTTTCGCACGTCAAGAGGTTCGCACATATAATTACTATGTCGAGCACGTGTGGGTTGTGCGATAAGCAGTGCTGATTTGCATTTTGAGCAGCTGAAAGCCACTCAGAGAATATCAAGGACACCATCTTCAGAAACATATGGTAGTTGCTTTTTGGTTCTCATTAAGGCTCACAAAGTTGCAAGTTTTCGCATCTGTTACACTGTTATCCAATCTACCTAGGTCCCTAACCACTCATGTTCATCTGTGCTGCTCAGCAGAATTGAAATTGCTCCCGTGCTCGTCTAAGACACAAGCTGAAGTGCAACGGAAACTGATCTGAGCTGCTCCTATCATGCCCCAGAATGTAGTTTTAGCTGCTCCCAACCTGCTCCAGAACGGCGGTTTCAGCTGCTCCCGTGGCTGCTCCCAAATACATTTCATGAGTTCCACCCCTGTGTATTCGTTCGGGTGACGCTAGTTTTCACGTGTGGGTAGCTGTTCGTGTTCTTTGACGACAAAAAGAGGACGTCCGCGGAGGAACCGGATCCCGGAACGGCGGGATCGCTGCCGCTTTCCCTTCGGCATCTCCCCTGCGTCCGTCCTTCGGCATGCGGGCCGCTCGTTGCCGGCTGGGCGGTCTCCGTCGGGTGATGGCAGTGGCCGCCACAGACGTACTCCCGTTCCGTTGGTGTTCGGTCACTGAACGGAAGCTCGAACTCGCTCGCGAGAGCGGCATTCGTCCATGTTGACAGAGTCGGCGCAACGACCGCGCCACCGCGCTGCTATAACCCACCGCGGTAACCAGAGTCTCGATCTCCTAAATACTACCGATACCAACTATTCACACTTGACGTCACTCCCTACGTCACCTCCGTTTTCGGAGGCCCAGAAACGAGACTGGAGATTGTTCAGTTTCGGTTTCTTTACCTCTTTCGTCGGCACATAAATACGCGTCATAAATGTCTACAAAAAATTGGGCGGCATGCTATGTTCCCAAGAAGCATTAAAACACCATTTAAAAAAATTAAATAAAATCGTCTTCATTGTCCCTTTAACGTGCATCACGCGATAATTATAGTCGTCCGGTCGCCGCACGATCGCTCATATAGACAGATCGAAACGGGCAGAGATGGGGATTGAAACCGTTATCCTCAGGGTCGGCATCTGCCGCTAATATATTTAAAAATATTGCTCCGATTTATTTTTATTTGGAAGAATGCTACGTTTGGATATTTGACGAGGTGACACCTTCAACCGAAATACACGTTTGAGACGACGACTTTTCTGTCTCCTTGAAGATCGGTCCTACCTGGCCTGTTTACAACCACGTGAGAAGGGGCGAGAATCGTTCAGCTGGTCGACGGCGTTCCCCGCCCCTTTCCTGGCTGCAGCGCGATCCCGTGCTCGCCGGCCGTGACACGGCCTGGTTGCCCAAGCGCGCGCTCTCTACGCTCGACGTTTATAGTTTAGCGTCCGCCGCCGCGTGGGACCTCACCTCTGGACTGCCTTCTGGTCGTCACGGTCCACGGGGCGGGAACAGTGCCCGTTTTCTTCTTGGCGGGGCTTCCTTCCCACACGGGCCGTCCTGCCGCCGCGCGTCTGCTCTCGTGCCCGAAAGCTCTCCTCGCTGACTCACGAACGTCTACCGGAGCGGGCTTTGTTTCTTACTTTTAGCTCTTTATTGTATTTTAATTTTGCGTACTTAAACGAGCTCGAACTATGTGAGCGGCTTCCCCGCCACGAAGCTCGAGTAGTATAAGAATAATGGCGAGATTTGGTTTTTCTCGTTATTTTTTCTTTATGGCTTCGACGATTCGCAACAGCTGTCCGTTCCCCGTGTTGATCGGCTCTGCGTTCTAAAAGGGTGACGTCATGCTGCGTTAAGGTAATAGCCGCGCATGCGCACTGACAGCCCATGCGGATAGCGACGGTTTTTACGATTTAAGCCGCGTTCCTACTGCTTACTACATCCTACAAAAAAAAAAAAAAAAAAAAAAAACGGATTGCGTACATTGTCTGAGGCGTGTTTTTTCCGTTATGACGTCACGTTGGTAGAACAAAATCTGTTTGTAGACATGTTTGAAGCACACGGTATATGTATGAAACAAGCCCGCTTACTTCGAACATGATTGAGACATGTCCGCAGAAAAGTCTGTCATCGTGCCTGTCTGCAGCGATGTATGGGCACTGTAATTGCGGCTTAACCCTTTGGTGGTCGCGGGAGAGCGAGAGGAGAATGGCGCGGGGCAGAGTTCGGGTGGCGAGCTCGAAAATTCTCGACAACGGCGAAACGACAAGGCGCAGCCCAGAATGTCCAACTGTTGGACCGTATAAAGCCCTTCGTGTATACCGCCCTGAGACCTCCTTCGGCAGGGTCGAGACGGGGCCTGATTGGTTGTTGGCTAAACTGGACATCCACAACCGTCACCAACCGGGCCCGCCAGAAACTAGTTTGAAAGCCACAGTTTAAAAACGCTAAAACTAAAAAAAAAAACAAAAAAAAAAACAGTTTTTTATTTGTTGTTGGCGAGCAAATTTGATGTTTGTCATGGTGGTAGTACCATAAGTCTCGAGACGGGGCTTAACTTCGTGCTTTCTTTCCAAACTGGTGACGGTGTGCGAGCCAGCCTTGTGCGGGTCGGAGACACGGCTTTGTCCGGTTCTGGGGGCTCGCCTGCGCGTGCAGGGCTCTCGCTCGAATTGTGATGTCCTCGCTCACCGCGGAAGAACAATGCACCCGGCGGGGACAGGTACGTGTGGTCGGCGAACAGGGACTCCGTGTATGTGTCCCTCTGGTGTCCATCGACCTTGGCCGCATCCGCCACGCCGTCCTAGTCCGTATTTTTTTGAGTCGATATTCTTTGGGTGGAACCTTGGAGCATAATGTGTAGCCCATTCACCGGCTTTGTGGACCCTTTCTGAATGCCTAGACGGCCTCAAGACGCGAAGCGTTTGTTCTACATATGTCAACATATGTAGTTACGACGGAAAAAAAGCCTCCCTCCCGAGTTAGAGTCTTCGCTCGCGAATGTCTACAGTCACTGACAGAATGAGAGCGGCAGGGTGTGTCTTTCGAACGCCCGGCCTTCCGTTCTTTGCCTTCCACTGTGCTTTGGCTACGCGCGCTCTCTCGAGGTATAGAAAATCCGCTGAAACGTTTTTTTTTTCTTTTTCTTTTTTAATTGGTAGGAATCTTGCGCAAGCGGCGGGACAACCAAGGCTCCTCCCTGCCGTTCTAACTCTGTCAGTGACTATAGGATATTAGTACGCAACCTCACGACGACACAAACACCCATTTGCTTAGCGTTTAGGCTTTGCGTTCGCGCCTCTTAACAGTGGGACCAAGGTCACTTTTGTAGCTCTCCAGTAAACATTCGCGTCTGCCAACGGAGCGGGAAAAGCATTGCAATGCGAGGCTTTCGCGCTACGAGCATTATACTAATTTCTGCGTGTGTCCTAGAAGTTTCTTGGGCCAAACGCGGGCGACTGATGACAAAACTGACGTCTGTGTTGCTAAGCGTTAGATTAAGGTCACTTATTTAGCGGCGGAAAGTTTTATACGTGGTTTCTGACGCAAGAAGTGACGACGTCATCGACTGGAATTGAAGTGAGGAAAACTCATCAACGACGAAGGAAAAATACACGCAGCCGCATTCACAGCGAGCTGTGCTTCCTGCCTACGACAGTCGAACCTTCGTGCGGTGTAGTACAGACCTCTCTTACACTGGAAGTCGAAAACTGCAAATCATTAGAGAGTTTTAGTAGGTCGCTCCGATAGCTCTCGTAACGGTACCCGACACCCCGCCGACCGACGTCTTTGGTCGGGCATCGTATCGTTACCGGAGGTGTCGGAACTCCTTATGATCCCCTTAAGTGGCAGGTGACTTCGATCTGCTTTGCGCGGGGATTTGTGCTGACGGCTCGTACGTGGGCTTCATATACGCGTTGCATTGTTATCTGTGTGTGTGTGTGTGTGTGTGTGTGTGTGCGCGCGCGCGCGTGTGTGTGTGTGTGTGTGTGTGCGCGCGTGCGTGCGTGCGTGCGCGCGTGCGTGCGTGCGTGCGTGCGTGCCTGTTTGTGTGTGTGTGTGTTTTTCATGCCTGGGTTACTGCTCCGTTCTGTCCCAGTGCGCTCGGCCCTCGATCTTGATTTTACGCGAAAGTAGAAAGCCTAAAGGCGGCGATAATGAAGCTTACGTAGAACGTGTGTGTGCAAAATCAGTGCCTGGGAGAGCGACTTTCTCGAGTCCGGGCACCTTTCCACCGGTTGTCGACGGCCGGCGCCGACAACTCCGCTTTCTATTTTCGCCTCTTTACTTCCGACCTTGAAAACAGCGCGGGGAGGTTTTTGTCTTCCGAGAAACAACGGTTATAAAGGCTCTCTTTTCTTCCCCCTAACTTTGTTTTTATTTCTTTATATATTTTTTTCCCGTCTTTGCTACTTACCTAATTATGCAGGCGGCGCCAAGTTTCCTGGCCGAGTGTCGCTGTATGGGAACAAAAACGAGTGACCTCCGTGTCCGCGGGCTTATATCGCGCTCCTTCATAACGAGCCGCTCACGACAGTCTACGCGAGGAGGATGCTGAGCTTTTCTGATCAGCTCATTTGAGTACAGTGGACCACCGGGAGCACTTAGCGACTGTCCTGCAGCCAATCCAGCGCCACGGGCGTTGCGCGCGTCACCCCGCAATTGCGCGCAGTGCGACTCGCAGAACGAGCGGTCACGTGGTCGGACTTCCTGCTTTGGATTGGCTCCGACGGGTTCGTAACGCTCGCTGTGGTCCGCGGGTGCCTCGCAGCGGCATTGCCTACGGAAGTCCCCGCGCGGCGGTGGCTACTACAGCTACATTAGACTTGCCTGCCTTTTTTGTCGTCTATTCTTTTTTTGTGTGCGTGTTTGTGACGGGAAACGTTTTGAGAACTTTCCATGTCGTTTCCATCGAATTTCCGTTGCGTTTTCAATTTTTCTTTATAATTTCTTTGGCGTTTTGACTCAACTTTGTCTCAATGCGTAGTGCATGTTTGTCTGCTTTTGCAGGGGTTGTGGTGACGTCACAACGCCGAGCTCTGATTGGCTCTGATTGAAGGGCACTGGGTAGACCTCAAGGCCGCTAGCATTGAGGTCTACCCACTATCCTTTCCTTCAGAACCAATCAGAACTGGGCTTCGTTCTGACGTCACCGCAACTCATGTGCAAGAAGCAGACGACTTGCTCTCCGCATAGGGCCGCAGCGACACTGCCTCATGTATCATAGAAAAGACACAGTGTTCGCTGCAGGCGTGATGACGGACTTACCTGCGGACACGCCTCAAAGATCTCAAAAGCATGTTTGCTTCATACGCATGTACGCTTCCAACATGTCCGCAGACAGTTTTCGTATGCCTCCGTGGCATGACCGTCAAACGGGTGTAGGAACAAATGGTCCCGAAAGAAATGGTCCCGGAAGAAATGGCCCCGGAACAAATGGTCCCGGAACAAATGGTCCCGGAACTAATGGTCCCGGAACTAATGGTCCCAAGCCCAAGGTAGGACAAAATGGTCCCGTAAGAAGGTTGTTTTGAAACTAAGATATACCACGCAATATACTTCATCCGTTATACAATCAGTGATTTTCTGATGGAATGAAGGATCCCGTCTATATTTTGAGGCCGGTTACTTTGAAGGAAGTGGTCAGGTATTGAACTTAATTTTTTTCAAATTCGTCAAAATATTTTTGAACGAAAAGTTTTTGAAACAAAAATGAATACCCCTAGTTATACTGCTGAAGTGGGTCCATATCGCATGGGCGAATGACGTTTTAGCGAATAACGGGAGCGCGTGAAACCCCCCCCCCCCCCCTCCCCGCGCTGCGCTTACGCCGCTTTGCGGCGGCTAATTTAAATTCTGTTAACGCACTTGGCCCACCCGTAAACACCGCTTCGCGGCGGCCGACTATTCGCTGAAGTGTCATTCGGTGAAGCGTGGGCGTTCGCTAAAACGTCATTCGCTCAAGTGAGTGCCTCCCCTGTTGAAACCATGAAACTCGAATTACTTCCATCTCGTCATGACGCGTAGTGCAGGCACTCATAACGAGCGGAGCTCGATGGCTTTATAGGTACATTACGTTTCCATAGCGCGAAACATTTTGGAGTATCCCAGAAAAATATAAAAACCGGTCGAGCTCGTGCAAGCATCAGCCTCGAAATTCGGAGCTTTTCTTATAAATTAAAAATTGTGAAATATTTACCGGCTGGTGTTATCGGATTTTATCCGATTTATCCGAAAACGCAGGAGTGCCATGGGCATTATTTATCTGGGACCATTTTTTTCTAGTTTGTACTTGGGACCATTTTTTTCTAGTTTGTACTTGGGACCATTAGTTCCGGGACCATTTTTTCCTAGTTTGTACTTGGGACCATTAGTTCCAGGACCATTTGTTCCGGGACCATTTGTTCCGGGAGCATTTGTTCCGGGACCATTTATTCCGGGACCATTTGTTCCGAGATCATTTGTTCCGTTTCCCCCGTCAAACAGGAAAGAAACACGCCTCAAACAGTGTGCGCAGACTGTGTAGCTCTTATGACGTAACTTGCCCGAGACCCGCCAGGGCGGCAAACGGAAACAACCGACACCGACAGGCATCAACGTGCACGTGGAGCCCGCACGCGAAGGTATCTTTGGCCCAGCGTTACTGGAGCAAGCTCAGTTTCACAGCTCCGCCTGCGACGTGGGCTCAGTGGCGGTCACGAGAACTAGCAGCGCTGCAGTCGAATCTTGCTTCCGGATTGTCTAGCCCGCCAAGTTTGAATAGCAGTACTTGAGCTTGGACGAGTTGGTGATTCATACTAACACTTCTCAGCGCGACGAAACAGACGCACACAAAACATATTTCAAACTCTCAAAGAAAGAACACTCCCAATGCGCTGACTCTGATCTTTGTGGTTTATTACACTTCATCTTCATCTTTCTTTCTTTTTTTCTTTTTTTGCTATTATGCACATGGAAGTAAAAAAAAGCAATAACAGAAAAAGAAAAGGAAGCTCTCAACTAGACTGCCTTTATACCCACGCGCGCTTTTGCTTGAGTGATGACATCTCAGCCATTTTTCCGCCCAATCGTTCTTTTTTATAAATTTTTGAAGTGCGCACAATCCGGTGTCACTGAACTCGAGCTCGTTGCTTTGGCTAATGCATAGACGCCATTTTACCGCCCAAGTCACGCACCGAGTGCGCCAGAGCGTCACGCACCGGCACATTCAGGGCAACAATGGATGTCTTCACCCTGAGACAGACAGACATGTAGGCACCCTACTATACTCTCAACGCAGTGGTAGCAGACAACGCGCGAGACAGGGAAGCAAGATCCGACTGCAGCGCCGCTACTTCTCGCGAACGCCACCTGGGCCACTCGCTTCTGCAGGCAAAAATAGGGAGCTGTGGAACTGAGCTTGCTCCAGTAACGTTGGCTATGGCAGGCTCGCAGTCGCTTGTGCTTGCTTCACGAGCACCGAGAGACTACGAGCCCTTCAAAGCGGTACCGTCGCGCGCACGCTGCGCGTGTTTGAGGCTCGTCGGGTGTCGGTTGTTTCTGTTTGTCGCTCTAGTGGGGACTCGGGCGTTAGCAGTGTGATCGCGGCTTGAACGAGCACCGCTGCAGAACCCGGAGATCTTGGGTTCAATTCCCACCTCTGCCCGATTCGATCTGTATGAGCTAGCAGTCATGCTCCACCGGATAAATTTCTCGTCTACTGTGGTGACACCACGCGCTCAGTGTGCTTGCTAAATTTCCTCTATATAAACACACACACACACACACATACACACACGCGCGCACACACACACACACACACACACACACACACACACACACATACACACACACACACACACACACACACACTTTTTTCCCTGCAGCGCGCGCGCGCGCGCTGCAGGGAAAAAATGTAATAATTCTGTAACCCAATTTTAAAATAGTCGAACTGACGCGTTTCCACGCTCAGACGAGCAGGCGAACGAGCGCTGCCATCTCCGCCCGTACTCTGAAGCAATCGATTTTACGCACACGCACACTTTCGCTATCGTCTTTCGAGTTTTTCTGTTTCAGTGTCCTCGCGTCGGTTCGCTTTCGCGTCCCGCATATATATTTTATCATATTTTTTTAATCGAATTTCGTCATCGTCGATAGCAGCGCAAGTCCTCTTCAAAAGTCCCCCCCCCCCCCCCCTCAAGGTCGCGGCCCTGACCTTTCCTGTGGAGTCGCTCACGCCCGGTTTGCTCGAACCTGCATTTGCGACCGCGAAACGCAAACAAACAAACATCTCGATTTGACCTTATAAAAGAGCGAACTGGAGGGAAGACACCGAACCACGTCTCACTCTACTCTCTCTTTCTTTTTTTCTCCTTTCCCTTTCTCTTGGAAATTTGTTCTCCAGAGTTTTTTTCTCCGCCCCGCAGTATTCTTTCTTCACTTCTCCTATTTCTTTTTAATTCCTTATTACATGTGGAAGGTAGGGCGACGCAGTGCAGTTTAGTCGTGGGCGGCTCATTTATTTCTCCTCGTAGGCTCCGCTCAAGCGTACGTGTATCTTCGACCTTGATCGTTCTAAAGACCTGTTTTTCACTATCTAAGGTAAAAAAAAAAAAAAATAAAAAGAGTTTGCTGAAAGACGGAAGAAATATATACATACAATACGTTGCTTTTACAAAGGTCGATTAAAGGTAGTAGATAGAAAGAAGGGCCACTGAAGTGATTCAGCAACCACACCAGCTCAGGACAATAAATGATGACGTCATTCTGTTCTTCGGTGCGAGCTTTTCTCTGTTCGATGTTTTGACGTCGCCCGAGATTCTAGTGTTTACGCAGTACTACACTTTATACTCAAGGGCAACTGTTTCTGGCCTTTCCGAAGAAGGGAGGACCGCTCCAGCACGGCTGTGATCGGCGCTCACGCGTTGTACGAGCGCATCGGTTGCCAAGAAAAATTGCAAATACTACTACTAAAAAGAACAAAAAGAAAAAGTGTTTTGTTGGAGGCAGGGGCAACGGAAAGGGGATGTTCCCGTGGTTTTAGTGACTGGGTTGTCAGTAAATGTGAAGTCTGGTTTTGTAAACACGCAAGCATTCGCATACCGCGACTCGCTTCACGGCACACAGGATAGCGCAGAGCGCGACGACGTTATACAAACAAGCTATTGACGTTTTTTTTTTTGTTTTTATTTTGTTTTAGTCTTACAACTCTGTAATAAAAAAAAAAACGAACTGATTGCGCTGTGGAATATGCCGTAAACATGGGTGTTTGTCAAGGTCTTGTTTAACCTAAATGTAAGAAAAAAAAAAGTAGGAGTGTTATTGCACGCATTACTTTATACCCTGTTTCATCTTGCGATGAAATGAAGTGACGTGGTGGCGTCGCGCATGGTGTTCAAGTGGAGCTTCACCACAACAGTGTTGTGACGCAGCGTGGGCCCTCTATTATCTTAAAGACAGCGTCCGTGACTGCACCACGCGAGCCTAATCAAACCGGCGGTGTGAGTCACGCTAGTCTGGGTTAGTGTGCGCGGGCGTCAGTATCAGCGGCGTGAGTGTACAATGTCAACTGTTGGTCTGCGGACGAGTGTGTGTGTCACGTCGGACTTTACCGTCACTTGAAGCATCCGTCGTCGAAGAATGAGAACGAGACGCCTACAGGAAGCTGATCGAACTACTTGCTTTGCCTGACGCGGCGTGAGTAAACACGCTTTCTTTATAGAGTTATATAGTGCTATGTTTTAGTCTATGCGTGTTTTCTTTTTTTTTTTTTGCACTCGCGACGTAACTGTTATTTAAAATTAATGTTGTAATTGTTTTCGCTCAATTACGCTTCGCCTTGGGGATCATGAGATCACAATGTTCGCCGATTAAGCAAATTCATAAAACGCATTGTGTGTCCATAGGTGTTTCTGGCTGTCAGAACGTAATAATTCCAGCTAGACTGCTAGCCAAACGCATTTAATTAAAATAGTCTTGCGTGGTTAAGTTCTGAGAGCCAAAACTTGTAAATGTTGTTCTTATATCCCCTAGATCAATTAC
Organism: Ixodes scapularis; assembly: GCF_016920785.2. Classification (NCBI taxonomy): domain Eukaryota; kingdom Metazoa; phylum Arthropoda; class Arachnida; order Ixodida; family Ixodidae; genus Ixodes; species Ixodes scapularis. The sequence continues at coordinate 18,761,516 of NW_024609868.1, forward strand.
CAGAGAAGTGTTAAAACAAGGGTGTGCTATTTCATAGCGTTTCCGCTTCAAAGCTAATAATATTCAATCATATTAGTTATAATAAAAATAAAATAAAAATGATAAAAATAACAATAATAAAACAGCTGGCCTGGTGCAGACCTTACAACTGCATATTCCGCCGACAAAACAGGATCAGCTTTTCGTTTACCCGAGGAAATCTTCCGCAGTACAGCTTGTTCCCAAACGCGATCTTTCCTTGCAACAGCAAGGTGTTTTAAACGTGTCGTGAAGGTTGGCAACCGGTGTTTGTTGTCTGTGCCGCTCTAGTTGGGACGATTGCCCTCACAGCGGCCGACAGAGTATATATTTACTTTTGGCAGCACATGTCGTCCGCGTTACCCGGCACCCGTCTCGACTCTGCGGTAATAAGTCGCGACGGAGGGTTGCAGCACCGCGTGTTGCGGCATCGGGTCCCCTTCCTCGGCGACAGTTGGACGCCGTTCGCCTTGTCCGCCCTTGCCAATACCGCGTAAGAGACAAGGCCTGCGAATGACGTCATGGTTCGTGGCTCTTTGGAGGCCAATGTCGACCTTCCTTGCAGGCGACGTCGTCGTCTCAGAAATAGTGCGCGCGCTGTCTGGGCCAGACAGACCGCTTCGCTCTGATTCTGGAGTCCTCGTGGAAGACTGCCAGTATATGATGGCGGTCCGTCTGCCGTCGCTCCACGCGTCGCTGCCTGCTGCACTGGGCGGAAAAACGCGAGAGCCAGCTTCTGCGTACCGTCTTGACGTGTGGGCCAGTCGCCCAAATTATACCTGTCGGGGCTGATGTGTCGCTGCCGTCGTCGTCGATTGTACGTGTTGTGTCGCGTAGTTTGAGTGACCTTCTTCTCTCCTTGATATCTCGAAACGGGTGGAGACGTTGGCACTGACTTCACCCTGCCGGCCACTCCATTCTAGTTGTTTCGTTGGGAAACAAAATACGGTTATGCGTATCTGCGTACCAGCCAGGACAATATGAGATGCAACGCCCGACATGGTCTTTTGCTACGTTTGCTGCTCTCCGCACAAGTTCTATTATTTCTTAATTTGTCAAGGCGTTCAGAGTCTGGCATCTGAACTGCGCGTTCGGGATCTCCTTGGACCAGAGCTTCTTTCTCAACTTGCAGGGACGTCAAAGAAGCACGGTGAATTGTTCACGCTTATGTGATCCGTGATAGTACGTATATACGTGTTTTGCTTTCTTTATTATCTCGCTCACTCCTCACCCAAATGTGAAATCCCTGTGCACGGGCCGGAAGTTTTAGTAAATTAACCAGGAGCTAGGCAAACGTCTGGACGTGCTCTGGGACCGCAAATATTGCCTCCAGAAGTTGTTGGTAAAGCAAGCACTCGGACAACTGCAGTCCACAGCTTGTATCGCGCACTCCATGGCATTGTTAGCTGTGAACATTGCACCATACTGTGTGCATAACATATCGCTTTCTGTCCTATGTTGTCAGGAAGTTTGCATCCTTGTAGAAGTTATTGCTATGCTGCTCGAAACATTATCGAGGCACGGAAAAACTTATCTCAGGTGTAAGTGTGCACGGTGTAGCTGTCAGTTCGGCACCAAGGAAGCTATGAAATCAGAAACAATCAAGGTGCGGAAAAACCTTAGACCATATCGCGATGGCAGATGTGACCACAGCCATCGCGATGTACTATTTCACTCCATCGTCAAGGTGGGGTGAAATAATATGTGAGGAAGTGGATTTAACAAAGTGCAGCCTAGTCTTAAACACATATTTTTGTTCGACGAGACTGTCCTCCTCGTCTAAAACAACCTTTGTAAGACGACACACGGTGAAAATGAGATTGTAGGGTCGAATGAAGCGGAAAATGCACTTCAGTTGTGCTTCACAACTTCCCACGACTTCAATTCCCAGACACTTGCAAATAGACGCCACCGGCCAGTCAGGTGCCAGTTCGGCACACCAAGAAAACTATAAACTCCGACACAAATATTTCCCGCTTTCAATGTGTATTTACCTTCTACCTTACTACAACGGCAATAGTGACAAGCCATCACAATATACTATATCACCTCATCGTCAAGGTTGCGTGCAATAATATCTTATATGTCAGCGATTGGAGTTGACATAGTGTATCCTAGTGTTGCACACATCTCTGCTCGACGGGACAGTCGTTTCTTGTCAAGAATAATAATATTTCAGTGAGGGAAGAAACGGCGATGAAAGACTGGATGAACTCAAAGTGCAAATGAGCTTATTGGGTCGAAAACAGGGGCAAATTTCACTTCGTTTGACTTTACCATATCGCACGACTGGAAGATTTAGAATATGCATGACAGACCGTAATTTTTTATCCTAAAATGAAAGCCGCTGGGCCTTAGTAAAATACCTGTGCTCCAGCTAGGGGGCTATGATATCTTGCCTTTCAATACAAAAAGTAGATAATAGTTGAACACTTATCCCGAAGCAGCGAAGAGATGCACGATCTGTGAAAGGTCCCGTACAGTGGCGCCCTCCTGTGTCCCCACGGCGCACCGCGCCTCTCTTTCCTCCTCCCTCTCCTCTAATGTCTGCGAGCAACCGGCCGACCGACGCGCCGCCGTACAGTCCCATTCGGAATTATGGGCGCGCTGGCGTCGGCGCCAACTTGCCCCGCTGTGATCGTCCCTACCTCCGCTGTGCCTTGCTCGGACGTCCCTTGAAAAGTGTTTGTTGTGCTCGTTCTGTGCCGCGTGACACGCGACGGCCATGTCTGACAACCGAACGCCCTGGATTACCGTCCGGCCGCCGAATCCAGGACTCGGATAACCGATGAAGGTAAGCCGTCGTTTCCTGCCCGCCTGGCCGCTTGCTCGCTCGCTGTCCCGTCGCCGGAGCGTTTCCTTCGGAGGTCGCCTTGTTTTGTGTGTGCGGCGGGGCGAGTTGTTCCCTTCCTTGCCCCCCTCGCGTCGTGGGGGCCGTCGGGCCGTCGTCTCGCGCGTTCGGGGAGATCGTCGTCTACGTGGTAGTTCTCGAAAAAATAAATATATAAAAATGTTGGCCAAAAAAGAAACACCGCGAGGTTAGTTTGGCGTTCGGTGCCACTTAAATCCACGCCGAGCTCGTTGCTGATCGAAAGCTTGTAGCGAGTTGTCACTCTCCGAACCAAGAACAACTTTGATAGGGCGTTGTCGAATTGAGAGGTCTTGCTGCCGAGTCTAATGTGTTCGTAAAACGCCGCTTTCTTTTTTTCTCTTAGTTTTTCAGTGGTCGCGTTGACGACGTCGCCGTCACGATTACGTTTATCTGTCGCGCTGGTGCGAAGGCTGTGGAAATGCGTCTTCGTAAGTTAACGGAAAAAAGCAAAAAAAAAAAGAAGTCTGGGATTTTTTGAGTTGCGCGGGAGGCGGCCATCATCACCAGCCTACGTCACCGAGCTCCAGATCTTGTTTCTCTACCTGCACGGTTTAATTTTCTCTTGCAGCTGATGACCACCGGGGCGATCGTAATCTTGGGGGCACTAATGCATGCGACAAATGCGCGTTCACTGAGAGGCGATCGAGTGGCTGCTACTACGGTGAAATGTGGGGCCCAAGCGATCGCTCCTGAGACACTGTTTGACTTCCCCTGGTCGGCGTACGAGTCGTTCGTCCTTAATCTGTGTTGGTTACTTTGAAGTTGGCAGATAGATAACGGGAAAACCCGAGGTCGATCGCGCGTCTTTGCCAAGTTGTTTCGACAATCCGCCATAGAGTGCGCGCGAGGCACGCCAGATTTATGAAAGTCGCGTGCCGTGTGCACCGTAAATCAGTTACGATATCAGTCACGTGTGCGATTACATGTGGATGCCGATTGCGTGGAATGTGTAAAAGGTCGGTCTCCCATTGTCCGATATTTCCACCCATTGACGTTGCTTTCTCTCGCGATAACTCCTTTTTTGTATTTTCTTGGAGCATTCATCAATGGTTGGCAACGGTCTCACAACACGCACGTGATCGCTGCTATACGGCGTCAAAAGATCGATTTATTGTTCGTGAGCGGTATCCATTCAAAACCCCATGCCAGGGAGCTTTACGTCAGCTCTTCCAGTCCGATATCAGTCCAAGTATTACCGTTAACATAAACATTCTCTACCACCTCTCGCTTTTTCAGTTTTTGGGTCTTGTATTCGTTCCTGCTTTTGGCAATAAATGCTGTCTTTACCGCTTTCTCTAGCGCTGCATGCACCTTGGAGTGAAGTGCTCTAAGAACGCCTCGCGGCCCTGGTTTTCAGCGCTTGCTGAGGGCGACATCTTTGAAGGAGCATTTTTACGCTATGGCAACACTCACATGTAGTATCCACTACCCAATTTTTAATGGGATAGCATTATTGAGCTACAACTCAAGATTTTCACTTATGTATATTCTAGCCTCCTAATCCGCAGTAGGTATGCGCAGTAGACCATTTCAGCTCACTGTGCTCGCATTGCACGTACGCGGAGCGCACTGCTTCACATTCTCACCCTCTTCGAAGCACCTGACGACCTTGACGTCCTCGGCGTCGTCCCTTAGGACGTCGTCGAAAGGAGGGTGAGCATTCAACGATGCATAGATTATTTTTCGGCAACAAGGATATGGTTCGCGTTTTTTTTTTTTTTCCCCGCAATGCGTTGCTTTACAACGCATGTTTGTTCAGCAGCACCCGTCCAGGTTCGAAAGCGACGTGAGTTGGCTCTCTTGTTGTACCCTCGTTTAGGAGGAAAAAGAAAGAAAAAACATAAGTACAACGCTCCCAACTTACATCTTCGTGAAGACAGTAAAGAGAAGGCTTCGAGTTTGTGGGGAATTTAGTTTCGTGCTACTTTTGTTTTCTTTTACAAAGCGAAAGTGTTAAAGCCTGTCAACATTGGGCAAGCCGTGCGCAGAATTTCGTCCCTGTGTCTATGACTAACGCGGGAACAAAAGAAGTGGCGGAGAGAGTACGGGAAAGTTACGCCAGTTAAACTGCTCCGCTCGCAGTTCTCGCGGGGTCGTTTGCGGTTATTTATTTTTCTTTGTTAATTTGCCCGACGCAGAATTGGGAAAGCAGAACAAAGCCAGTCGTATGGGCAAAACGAAGGAAAAGAATCCGCCAATCATAGTCGCGCGAGGTCAAACTCTTATGGAAAAATCCTTTGCTTTCACGCATGGCAGCACTGAGCGTATTTTTCTGAGCGCGTTTATTGTAGGTGAGCAGATCCGAATGGATTGGGAACGCTCTGAATGCGTACTTTCGACGGGGGTGTGATTTCTTCTTGACGATTGTGCGAGCCGATAGGTTTCATGATCGCTCGACTAAACAACCTTCTGTGCTTGGTTTCGTAACCCAACCGTGATATATAAACTGGAAACCGCACGGATAAATGTTGCACGCCTAGTGATTTTCTAATACGCCAGTAGAAAAAAACAATAGTTAAGGCGTTTTTTGTAACTTTCTGGCCAAAATGTCCCGTACGCAGACTGCATTAGTGACATGAACGCAGATCTGAGCAGAGTGACGTCACGCTTTCACGTGCAGTGTCACGTCATGCCACGACGTCTCGCGCGGTTTCACGTGACGTCTTGTTTTGCCACGTGAAGTTTCGCTTGACGTCACACGACGCCACAAACAGTTTCGCGTGACGTAAGGTTATGCCACGACTTGACACCCAACATCACCAGATCTAGTAACATCGTTAGCACCGTGACACCACGACTGTGCACCGTGAGTCACGTGATCCACAATGGCACCGGCCGCGTGATTTTCGCGAATATTCGCATTTCGAATAGTAGTTTCGAATAATACGCTATTCGATATTCGCTTCCAGGTGAACTGCGATTTTCGTATTTTTCGAAGTTTCGAAGCGATCAACACTTTGAAGAGTACAAATATTGCAACCATGTGCTTGGCAGCAAAGCACACTTTCAAAGCGGAATGATGCGGACGCGCGTCTGGTGCCTATAAAAAGGAAACAAACTTTGTGAAGATTGACATCTACATTGCAATAAAATAATAAAAAATAGACTGGCTATTATATGCAGGACTATAAATTAGGCAACGATGCCCCGACAATCTCTGTTAGTCATTTGTAACTGGAGAAAATGTGCTTGTATTTAAGAATAATATTTATAATGGATTGGTTAGGTACAGCTGGGCATCCCATAATATAATGTTATATCAAATGCGTCGTTGGCTTGCCAACCCAATGTAGGTATTGCACTTTCTGAGACCACAGTCGATAAATATGGTTAAAGTTATCTGACCTTTAGAAATTGGTAAGTGAAAGCTTGGGAGGAACCTCCACTAATTCAGCTGGGTTTTCGTTTAAGCATGGTGCAGTAGCGATAAATGCTTACAGAAACTATTCGATTCTAAAATATTTGGCCAAAACCACTATTCGCTTCGAACTCAAAATATATCTTGGTAGGAATGGTCGTGATCACCGTCGCTCGGCTCGACTCCACACTTCGCGTTCAGGCGACATGGTTCAGACACCAGCCGGCTTGTGTTCACGTGTAATCAGCACTGCGAGGTTTACGTCAAGGAAATAATAAATATCAGTCATGTACTGGATTGCATTTGTGTCGGCATCTCGCGTTACTATTTTTTCATCCCATGCCGGGGATGTTACGCAACTTAACGCCTCCGACGGGCGGTGCTCGTAGGTTCGTTTTGGCCCAAAGCAAGTTTGGGGAGGCATGGGTGTACGTGTTCAGTGATGGCGCAAGACGGCATAACGTCGTAAACGTTTATCTCTGCCTTCACCTCTGGAGATTGCCGTCGATTCCCATGGGCGATAAGCGGGGCACGAGTTTCATGTTATGCCGCTACAACGCATCTCTGCCTGTGCAACGCTCTCAAGCGTTACGAGGACGGGGTGTTTGAACGACTATCAATGCAAGCACGGTTGATTGATGATTAATGAGCATTGAGTTTCGAAGCGCGGTTGGAGGAGGATCGCCCTCCGAAAGTGTAGGTGGGGATCGTGGGTGAAATGGGGCCTAATTGGTGTCAAGGATTTATCTCTCGCCCATCCACTTTTTTCTCTTCTTTTCTTTGTGTGTGTGTGTGTGTGGCTGATTTTTTTTAGAGGTCACTGCATGTTGTAGCGTCGCATATTTTTATTTCTTGATGTAAATGACAAGTCACGAGTGAACATTAAGGGGACAAAAAGACGAATCCAAACTTATGTTAAATTCAGGTGTTTTGTATTGGGTATCATTGACTGGGTTTGTATAACTAAATAAAAAAAATACAAACTTTGTCTTTTTTTGAGTGGTATCTGTCGCCAGATTAGTTTCTGTGCACGCTCCATTGTTAGGAGTGCGTCGTCACCTGTACTATACTTATTGGGCCTGGTATCATAGAGGTTTATAACGCTGCGAACCTCATCTGACCGCACAAGGGCACCGTTCACAACTGTCCATTGTCACCCGCAAACTCGGAATTGTTTCCAACGGTGGCCCTTTGACGCTCGTCGTCGCTCACCTGTCCCTCGCACGTTTCTCCGCGGGCCAGTGCCGCAGTCTCGACCCCTCCGGCGCGCGCCTTCCTCGTCTATCTCGGTGATGCATTCCCCCCGAGGGCGCAGCGGCGGCGTGCACGTTACGCACTCCGCCGAAGCCAGCCACCGAGACCAGCTTCCTCGCCTTTACGTCGAGGCCGGCCGTGCGCACCGACTGTGCCATCGTCGTTGGGGCCGACGGCCCCGCTATACGCCCAGTGCGTAACGCCCGCGGCTACGTCGGCGGCCCCTGCCGGAGCGAGAAGGAAGTCTTAGGGTGGCGCAGGGTGGGCTTGCGCGCTCTTGTACCCGCTCTTTCTCTCTCTTTGGGGGAGCTTTGACCGGGTTAGCGGGCCGGCCCCGGGACGTCGCGAGAAGCTCACGATCGGGCCCTCCGGGGATTTACGCTGTCGCTGCTGTCTTCGCTGCTGTTTATGCGCGGTGTTGTCTCCCGATGCTGCCGGCATTGCCGCGCTCAGCAATGCGTCCAGCGTTACGTGCCGAGGTTCTCTGACGACGTGGGCGTTTGAAATTTATTCGGATTGCGATCGTTTCTCGGACACCGACTTCGATGAGCGTGGCCGTACGGCAGTGGTATACGCCGATGAGGGGTAGAAATGTTTGAGCGATCTAGCTCAGGCGCTATTAATAATTTATTACATCGCCGTCTTTACGGAATTGTTCGTTCATCAACTGCTCAACGTGATCTGAGCGTTAGCTTAGTAGTCACCTACTGCACTATACTCAGTGTCACTAGTTGCGTGCAGTACAGGCGATGGCAGCACCAGGCGAGGGGAGGAATGGCAAGCACTGTGAAGGCTGGGGAGGAGGAGAGAAGCATTCTCTCCTCTCGGACGTTCCTAGAGCTCTCTTTCTCCCCTAGCCCTCCCGTCCCGCGTTCATGGTGCTCACCCCTTCTCTCTTCGGCAAAGTCTGCTATGGTTATCAGCAGTAATTTGCAAATTTATGAGTAACAGTTGGTTTATTGCTACCTAAACGTACTAGGCATGTGCTAATAGTGAGTTTTGAGTTCGAAGCAAATTCGAAGTGAATAGTGGTTTTGGCCGAATATTTTCGAATCGAATGTCGAATAGTTTCTTCAAGTCTTTCACTACCGCGTACCATGCTTTAACCTTCCACTTGTCCACTTATATAGGCGTAGTTAGTTTTAATATAACTACGAACTGTGGCGGCACATAAAGGGCATATTTGTCGCATTTATCCTAATTGAAGGGATTTATAAATCTGCTTGCTATATTAAAATATTCTTTGTTTTATTTTAAATTTATATAGAGCAAGCACGAATGATGAACGCGGGCTTTCAAGAGATCGTTGCCGCGGCGCGTTAGCCCCGTTGAGTGCTCTTCTCGCCGAGCACTTGTGCACGGCGCGAAAGCAATACCCGAGAACCCCCCAGCTCCGCGGGTATTGCTTCCCCGCAGGGCACATGTGCTCGGTGAGAAGCGCACTCAACGGGGCTAACCCGCTGCGATCAACACTTCGAAATGTGCGACATCGCAGTTATTATTGAAGCGGATATCGAATATCGTATTATTCGAACCACTATTCGAATGTTCTCACAACATTAAAAAAACATACCAATACAAAAATCGCAACGTTTCTAAGTACCTTCTGGACAACCAGTTTGACCTTTGTCTGCAAGGGGATATCGTCGAATCGGCAAAACCACCCGTGGCGAGTAAGCGAGCCGGCTGGTATGCGCGGCCAGCTTGGCCCGCTTCCCGCCACACGTTCTGCGCGGCCCCATACATGCGCGCACCGTTCTGGCCAGCGGGCCTCACTCGTCCGGAAACGCAGCGAACCGACGCTGGTCAGCGTTGTTTCCGGATGGTGGACATTCCTGTTTTCTCTACCACTCCACCGTTTGTTTTAAATGCCCGCCGATTTTTCCGTTGGGACCCTTTCTCTCGAATGAGCCCGAGAAGTTGTCACTTCATTGCACTGACTGCTTTCCCGCCCAACCGGTTGTCCAAGGCCCAGTGACTCGGCATTTTAATTTTTCCCGCGTCATAAGAGCTGGGATGGTGTAGAAATGGCCGAACACCCATTACGAGATATTCGCTTGGGTGTGTAGAAGTTTTGGATGTAAATATTAGTGCGTTATCTCCGTCCATTTTTTTAGTTCCTTCCCGCCCCAGACTTCCGGGAAGTGGTGGACAAACGCCAAACACGGCGCGAACTTGGTTCATTATCATGGGACCGAACAGACTTCGCCGCTCTTATGAAGATGCTTCTTTCGGACCCACTCGCAGGAGTTCAAGATCACACAAAAAAAAAAAAAGAATATTAGTATTATTAACTATTTTTTATTTTAGTCTCGCGCGATTTAACAACGGGACTTCGCGAGAGGAGGTCAATAAGAAAAATATGGATGAGGACGGGCCGGGCTCCACATTCTCCGAAGATGAGAATGCGCGATCGTAAGCCGCTTCAACCGGTCCGCTTTTGGCCCGCCTTTGTGTGTGCGCAGGTTGCTCGGCGGAACTGAAGAGCGGCACTCTTCTCGGCCGTACGTGCCTCCGGGGCTTCTAGTTCGCGCTGCTTCGCGTAACTGACAATGTGATTGTTCTTTTCTTCATTTTTTTTTTTCGCACGTGCTTTAGAAGCCAAGAGAACAAAATTCTTGCAGACCCCGTTCTCTCTTTATTTTGGTTTTCCTTCTTTCGACTGTGTTTTCTCTGTTTTAGTTTTTTAATATATTGATTCCTCTTTTTCTCTCACTCTTTGGTTATACGGTTATACCAAGTTTTTCATCTTTGTCCCCTTCGCTTATTGTTTTTGCTTGTTGCATTTTTTTTTTTTTGCACGGTATTTACTGAAATTGCTTTACCCCGAAATATGTGCGGGCGTGAAACTGGAAACCCCCCTCGCGGGGTGTGGCCGACCCTCCCCGACTACTCGCCATGCCCGATGAGGGTCGGCCCTGTTTCATGCGGGCGTCGGCTCCTCGACGCTTTTTTGAACTTCGATCTCTGATCCCTTCGTCTGCCCCTCCGGGCACGGGGGGCTTCGATAGGAGAGGGTGGGGGGATGTAACGGGATTCCTTTCCCACCACCGCACTTCCAAGTGCCCTTCCCGCCTTTTGGGACAGCTGAGGGTTACCGGGGTTTGGTTCCTACTTGAAAGGCTGAAAGCGGCGTCTCTGATCTTGAGCTGCGGGGGTGCCAAAGTCGGGGGAAGGGGTTGGTGTGGGTAGGGAACCCGAACAGAAGGGGTGTTCTGAGCCGCTCAGCGGTTGGAGAATGGATGGCGGGAGGTGGGTTGGTCTGATGGAGCGTATTGCTGATGCTAGGCGTTTTTCGTTGGAACTGGTCTTCCTGGCGTTCCCTGCAATACGAATAGACTGCTTCGGTTGCTCGCCCAAACACTCAACGCCAACGGACCGAACTGAGATCTATGAGTGAGTGCTCTTCACGAACGTGACGAACTAGCGAAAGCTATTTCGTCATGTGTTCGCCGCTAAGGATTGGTCGACTACTTGCGTTGTTTTGTGACGAGCACGCGATGTTACATGCCCTTCATTCCTTAGTGGACCAGGTGGGCACCGCTTGTTGCTGGTACCAGCGTTTCACGAAAGTTCACCCAGTGTTTTACTCAACAGAGATGTATACACCACGCAACGCTTCGAGAAAATACTAGAACAAATAACTTTTTTTTTTAGGCTGGTATTTTCATTGAGCACTTTCCACCACTGTAGTAGTCTTGATGGCAGTCCCTTAATGCCGAAGATATACGCCGGCACGGGCGTGTCTCCGCTGGGATTGCGCCCCTTCTACTTGTGCCGTCTTCCTGGACGCATCGAAGCGAGAGAGAGAGAGAGCGAGAGGTCACGCGATTCATCGTCCCAAGCCGCAGCGACCCGTGACCGAATCGTCGTCCCGCCGCTGCCCATTGATTTATGGGTTCCCAACCGGTCCCCCCTCCAGGGAAGACCCCCGCTTTTCTTTGTTGCTTCCCTTCAAAGGTTTCCTTCCTTCTCCCCGCCGCGGCCTGCTTTGTTTCACGCCGAGAGAGTGGCACACTGGGACGAATGTAAACAAAAGGGCCCTCGTAGTACTTCTCGAACGCTGGCTACGGCTCCTCTCTTGGCTTCTCGTTCCGTAACTTCGCTGCGGTCTCCTCGGAGCGAGGACGCGATGAAGCCTTTCGAAGAGACGCCGAGGACTCGAGTTATTTCTTTCTGCATCTCTCTCTCTCCCTCTCTTCTCGTGTTATAAGCTATACTCATGTGTTATATGTTGAAGACTCGTTTAGTGTTTTTTAGCTCAACAATTAGACAAAAGTTTGGCGCGATCGTGCCGGCGAGTTCAAGGCTTTTTTTGTGTGTACAGCTTCAGCGAGCGTGTGTGGGCTTTTTTTATGACTCTGTTTACGCGCGATAGTGAAGACCTGCGTTGCGTCATATATGTATATGCATTTTCTTTCGTCGTATTTGACGGGTTTTTTTTCGTCTGACATCATATTCGAGTAATTTTGCTTGTGCCGCGTACTACTTCATCTCGGATCGGGTTCTCGGGAGGCGCGAGCGCGTCGGTTCTCAAGGCGTGCGCTTCCTAGAACGGAGAGCTCGTGCAAACCGAACGTTGCGCAAAGCCCAGTTATCGCGCCTTTGAAAATGCTGCGCAGCGACCGTGTGATTGAGTTATGAGAAGTATCGGCGCAGACGGAACAAACGTAAGCGCGCAGCCATACAATCTTTACTGCCCACAACAGCTTGGAGGTGATTTTATTGAGAAGCGGAAGAGGGAAAGGAGGAGTGCTGCGATCGAGTGCTTGCATAATACGGTTCATTTCTCGACGGGCGTAACGGAGTTCCGTTTTGATTCAGCGAAGTTCGAGGAACAGTGACACAACATGGCGCACCGATGTGGACACTAAATCAAAACGGAATTCATCTTATTTGTCGACATAGTTTCACGAAATAAATGCTATTAACGTTGTTCCCAAGGTCTAACGTGGTTAAAGTTCGCGAACTCGTATTTTGTTGTGACATCTACGGCATTTAGGCATGAAGTGCTTTTTAATATAGAACCCCATAAAGCCTTAATCCTGTCCGTCCATCCGTGCATTTTCCCGCTAAATTTAGCGGAGCAGTTGAGGTCGTGTGACCCATACGCCCAATTCAGTTTCCCAGTTAAATTTAGCGGGGAAATTGACGTCAAGCGGCCTTTACACCAATTCAGTTTCCCCATTACATTTAGCGGGAAAACTGATTATCGATAAGTTCGTCTTCGCACTCGATACGACTGTTAAACGCCGTCTAAACAAATACCTTTTTTTTAACTTTAAAATTTAAAAAAAGAAAAAAAAAATCTCAATGTTCATTTTTGCAGTTGGGGGGCCATTTGAGTTTTAGGCCAGGGGGACATGGCATATGGGGCTAACCGAACGATAAGTCGGTTAATTAAGTAAACATTGTCAATTAACTTTTTAATGAGTGAAAATAGACATATGGTTCCAATTATAAACTTTCTGAGCGTCATCGAAAACCACTGAATCAATAATTTTTAGAAATACGTTGAGCGCGTGGGGAGCGTAGTATAGAGCGCTAAAGGTCGTGCAACAGGTACAAGGCTGAGGCCGTGTTAAGAGGGGGAAAGATCGCGCGGGCGCCTTATCGCACCGGTAGCCTTGCTCCTGCTCCACGAGTGGTAACTTTAGCGCACTAGTGCGCTTCTCACGCGCTCAGTCTTTTTCAAAATGAGTGATTTAGTGGTCTTCGATTACGCTCGGAAAGTTTCGAATTAGAAGGTTAGTAACACATTTTACTGAATTAGCCGCCTGATCGTTACGATTAGCCCCTTTACTGTGTCCTGCTGGCAGTGCATAACTCACCTTCACAGACCGCATAAGTGTAGCTTTTACGACTGTTTTTAAACACATCTGTAAAGCTAAAAAGAAAAAAAACTATATAAACTATCGCTCTTCGTATACGGCATTCTATGCATTACAGGAATTCGACAGATAAAGGACGCTGCCAAGTTTTAATTATCCTAAAATCCCGAACGAGCGTGCACACCCGAAAGATCGCCCACCTCTTCCTAACACCTACCATCGGTAGGTGTTAATTCGAGAATTTACAGTACAAAAAATGGTAAATCTACTTGAATTAACATTAAACACTTTTATATACTAAGTTACTTAACAGCTCTACCTTATTGAAAACAGGTGCAGCTCATATATGATTTGTCCAATAAACATACCAGAACTCATTTAAATTATATACGTTCTTATATATGTTCTCATCTGTTTAATGGGCTCTTTCGTATACCTTTTTCGCTAGGCTGATCGGGACTAATTTCGGGCATGTATGGTCCTCTAATGGGCGTCTTGAAAGAGCACGGGCGGTTGTGTTTCCCATGGAACCGAAATCAGAGCGGCTTAATTTCCTATCGGGCTTCCCAATAACCCGGAGGGGGAGGGGACGGGGGCCGATTAAGGTCGTCCTTCTCGGAGTCGTCCGTGGCCCGCGCACTCGTCGGAGGTTTCCCGCCGCGCTGCCGCAAACGAACGGCTCGGTATCTGGGTCGACACCGCCGTACGTACCCCGTTCTCCGCTCAGCTGACAGTATGGTAGATGCGACGTGTTCGTTGCACCAATCACACGTCCATCTTCCGCCAGATGATCACGCTCCCGCCCATGTACCCACGCGCGGAGAGGGGGGTCGGGTGATGAGAGGGAGGGCGGTTGATTGATCCGGCGAACACGTCGCTCCCGTCGCGCTGTTAGCTTAGCGGTGAACGCAGCGTAGTCCCGGCGTGGACTCGGTCGTTGTCGTCCTCGATGGATCTGGTCCGACGGCACGTAATTTGCCGACTCGCCGTGATTACACGGCATCCATTGTTTCTGTCGATCGGGGTTCGGTCTGCTAATGAAAGGGGGCCATCTCCAGCTACGACACGGCGTCCGTTTTGTGTAGAGGTGATCTACGAGCTGGTTCTCATTTGTCTTTGTAATCGTTGTCTCCCGAAAGAAAACAATAATAATTGAGGGAAGATCCATCGGTGGTTTTTTAGGGAATGTGTTAGCATGACCCTTGGGAGCCGCCACACACGTTTCCTTTCGGGAAACGCTGACCCCTTCACTTTGGTTTTAGCTTTCTCTTTTGCTTCCTCTATTTTATGCTGCCTCTTTTTTTACTTCGTTACGGGGTCAGTGTTAACGTTTCCCAAAGGGGGTCGTTTGTCGTTTCCCAAGGGTCATGCTAAGTAATTCACACCCTAAATATTTACCAACGAACCTTCCTTTAATTTCTTTTTTTCGGCGAAGAGGACTCACTGAGCCCGCTCGCCCCAGCCTTTGTCGCACACGGACCCGCGTCGGCTTGCTGCTTCCTGCCCTGCATTTCGGCCAGCCGAGCTGGGCGCTGTCTTCGCTCCTCTGTGTCGTTCGCCCGCCTTGCACGTTTAGCAGCGGCATCCGCTGCCTCAGACGCTGCTTTCGCGGTTCACCGGTTTCCCGCGCGCTCATTGGCTTTCGCCCCGTGACGTCGTCTCCCTCTCGCCTTTGTCCTTCACTACTCTCCTCCCCTCTACGCGGCTTGGTTCTCTTTCCACTGTTTTGTCTGCTCACAGACGGCGCCAGCTTTTCCCTGTCGTAAAAATACTAATGATCACACAATAAAAAAAAATATGGCTGCAGATTACTATTGTTGGTTGTCTATGAATTGCGACAGCAGTCGTCATGAGACGACGCAGCTCACTGTGAATGCGACGACGCAAATTTTCAGGAAGCACTTTATTTTATGATGGTTTACGACGCAGTCATTGACGTCAACGCGACTGCAGCGCGCCACATCGAAATTGAGTGATTGGTTCGTCTCTGTGTAATGGTTTAATATTCGAGCTGTTTCCCCACCATCATTGCAGCTTCGTGTGCGTGTCCTGTCTCTGTGTAATCGTTTAATGGTCAAGCTCTTTCACCACCATCATTAGCCATGTACAGTCTTTTTTCAAAAGCTTCAAGCCCACCGCGCGCGTGTGCGGAGCGAGCCCGCTCCGGCAACGCGCGCGGAGGGTTTTAAACTTTTGAAGAAGACTGTACCAACTAGCTCAACTCAAACCGATAATTGGTTCGTAGCTTGGACAAAAATGTGAATGTGTGTGTGTACTTCCGCTCCGTGGATATTGCTTGGTAGCTTGAGGGCAAATCTGAATCTATACGTACTGCCGCTCCGTGTATGCGCGGCGCGGGTTTACCTCTAGGACGTCTTGGACGACCTCTAGGACGACGTCCTCGTATACGTGCGGCGCGTTCGAGGCCCGATACCGTATCGCGGAAACAAGTAGCTAAAGAATGCTACCGCTTTAAAACGAATAAAAGTGAACGATAGACAAGACATTTTAACTCGGCAAATCGGAGATACATGATGTCTACCAACCTGGGAACCCTCAAATTCTCGGGGAACTTAGAAGCATTCAGAAAAGTCGGGGTCAGGGAAATTGTTGCAACGTATGTAGTCAGGGAAAATGACCCAGTAGCTCGGTGGTGCGCAGCGAAGCACGAGAGAGTGCGGCTAGCAGTTCCGTGGATGGCGTTATCGCACTGACTTACAGTTGTCCAGAATGTAACTAAGCGGTGCAAGTTACCAACCCCGATTACGATTCAATGGACATTCAAACTTCCCAATTCTATATTCTTTGACAAGCACGACACGCGTATTGAAACCTATAGCCCGTGTGTGCAATATGTGCTTGTTGCCGTGGTGGCTTTTCTGCAGTTGTATGTTCAAAGTGCAAATGTGTGAGTTAAGACGATGTCATCGTTGAAGAAGTGGCGAGGCTGGGCCAACCCGGATTCATGTCCACATTCTCCTTCATTTGTAATGGTCGTGGAAGTTAATCGAAATTGCGAGGAAAAACTCGGATCAGTCAGTGAATTCGAAGCAAGTAAATCGGTAGACAATCTGACCACTTCTTAGGGGTTAGGTTCGAAGAACGCAATCTTATCTCCAACTTCCGTCATTCTCCTTTCCCTTTCTCTCTGATTCCGAGAAGCCAATCGAGAGCGCAGGAAGCGTAGCATGTGACCATGCGATCAGGCGGCAGCTGATGCGTGAAGCGTACGATCACGTGACCCCTTTATTTGCGACAGCTCGCTGCCTTCGCCGTGTGGTCCACGCTGATGTGTCGTGTTACGTCACCGGAAGCGAGAAGGCCCAACTGTTTTTAATTAGCTCTCAAATTTCTCTTTTTTATTGCCGTTTCTTTTAAGCGAGATTGCTTCTCTCTTTCCCTCAGGGCCCGCTCAAGAGGGCGGCCTTGTTTCTTGCGGCGATAATTAAAGCGTTTCTCGGGGAAGGAATGTGACTTGCGCAAAACAAAGGGGTTAGAAAGGGTGAGAGGGAGCAGGCGAAGGGGTGCCTGAGGAGGCAGAGAAAAAACAGGTCCGTTTGACAAGCGCTTCGGCACTTTTCGAGCTTGCTCGCGCTGGCTTCGCAACAACACGCCTTGGGAGGGTACGCGCTTCCGCTAATTGATGGTCGATACTGGCTGATTTATGGGTTGTTTGTGCGAAGATTGACTTTAGGTTACGTAAGCCTGCTTGAGGTAAATGAGGCGCTCGAAAGATGTGGTGTCTCGAGTCGCATATTATTCGGAACAGCTGCGTTCTTTGTCAAACAATGTGTGGTGATAGATGGCGCGCAATGCACTGGGAGAAAGGGGAGGGCAGAATGACTAATGGATGTGTTCTGCGTGACGGCAATGTCTCGCACAAAAGAAGGCGTTGTGATAAAAAAAATAATAAACAAGCAACGAGGTACTGTTTGTCGATCAAAATTCCTTGCGCGCTTGAAGTTCTCCAATCCGTTATTTATTGTTCGTTCGATATCTATATAAATCTAACTGTCAGATTTGTGCACACGCCCCCCCCCCCTCCCCCCCTCCTCGTCGGCCCGGCGTCTTTATCCTTTTACGCGCATGCGCATTGCGAGCAGAACATTCCAGACGACGCGGGAGACCGGAGGAGCAGCTCCTCCGTTCACTATGTCGCTATTTTTATTGCCCGGTATTTTCCCGTTCTGCACGTGCTGGCGCGAGCGGCATGCATGGTGGAGGCCCCGTTTGTTTTGTTGGGAATGCGGAGAGCCGTCATTTTCTGCTTGCGCGCGCGTGCGTGTGTGCGGTTTTACTCCACCCTGACCTTACCACGCCGTGTCAAATTTTTTTTTTTTTTTTTACGAAGGAGCGCCTTGTGCGTTCCGACGGGCGCCCAAAACAAACAAAAACAAGTTTACCATTTTGGTTACATTCCGTGCCGTCCGTCTCTTTTCTTCATATTTGCTGTTGAGTCACGCGCACCGCTCTGTTGTGTTGCTATTTCGCACTCCGCCTTGTTTGTTTGTGCTTCGTGCGCAATTTAATTTTTGCGTGCGGTACGTTTTTCTCAGGAGATTGCCCTTTATTTATTTCTTCGTTTCTCTTCTGCTGTTTTATGTGAACAAGCAGCTCTCACCTCCACAAACAGTGGCGGTGTCTTCTTTCATTTGGCCTTTATTTGCGTGTGTTCCCATTCGACCGCTTCGGGACGGATTAGACGGAAGACGGCATAAACTGACACGCCTTGGAGCCGGTAGCTAGCTTCAGCAGTTGCCGAAACTAACGCGCTATTTCCAACTGCGAAATTTGCCTTCACTCACAGTAAGATGAACTGGTTTCGTTTCTTGCATCGCTCTCTATAGAAATATAATTTGTGCTTTCTCAAGTTTTGTATAGACCTTTTCATTTCAGTAGTTGCCTGACCGGCGGGTAGAGGGCGCTGGCGCACTCGCCGCCATTAAGTTGCTTCAATTTGGTCGGTTTCGTTTTCAACGTGCACGCGATTGTGATGCTGTTTCAAGCCACTTTCGATTAATCTTTCTATATACATTTCTTTCTTGTATCACACAGCGAATGAAACAATAGTATTGAGCCACTTGGCATACCACAGAGTTGTTTCGAGGTTAAATTGCGATCTTTTTTACGAACATTATGTGCGTCTGATTCCGTTCATCGTTAATTTCGGCCAGGTTCGGCGGTGAAACAACTGCGCTGATGCACAGAGAGGAGTACCATTGTCCACGGCCGTACCCGCGGACAGTAATTACCACAGGAAAAAAAAAATAAAGAGCCGGACAAGCTCCGCCTGCAGCGTGCGTTCGTTGCCTGCCGCCGTGCGTTGGCTGTGCGTGCACCGAGCGGTACAAAAGGTAGATAGCTCGCGCTCAAGTCAGATATTGAACTGATTATTTTATATTGCAATATACTATATTGCATGAGTGCTTAGTGAAAAAGCAGGACGACAACATGATTAACAATCTGGTGTATCACCAAGAACATATGAACTGACAAGTTTACTATTCGATGTTTGGTATTCGTACACCAACCTTTTCTAACTTCGAGACTGGAAACGTCTTTTATAATGACTGGAAAAGTTTCATATAATCACGTACATAATATAAAAAAAGCGATATAGTCTCGGCCTTTTTTATTTAAAGAAATTAAGCGCTCGAGAAATATTTTGATAGACCAGCCTAGGCTGACTAGAAAATTTCTTTAACGAAAGTACTCATTAACAGAACATCAAAATATTGGCCTTATGAAATAAACTTTTTGTTATGTGGACATTTGCTTACGACGTTCTCAAGGTATGAGAATGGTGAGATAAGTGAATGCCAGACTTCAAATAAAGTCTGATATTCATCTTCCGTAAAATTTGCCGAATGAAATTGAAGAGCGCAAAGGAAATGATCTCCGATAAGTTTTGCTGAAGTCAAACGCCTGGCGCCACTGAATGGACATGTGTGGAAAGCTGTTCACTGATTTGAAACGGTACGCTTTGCACATTTTGACATCGCCAGCTACTGAAAGTAACTCCCTATTCGCCGTCAACTACCGGCTGCACTCGGGTGATTTTCATGCAGAAGGATTCTTTTCGGCGTCGCATTTTGTGAATCATAGGCACTATCAAGCTGTCTGTGACAGTTTCTTACGCGGAGAGTCAAAAGATCTGTGTTGAAATAAATTAATTAAAACTGCATGATTATATTAAAAAAATGACTTAAGCAACTGAAAGACTATGGACATGGGACCAAGCGCAATATACAATTCCGTGGAATTCATAAATAAACGGATACAGTGAATGCTTATATCACACACGCGATTAAAGGCGTAAAACAGATATAGGTGTGATATTGCCAAGAAACAAGTTGCCTAATGTTAAGGTATCATTATTTCTAGCATAAAAAATAATTCAAAATAAACGTTTGTTCCCGCGTCTTGTCCACAATATAATCAAAAGAAACTGTTTTTGATCTGTTGTAACTACAAAACACCATGCTTTCAGGAAAAATACGTGGCTAATTACGCTGAGTGTTTTTGTTTCCTTCCTTGCCACCAATGCGCACTGATATATATAATTACATTGGGCTTCCTTTTCCAAATGTTCCGCCCTTATTAGTAACCAAACCACAGTTCTCATAAGTTATTGGTATTTGAACCCTCGAGGCTCTCTTCAAGTCATACATGTAGTCAATGCGCGCAAGTGCTAACGCTGATTCTTGTTCCTATAAAGCCTTTTCACACGTATCCCGCACGCCGACGGTAAAAAATATTCAAAACGTGTTACAAAATTAACTACAGAAGTTGCGCGCATAATGATGTAATGCAATTGCGTGGTCAGTAGAAGTATCGGACGACACTTTGTGGAGTAAGGCAAGAGGCGCGGTGAAACGCGACGAAAAACACGAATTCAACGCATCCGCCAAGGCGCGGACGGGAGAGCGGAGCAACAAGTTGAAGCAACCTAATGGCGGCCGCATCACGTGATTCCAAGATGGCAGCGCCCATGCGGTGGAGGGTGAAAAGGTCTATATACTGGTATAAGTCAGCATCATACCTCCGGTGTTTTACACCCCGTTCACTACTAAACTTAGTGGAGGCAACCTAATGGCTGAACTTAATTTAATCACAGTGTCTAGTCCCATGCAAATTCCTTCTGTCACATGTGTCTATATATATATTTTTTTAGCTGCATCAAATGTTTAAAATAAAGGGGGGGAAAGTTTTATGACTGCGATTTTTACTGCGTGTTTATATGTCTCGGCAGCCATGAGATGGGAATGTAACCATCACTATTATCAGAATAATGAACTAAAAGGTGGTTATTACGTTTTTAATTACTGTAATTATGATATATGTTTAATTACAAACTTTGAGGCGGTCGTATGCAAAGTAGGACTGTTCCATTTTGTAGAATTCGCATAACCAGCCCTTGTTCCGCGATACCATTCGTCCCCGAATTTTTTACTTTTATCCGGCTAATGTAGCAAAACCCGGCAAACCCACTTTCGCGGGTTTGCCGGATTGAGTGGCTAAAGAGTCGGAATAAGAAAAGAATTTGGAGGAAGATATCTCGGAACACGGGCTGGTTCTGCGAATTCTACAAAATTGAACGTTCTTGGCATGTGACCGCCTCAAAGTATGTAATATAAACATATATCTTAACTACAGTAATTAAAAAGTTAATAACCACATTATAGTTCATTAGTCGGATAATTAGTGACGGTTATACTCATATGTAATGTCCGCCAAGCCGCAGTGAAAACCGCATTCATATAACTTTTCCCCTTTTATTCGAAAATTGGGGTGCAGCTAAAAAAAAAACAACAACATGAAGTACTAGTGGCCGAGTGGGTTAGCGCACCTCAGCTCGGAGCACGTGTAACGAAAGCTCGCGCTGCAGAATCCAGGGATCCTAAGTTCAATGGTCACCCCTGCCTGCGTGGTGCACGTTAAGACTTTAGGCTAGTGATTGTACTGCACCGGCTAAATTTCTCACCTACAGCTGAAACACCAGACGCCCACTTACTAGCTTCCTGCCGTGTAAACATAGACAATTATTACTTTAAGAACCAAGTTACGTGACGGAACGTCAACGGAATATTAGTCTTACCAGGTTACCGCCTCCACTGCTTTACTCCGGCGCTTTCGTCTTTAATAATCCTAATTAAAAAAAAAAAAAAAACGTTCGAGGTACATCTAACCACTTCTTATGAGTTGTGAATGTGAGAGCATGCAAGCCGCTCGTCCGCTCCCTTTTTCGTCTGCTGCGTACTTTTCGTCGCCGGTCAGCGCGCGTGCTCCCCTGGGCACACTGCCCTTGGACGCTCCGTGGCTCCGTGATAAGGGCGCGCCGATGGACACGCAGCGCCATGGGGTGAGAGGTCGTGGAAACTGACGAGCTCAGCGGCCGATGAGAGCCCCGTCGACGCGCGTTAGCCTATGGAATCGAAGGCGAAATCCATCAGAAACTAGGTGCCGTTTTCGCGCTTCAAACTGATGACGTCAGCTCGCTCGATGGGACAGTTAATGCTTTCGCATTAAAACCGAACCCTGCGGAATTAACTAAAAGGGAGTGAAAAGCACACTGAAGTGTTTGCGCGGGCCCTTGTTGGTCATGTGTTTTGGAAAAAACACGGAGGACCGGAACAGAAACTTTTGTGTTTGTCCCTCTTACCTGGGTCTCTCACACATATTCCTCGCGCAAAGCAATATTACACAAATAGATATACACTTTTCGTCCTTGAGCCGGTGGCGTGTTAATTTTCGTACCATTTTGCTCCCTCCGGCTCTTTTTCTCTTTAAGCTGCGAGCGTAATTCAGCATAATTCATGGTGTTCATGGTTCAGCATGATTGAACAGTGACATCTCGGAGCTAGATCTTCTCTTTTCATCTGACTAATTTCCAAAGGATCCTAATTTGTCGTTTGTCGTGCACGGCCGCTACAGCTGCACCGGCGGCCCCGGAATGCGACATGGGAGCGTGTCAAGATCGGGGGCAGGGCGCCCCCTCTACTTTGTCGTCCGCGAATAGCGGGGGCGGACGGGCGACGAGGGCGAAGACGGGAGTTATCGGCGACAGCGTCGACGACTGACGCCGGCACACGCGACGCTCACTTGGCCCCCGCGGCGGGTAAAAGGCCGTGTAAACGACCCGGAAATATTACCCTGCCACCGCTGCACGGCTGTCTGCGTCCCGGGACCTCTTTTTTTCTTCTTCTTTTGCATTAGGTTGCTGGAAAGAAGGGGGAGAGAGACGGCGGGAATTGTCGCTGCCGCTCGCGGGGCGGCTTCTTTGACGAAGTGAGTGTCGAGTGAGATTCCAGTTTTTTTTATTTCTTTTCTATGTTTCTTTTTCTTTCCTTTCTCGACGAGTCTTCAGGGAGTTCGGATTTAGACACGGAAATTAGGCGAAATGAGACGGAACTACCGTTCGCAGAAAAACGGAAGCTGTAGAAAAAACAAAAAAAAAAATCTTTCAGCATGTTCATATATATATATATATATACCGAAAGCTCGGTTACACGGCGCCTCCTCCGCAATAAGCCTCCGTCAGATTGCGGGCACCTCGGCCGGGATTCGAACCCGCCACATCGGGATCCGTAGGCCAGCGCTCTCGCCTCGGGGCCACCGAGGCGGCTTTTACATACATACATACATACATACATACATACATACATACATACATACATACATATATATATATATATATATATATATATATATATATATATATATATATATATATATATGAACGCATTCAATCATCTCGTTAATGTCTGTAGACGCAGCTTCAATTGCGTGCATTTGCCGTTTCACAACTCGGCCGCCAGGCCGCGCTATATACTTTTCGCTGCACACATGACTGTTGCATTTAAAAGCTTCGGCTAGGTGTCGCACGCCGTCACCCGATTAAGAGTTCAGCCGTATCCATCCATCCATCCATCCACCAACCCACCCACCCACCCACCTACTTGGATGGGCACCCCCACCCCAACCCCTCTCTCGTAATCGAATCGGTCCTTTTTTCAAAACCCCGTCGAGCAACACCGGCGGTCGCCATTTCTTGACTTCGGCTAGGTGGCGCAAGCTACCGCCCGTTTGCAAGGGTATAGCCATTAGCATCCATCCATCCAACATTGTGCATGGAGCGTTATGATTGGATCCGAGTCCATGCCGAATGCTGACGCAGCGCTCGTTTTCGATACGAACTGAGCAGAGTTCACGTCGAACTCTTGAAGCGGCCCTCGAGCCCAATACAGACTCCGAGAGTACATGCCCGAACAATGGCTGATTTCCCCTTTTGGGTGCAGAATTAAGATCTATCTAGGTGCATTTTTAGGTAAGACTTGCGTTACCTTATCACGCCGTTCACGTTTCAAACCCCAAGAACATCGCTTCTTCCTCCGACAACCGAATCTCGTTAGAACTACTTAATGCGGCGTATGAACAATTTGCAAAGCGTCATTTTTTCTTGAGGTCTACTGAACGTCTAATTTCTGTCACCTTTGCGATGACCGATTTGTTCGAAAGAAATGAACACGCGAATCGTGATGACCGCCTCCTTTTGTTACGAGTCAAACACTGCGTTTCGCCGAACGTTTCTGATAAGACACGAAACGCGTGCTTACCGAGGAAAATTACGCGAAGAAATGTTGGCCACCTTTCTGCAAACATTACTGCGCTCAAATCAAGTAGTGAGCAGGTCCCAGGGACAACGTCGGCCTTGCTGCAGGGACTTTGGCTCTTGCGAATCGCCTCCTCCGCGCGCTATTTATTTCGTTGGTTGGAAGACGGTAGACGAAGTCATTTCGATCTCTGTTGAAGGGAATCACGATCCTTTCGCGAGAAAAGAGACTCACAAACACCGAGGGGTATTCGAGCAAGTAATTGCACGCGCGAGACAAGCTAACCTTCTGGTAGTGCCGACCCGCCCGAAGGCACTGTTCGTCACCGGAGTCTTTTCGACGTAATTGCTCCCACAATCACGGCGAGCACTTCGTTTCTGCCCGGAAGTATACGCGATCTGCCGATTGAGTTTGTGCAGTAAACGGTGGACATTAGGGTTACACATGGTCCGCCAAACCTCGCGGCGTTGGACTGGTACCGGTGTGGCTGTCATTATTTCTATTACCTCTAGCCGGCTTCGTCGACCAGAAGTTTTTCGCCGAACAAAAAGGAAATGGGCTTGTCGCGAAATGTGCTTCGCCGTACGTAGTGTGAAAGCGCAGCGTGATTATGGATTGTTATTGTTGTCGCCGAACGAATATAACCTTTCTTTCATCTTGTTCGTACTTTGTCTTTCTTTCATCTTGCCCGTGCTTTGTTGCGTGCCAAAGTCTCGTGGGTGTTTATCTAATAATAGTGCGTACACTCGATTTTAAATGATCTGTCAGAGGACAAAAAAGTTCGCGGCTGCTTGATTTGACGCAGAAAAAAATGTAAAATGAACTCGGACAAGGGACGGGCGACGAACATGTCTTTAACTTGGGTCTCTTATCTTTACGATAAGACTGTAGTGCAAAAGTTCGCGGGTGCTTGATCTGCACGATAAAACTTTCACTGCAACCTTTTATGATTGTTGCGTTTTCAATCATTATTTATGTTTCAGTTTTCTTGCCCAAAGTTTGGCAGAAAGCATTTTCCCGATAAATTTTAGCGAGAAATTACTCCTAACAATTTAATAATACACTCTTCGTAAAAATATATATATATTTGTTATCTTAGTGATTGACAGGATAAGAACAGCAAGGGGAGTTTTCGTTGTTCCTCCACCGGCGCTAACTTCCTATCTTCGATGACGCTTCTTCAGCGTCTCGTGAGCCTCGAACGTACGAGCGCAGCCAAAGCACAACGGAAGGCAATGAGTGCGTGCTAAAAACCGAAAATAAAAAAAAAAAAGAAGGAAGTTGTGCCGTTTTTATTTTGTCGGTATCTCGAGATATATATATATATACACACACACACGTTTCGGAGTCACGACACTTCGACCGTCTTGGTGAGTTAAAATCAGAGTTGACAGTGATCTGAAACGTCGAAATCGGAAGGAAACGCTTTTCCGTCCTTCCGGGTAAGCTAAAAAAAAAACGGAACTGAGCAAAACGATATCTCTTGAGCCTCCTGACACCGTATACGCATACCTAAAGCTGAGGAAGCTACATCTTCCTCGTCAATCTCTCTATAAAAAAAAAAAAAAAAAAAAGCTGTTATAACAGCTTTCTTTCTTTTTTTTAAGATTTTTTTAGAAAAAAAAAAACAGATTTGTTTAGTGTAATAGTGCAATGGAGCCTTTTCAAAACTGAGTGCCGGTGGCTCAAATAGGAGTTGGGCTTTCACCGTATACTAATGACGGTCATGACAACATGTCTCACCGGGCACCGTCACTTTCGCGTGTCAACGGCAACCGAGAATAAATTGTTCGCCTCATTCTTTTTTTTTTTTTTTTATGGTGTAAGCGAAAGAAACGGCAAGTTTGCAAAGCGTCACGAGCGGCTTTACAGCCGACTCTGTGCCCAGAAAGTGAATGGACGTAAATTGGAAATAACCGCTGGCGCAGTTTCGCGTATAATTCGTCCGTCGCGTTATACTAACCAGACGTCTTGAAGGGACAGGCTTTTTGTCCTTCCTTGATCAGCAACCCGAAGGCCACCATAAGTTCGACACAAAAGCCAAACACTGGGATGATGTTAGTGATCAAAGTTGCCAGACTGAATTTCGAAAACGCCCGTCTATTCTTCGGATATGTGGAGCGTATTCATTGAGGCGGCTTCGCATTTGGCGGTGAGCGAAAGCCGTGCTCGTCGCGGACTGGCCGCGGTCATCCTCCATTCACCCCTGAGCTGATAGCGCCGTGGAAGCTACGCGCTGGCCGGACCAATCAACCGCCTCCCTTTTGGTCACCTGACCCCGCTTTCTGCGCCTGTGTATGGGCGAAAGGTGGGCGTGCGACCGGTCCATCGAGAACGCAGCTTCCGCCCCACTGTCAGCCTAGAGAGGTGAATGTACTCGGGAGACTGTCGTACCACTTTGCGTCACGAGTGAAGTACGGCGGTTGCTCGTTGCCCGCACGACTATACCGGGAAGCCTCCCCGCCCGCCCGGCTCTCCACTTTCGTAATAATGCGAAACTTCTGGGAAGAAGGGCGGAAACACGCTTCGATCTTATCGGCGTCGCGCTGCGTGCGAACGTGGCCCGGAGGGAAGACCGATAGAGCTCGTGGGTGGGCAGGGTGGTTGTATCACTTTCGCGGACCTACGCGCGGACATCTGTGCAAGACTGGTACGGTTCGCATTTCGAGCTTTCGGACTACTTTTAATCAATTTCTTTTTGGGGTAATTTTGTAATCGTTCGAGTACATTCATCGGGAAGTAATCGCACGAGTAATCTGACTAGTTTTGGGAGTACTAAAACTACTTCTAATCTTTAGTATTTTTGGTGCTTCATTCGCCCACGTTTCCCACCAAGGAATCCTCGTGCCAAATCTCCGGCGTGAGGATACTAGTTATATATAGTTCGGTGATTCTTATGCAACAAGGGACAGTACGAAAGCGAAGTTTTCACACCAGCAGAAAATCTGCCGTTTTGAAAATTTCAAATGAATAGAATACTTTTTTTTTTCTTTCTTACCAAGAGTAATTGTATTGTAATCAATCAGATATTTTTTTTTTTTCAAATGACATGTACAAGATTGCATTCATAATCCCCCGTGCTTACGCGTGTAAGGCCTCGTTCACGCTTACAGTATATATTACATCGTACAAAAAAAAATTACAAACACTTTGAGGCGTGTTTTTCCCTTGTATGACGCTCCAATCACATTAATCACATGTAAACTCTCCGCAGACATCTTCCACTCATACAGATATGTACCGAGCAAAGATGCTTCGAAGTTGCCTGCGGGCGTTTTCGCAAATCATTCTGTCATCGTGACTGCAGCCAAAAGTGTTTCACAAGCAAACTGATTAGAAGAAAAAAAAAATGAGACAAACTAAAAGGAGGCGGTTTCTACCTTGCGGAATTCGGTCTCTGCGCAAAGCACCAACGTGGCGGCGCCCTCGGAAAGACCGGGCAATGGAGCTCAGGTTCTCTAAACGTATACCTTACTGGCTTTAGGTCTATACGGGTAATGCACTTCAAGCGCGAGTGCGTTGCAGGCGTCCGTGTTGAATCAATATATAGAGTACAGGCCGAGTTCAGCCACCCTCGAGAAATGGCGTGATACCAATCACTCGGCGCTTTAAAGTTGGTCTTATTTCCACGTAGTCGGGCGCCTGTTCGGTCGGAGCTCGAGCACGGAGGGGGGAAGGGGGGGGCCGGGGGGGGGGGGGGGGGGGGGGGTAGGTGGGTGAGCGTCAATATCGACGTCGCACACGAGGGGAAATTTCGGTCTCGGCGGCTGTCGTGACACCTTGTCGCGTGAGGCTCGGCAGAGCGGAGTCGTTGGACCGACGTGACACCAATTACGACAGAGATGGCGTTTTGGGTTTCCTTTGTCTTAGAAAGCGACACAGCTGTATGTGGGAACCCTGCACGGTGTTTGCTCGCTCGTGTTGGTGTTGTAACGCCAGCAAGGTCATGCACTCTAAAAAAAAAAAGCCCGTGCGTCTGCTTTCCCGCACAACACTCGGAGAGCCAACCACCGCAACTCACGGAGGCAGCTCCGCGAATGACGACGGCGAAACATCTGTTTAGACCAAAAAAAAAAAAAAAAAAACGCAGTCTGAGTTGTGACATTAAGCGATGCAAGCGTGACGTTTTGCATTGCTTAATGTCACAACTCAGACTGCGTTTTTTGGTCTGAACATATGTTTCGCCGTTGTCATTCGCGGAGCTGCCTCCGTGAGTTGCGGTGGTTGGCTCTCCGAGTGTTGTGCGGGAAAGCAGACGCACGGGCTTTTTTTAGAGTGTGCATGGAAGGGATTGTCGGCAGGCGGGGCGAAGGCGTTGCTTTGACGCACGCTGGCTTGACGTCATAGCGCCCGCGACCAATCGATACCTAAACTAGGAGCTGT
This sequence comes from Ixodes scapularis, assembly GCF_016920785.2. NCBI lineage: Eukaryota > Metazoa > Arthropoda > Arachnida > Ixodida > Ixodidae > Ixodes > Ixodes scapularis. Next base: position 18,789,845 of record NW_024609868.1, read on the forward strand.
TTCAATCTTTCGAGCCTTAGTTATGACAAACCTTGAGGCGGTAAAAGGACGCAGCGTTGGTGTTCTGTGTCTTTCAACTTTTAATCATCGGCTATATGAGAATGGTTTTTGGTCATAACTTTCGAAAGCAACTGCAGTTAAACTAAACTGATGTTGGTTACACCAAAAGAATTAAACTAAGTTACACTTAGTCACGGTAACTTCGTCGTAACTCGGGAAGTAGTCTTTCTGCTCCAGAATGTCTAACTAATTTCTGTAACCCCAAAGTTTCCCAATTAGTCTCTGTGCGACTCTAATTGAGATCCGCCATCTTTTCCTTTCATCGCAATGCTTGACTTTTTATTTTTTTTTTTCTTTGTTGCGTGTTGTGCACCGAGATTGAATATTAAAAACGCCCCATCCCCCCTTTTCCCTCCTTTTTTTTTTTTTTTTTGCGGAATGGACGCGCGATTCTAGGATTTTATAATTTCGTTCAGCTTATCGCGCCTCCTGCTATTCTTCTCGTGTCGTTTTTTTTGTTTTTTTATTTTTTATCACCGGGGTAGCGGGGAAAGTTGATTGGTATGCGGATGAGGTTGCCCGACCGCGGAGCAACTTCCAGATATATTTATATACTATTGATCTTAAGTGCAAGTCCGTGCGCACCGCCGCCTCATCGCGTATATCGAACACCTGCTTTCTTTGTGTAGCCACGGTTCTAGTACAGCTGTCTTTTCAGCTTATCTTTTCTGAAACGTTCTTTTCCCTTTTCTTCTTTTTAATTCTTATTTTCGGGTTTCCTCTTCGTTTTCTAACAAGGTTTTGTTTTGACTGGTGGACGTATGCATTTTTCAATGATCAATTTCCGGGGCGCGAATTGTAGCGGAGAAGGTTGCCCTGGCAACCCCGCAAAATATTAAAAACGCAAAAAAAAAAAAAAAAAATCCTTTACAATTTATGGTTTAAAAAAATGATTCGAGAGTTTCACTAGCTCGACAAAAGCCACATTCCTGTCGACCAAAAAAAAAAAAAAAAGTTTTGTTTATGTTTTTATAACATTCTTGTTTGGACACTTGGTGTTGCTGCAAGCTGTATGTCTCGCTCAAGTAAGTAATATTATAGAGTCTAAGCCGCTGTCTATTAACGAAATAAAGACGAGCGGGAAAACAGCAACGGGAATCAAACATCTGCGCCTACATATCGGTCACTTTCTAAGTACGCGTATTTTAACTATTCTTTCTGTACCTTCGGAGCCGCCACGGTGTACCTACGGGTATTCGTATACGAACATTTGTATTTGTCTGGTCTACAACGATACTCTGCGTTACAGTAATCGATACCCGTGTCATGTACGCACTGTACGCAAAAGCAGACCTCTCTTGAGGAAGACACGCGTACGACGGTATGCAAGAGAACAATTCTCTTCCTCGCTCTTTCGACGTACCTAATTTTTGAACATCTTATAATCCCGACGAGGGCTTTAACGGAAAGATTAGATCCCAAACTACGTACTGTTTTGACAGGTTGAGGTTTAATGAAGGTTATGGGAACCATGAAAACTGGAAAGAAAGATGAACTCTTCCCTTTCATATTGTGGCCGATAGTACGTGGTTCACATCTCGCCTTGTTTTTTCTTCAATGGGGCTTGGTCGTGCTGCGAAAAAGGAAATTACGCAAACGGAAAGAAGGAAAACGTCGAAGTGTGTCACGAAGGTTGTTTTACGACGGAGCCTGAGTGTTGAGTCAGACGACGCGATCTTCCGGCGATTCGGGCTCGTGCACGCTGGGGCACAGGATGCTGCGGTAGGGAGCCTACATACTCGCCGACTCCGTCGGAGTCGGCGAGTATGTAGGCTCCCTATGCTGCGGGTGCGCCCAGCGGCACGTAGCGGGGGAGAAGGTAACGCACACGCCGTTGCTCCGGAGATAACGCCGACCTGGTGGCGTAAGCTGCTTGTCACACAATTCTTTTTTTTGGTAGGGGACGAACGATTTGAACACGCCGGTTGTCGTAAACCGCAAGTGCACGTGAAAGACAAAATTATACGAATTTGGTGTCGTAGAGACGCGGAAGTAGGCGAAAGGGACTGCGTACTCGGCTACCAGAAGGTTCGACATCTCCACCCCAAAACGGCGTTTGTTGGCAGGGAAGCCGACTGAAGAGGCACCCAGCGAGCAGACTCCGCGGCGACTGCCTCTCGCGACAAGTCGTTGCCAGGCTGTTGGGAGATTCCCCTGAGATTGGCGGGGTTTATTTGTAGTCTGGCAGCACTATTTCCCCTGCTGTCGCCGTAGGAGTTTTGGGCTCTGGCTTTGGGTAGGGGACGGTGTTGCCAGACCCCGCGGCTGGATAACGTTATTAATGAAGCTTTGGTTAGTTAAGTGATCGATAGCCACGCCATTTTTCAAGTCGATTCTCTCTGGAACAAAGAACGCTTTTTGATGGAGTACGATCCACTTCAACTAAAGGGACAATTTGCGAGTGAGAGGAAATCCAACAGAAATGGTACCCTCAACCTGTTGCACCAGGTTCAAATTTATTTATTTCAATACCTTCGGAAGCCCATCGGGCACTTCAGGGGAGGGAGGGCATACAAAATGACACACAGAAACACACACACACACACACACACACACAGACACACACACACACGCACGCACGCACGCACGCACGCACGCACGCACAGACAATGCGTGTACAAACAATTCAGCAATTTTGTTGGAAAACAATCTGTCCGGCGTGTTAGATGAGATAGAAAGTTGACGCCTTTTTAAATAGTTCGATTGATGGTGTGTTTACCAGAGGTACTGGAGGGCGGTTGCAATCTGATGACGTTCTTGGTATGGAGAGGTCAATGTACGCTGACGTTTGACTTCAGAATTATGATCAATTCGTGCAGAAATCTATGAGGGGTTAAGGATTAACCTACTTTTTTAGTGAAGCGTTAGAATTATAATTTTTGTAGAAAAGGAATAAACGAGACATTTTACGATGTAAGGAAAGAAGAGGAAGAGAGAAAGTGGTTTCCACAGACGAGACACTAGCGGTGCGATGACAGTTACCATATAAAACGTGGGCCGCGATATTTGCAGACCTTCGAGTATAAGTCACCAGTGTCGGGTGGCCGGGGTCCCAGATTCGTGCTGCGTAATCTAACTTTGATCTAACTAGTATTATGGGAAGTAGTTTTAATGACACAGGAGCTGAGGTAAACTTTCTTTTAGGATACCCAAGCATGGAATCAACGTTAGCGATAATATGATCAGTATGAGTTTATCTTGACACGTTAGAAGTTATGTGTACACCAAAATATGTGTAAGGTGTCACACATTGCAGTTGGGTGTTACTCATTGAGCATGACATAGCTTCGCATTTGTTAACATTAAGAGTAAGTTGCCATAAGTTACGCCAATCGGATACCGCAGATCGTTTTGAAGAAGTGCGGCATCAGATTTGTTAGTTCGCGATAGTCATCGGTGAAAAAAACTAATTGGTGATGATATGCACCTAGGAAAGTTTTTTTTTATATAGATAGCAAACAAAATGAATCCTAAAAACGGACCCCTGGGAAACACCAGAGGAAATAGGACTGAGGGAAGAGTTAGCTTCATTGGTCGTAACAAACTGAGATCGATCAGTTAGAAAACACTTAAATTCGAAACAAAATGTTAAGATTAAAAAAAGTAAAAATTTGTGGGAAACTTTATTGAAAGCTTTGCAAGAATCAAGGAAGACACAGTCAACCTGGGACCCATGGTCAAGAATGGAAAGTAGATCACTAGTGAAAGTGAGAAGTTGGGTTTCGCAGGACAGATACTTGCTAAAACCATGTTGTAAAGATTAGAAGAAAAAAAATATTTAATTTGAAATATTAAGATGAAAGTAAACGACGGGTTATATTTTGTGAGGCGTACAACGGGTCATAAAATTGAGAGGACTGCGCTTGTCACCTTGTTTATGAAGTGGAACCACCTTCCCCCTCCCCCAATAAACTGCTCGAAATTTTTAGAAATAAAAATGGAGACGGTCATTTCTTGCATACTTTAGAAATGTTGAGGTAATATTATCAACATCACACGAGCAATATATTTTCGTGTTATTAATCAGTTTAATAATTCCGTCAAAAAAAAAAGAACAAGTGGATTCACGTGGTAAAGGGCATAATCTGGATACAGTGGATAATCAGATAAATAAATTATTTAAAAGTTACCCTCAAAACAATGTTGCCCATCTAAAGGGCTAGCGTCCCAACCCGACAGAAGCAGCGGGCAGGTGGCAGTACGAGAGACGGCAGCGCTGCCTCAAATATAAATGGAGGGCGTGTTTGTTTTGGAGCCGGCTTCACCGTCCTCGTGGGCGTCGTTGCCGGGCCGGGGCGCGGTCAGCTGGTCCCGTCCACTGAGCCGTCGCTGGCCCCTGAGTACTCTGACTGAGCGACGCAGCCTCCAGTTTCGTTGTGCGCGGCGACCGGGGCGCCAGTGCCCATGCGCGCGGCGCTGACTGGCTTCCTCTCTCGCCCTATCTCTCCAGCAGCGGGGCCGTGAGCGTGACTCAGCCGAGCATCCGCTTCGGACACGAAAGGATGCGCGCGCATCCTGTCTTTTTTTTTTTTTTTTTCGACGTGATTGCGGTTTGTACGTTGAGGGCGCTGTTGCGCCTTCTTCCGTGGGGGGACCGAGGGCCCTGGGGGTTCTGAAGTAACTGAAAACCCAACAAAGTCAGGAGAGGCACCCAGAGTTAAAAAGAGGAGAAAACGTAAGAACAGGTATAAAAAAACAGCACAATCAGACATTGGATATATTAACATGCAGGGTGGTAGAAATAGGTTAAAATGGGAAGAGGTAGAGGAGCAACTAAGAAAGGAGGATTTAATGGTGTATGGGTTTGTGGAAACACATCTCAGAGACATGGAGCAGCCACCTTGCAACCCTGACTATGTGTGGGAAGAATGCAACAGAATGGAGGGAACGAGGAAGGGAGGTGGAATTGGAGCATTCATTAAGAAGAATATGAACTTTCAAAGGATCAGAAAGGAGTGCGCCGAACATTTGTGGCTGAAAGGAAAAGTCGCTGGGGAATCAACAGTCCTTGGAGTGGTTTACTTATGGACAGGGACAGGTGCTAAAGAGGAAAACAGAAAAATGATTGATTGCATATCAAGAGACATTAGTGAACTAGGGGAAGGCTCCGAAATAATTATTATGGGAGACATGAATGCCCATATTGAGGGTCTGGATGGGCATACGGACTCAACTGGAAGCATATTACTAGAACTGGTGGAAAAACATGACCTAGTTTTATGTAATACCAGTCAGAAGTGTGACGGGCACATAACTTGGGAAACTGGCAATCTGCATTCAACTATAGATTACGTACTCATGTCACACAAAATATATGGTAAGTTACAAGTAATGAAAATAGATGAAGAAGGTTCCAAAAGTCTTGGTAGTGATCACAAACGTATTAAGCTGAATTTTGCCAGAGAAGTAAATGCTGAAACTAGACAACATAATTCAAAGCAAACTTTCTGCAGCGACAAAGAGTTGGAAATAGTTGTTGAAAGAATAGAGGCAGCAGTTTCAGGGCAACGGCATACAGATTGGACCTATGAGAGCCTAACTAGGCTTTTTTCTCTAGAACTAGACAAAGTTAAGAGTAAACGAAAGGGGAAGCAAGGACATAGACCAAAAAGTTGGTGGGACAAAGAAGTGAAGCAAGCGATACAAAAACGTCAGGAAGCCTCTAGAGAACACAGGTATTCCAAGCGTAGTGGGGAGTCCGAAACGGAAGTAAAAAGAAAATGGGACAATTTTCTAACATGTCGCCGAGAGGCATCCAGTTTGATCAATGCGAAAATTCAGAGAAAGGGTGAGGAATGGATGAGTAATGTAAGTAAGAAAGATAGAAATGCTGCCAAGAAGTTTTGGGAGCACTTGAACTCACTCGGTGAAACAACGCAAGCTAGACAGAGGTTTATACTCTCGCATCAGGGAGATCAATTAGAGGGAGATGATGCGATACAATATATAGGAGCAGTGATGGAGGAGAAATTTCGGGAACGGGTACATGTGGAAGATAGGAGAACCGAAGGAAGTAGCAGTCCAGTTTGTGACATCGCGGATTTTGGACAAAGAGAATGGGAAAAGGCGGAACGAAGAGTCCCTAGTGGCACGTCGACAGGCACAGATGGTATCCCTATCAAGCTGGTGAAGAATTTGGGTCCTAAATCTAAGGCAAAACTAAGGGAGGTAGTGAGTACCATGATAACAAAAGGAAATATTCCAGATGAATGGAGGCTTAGTAGGATGAGTATGATATATAAGGGAAAGGGAGATAAGTCTGATATTAGGAATTATCGTCCTATAACCGTGACACCGGTTATTTACAGGTTGGTAATGCAGATTATAAAGAACAGACTGGAGGAATGGGTAGATTGCGAGGGCATACTGGGCGAGTTACAGAACGGGTTTCGAAAACAAAGAAGGTTGGAGGACAACTTATTTTCTCTAACACAGTGTATAGAAATAGCGCAAAAAGAAAACAGACAGCTCTGGCTGGCATTTCTGGATATCAAGGGTGCCTATGACAATGTGAACCAAAGAAACCTGTGGGACATAATGGAGAACTTAAACCTAGATGAAGGACTAACAGCACTATTAAGGAACATTTACAAAGATAACAAGGTGATTATAACATGGGAAGGAAAGGCGACAGGGAAAATAGAGATAAGACGAGGCCTTAGGCAGGGGTGCCCGTTATCGCCTTTGCTGTTTATGTTGTATCTGAGAGGATTGGAGGATAGACTAGAGAAGAGTGGGCTTGGGTTCAACCTTTCTTACAGTAAGCTAGGCCAAAAAATTCAGCAATCCTTACCGGGATTGATGTATGCGGACGATATTGTACTAATGGCTAACAACAGGACAGAGTTGCAGGAATTAATGAGCATCTGTGGTAGGGAAGGAGAGGAATTAGGTTTAGAATTCAGTAGCGAAAAATCGGCAGTCATGATTTTTAACGAGGATGAAGTTGAGAGGCTGAAGATACAGAATATTACAGTTGAGAGAGCTAGTAAATACAAGTATCTAGGAGTATGGATATGTGATGGTGCAGAATATCTCAGAGACCATGAAAAGTATATAATAGGTAAGGGCAACAGAAATGCAGCTGTAATGAAAAATAGAGCACTTTGGAATTACAACAGGTATGAGGTGGTGAGAGAGATTTGGAAAGGGGTCATGGTGCCTGGCTTGACTTTTGGAAACGCAGTGCTATGCATGAAATCCGAAGTGCATGCGAAACTAGAAATAAAACAGCGCGGAGTAGGTAGACTGGCTTTGGGGGCGCATTGCAAAACGCCAAACCAGGGAGTACAAGGAGACATGGGATGGGCATCATTTGAGAGCAGGGAAGCGGTGAGCAAGGTAGAATTTGAGGATAGGTTGAGGCTAATGGATGGGGAGCAATGGGCACGAAAGGTTTTCAGCTATTTATACATGAGGAGTGTAGACACAAAGTGGAGACAGCGCACTAGGAAATTAAGAGGAAGGTTTTTGGGCTATAGCGAAGATACGGAAGAGCAAGTCTCAGTTAAGAAGAAAGTTAAGGCCACAGAAAGAGATCGGTGGCTAGAGGGAATGCAGACAAAGACTGCTCTGGAAAGCTATAGATTAAACAAAAGAGTTATTGCCAAAGAAAGCATTTATGACAATTCTAGGGGAAGCTCATTGCTGTTTGAGGCAAGAACGGGTGTTCTGCGAACCAGAACATACAGAGTGAAGTACCAGGAAATTGATACAGTGTGCACTGCTTGTGGAGAGGAGGACGAGACGGCTGAGCACTTGATACTCTACTGTAAAGGGCTTCACCCTATGCCTACCGAAGACAACATAGATTTAATAAAGTCATTGGGTTTTAGAGACAGCGAAGGGAGAGTGGATTTCAAGACTGTAGAGATTACCAAGCAAAGATTAAGTGAATGGTGGCAGAAATCGAGAGAAAACTAGGTATTTTCTTAATCACTGATGGCAAGGGGGTTTCATAGCCTCACTTTCTTTGCACTGCGGAGTGAATATAGATTTCACATTTAAATATTCTAAGCTTAAATGGTAAAACAAAATGGCTAGGTGGCGTAAGCTACCGCCCGATCCAAAGGGCTCAGCCGTATTCATCCATCCATCCATCCATCCGTGAGGCCTTCGAGGGTGCTCGTAGCGTAGCTCATTCAGAGGCTCGGCGTCAACTTTTTTTGGGGGCGGCGTTGCCACGGCTAGTGTAGTTTTCCCAACGATGCAGCCGCAGACGCTTCCCGGGCACGCCACTGACTCCATACCAGTAGAAACTACGATAGACTTGACAACATAGTTGCAAAAAAGGTCATCTTTCCCCATGGAGTTAGCATACTAAATTTGTAGGAAAAGGTCCGGCAACCTCCTATGCATTTCGGCCGCCTCGGAACGGCGGGGCACAGAAGCTGACGTTGGTGGTTCCAGTGGGACCAGATTGCTGGTCTTGACAACTTAATAAACAGAAAAAAAAAATCGGAAAGATATTACCTGCAAGTCTGGTGCCTAGTCTTTTCTCAATTCATTTGGCGAGAAAACACCTGCGTCGACCATGCATGCTAAGCGAAAAATAAATCTTTTATTCGTACGTGTGAGTTCAACATTATATTCCGTTGCAAGTTGCAGCTTGATAAGGTAGGGTGAGGGAAAGGAAGACCGGGGAGGAGGAAGCAGACCGAACGCTAAAGACAGGAGGAGGTTTCCCCGTCTCTTCTCCAGCGTTTCGTCTGCTTCCTCCTCCCCTGCTCGTCTTACCCTCGCCCTACCTTCTTGGGTTGCAGCAACGCTTTTTACAACAAATAAAAAAACAAAAAAAAACATGGCACGTATTAAAGAAATAAAGCGAACTAAAGCAAAGAGCTATAATCAGCGCAATTTTTTAAACGTCAGAAAATACCAAAAATAGCACATGTCATAAGAGAAGAATGACTAAGGTATGTAATACCCTCGTTACACTGGCGCAGTGAACTGCAGTAACGCTAAGCCACAGTTGCCGGACATTACTTACGGACAACATTTTGCGGCTATGCAGTCAAAGCTGTGGGCGCTCAGCACGTGCGCTTGAGCATCTTGAGCATCCATCAAAGCAGTGCACGCGCACTGTTCACTTCTTCTGAAATAACTGTCTTAGGGCATAGCTCGGTAAACGTAGTTTCTTAAAGCATATACAGTATATATACATATAATACATACATACATGCATACACAACACGGGCATTTCCCGCCATCGTACGTGGTCTCCGAGGTGGGTATAAACGAACATATGCAGATGAATGAACCGTACTTAATCCAATAAATCAAAGAATTAACGTTTTCAGGAACCCGCCGAAAGCCAAAATCCTGGCTCTGCGGTTATTTTGGCTTGCGGCGGCTTCCTGAAAACTTTAATTGTTTGATTTATCGGATTAAGTACGGTTCATTCATCTGCACATGTTCGTTTATATATATATGTATATATATATATATATATATATATACGAACTCATCTCTGTTAGTCACGGCGCGGTGGTCTGGGGCTGAGGGCGGAGGTGCCCATGTGAGACGTGTATAAGGAGTATTCACTGGCCGTCATAGCTGAGCTCGCTGCTGCTTCCTGACCACGGGGGAAGAGAGAGAGGGGAAAGATGCTTTCGTACGAATTTTGAGAGGCAAGTTAATCTTCTATAATCTTCTAGAGGGAGAATAGCGACATTTGGGGAAGCCTGGGACCCACAAGGGAGAGTCCCGGTGATAAGAGGATTTCTTCTTCCCCTCTTCTCTTGCGGTTGCCCGAGAGCTGACCGGAAACTCTTTCCGGGCATGCGCTGTGAGCAGTTACCTCAAATATGGCCGTCCAGTGAATACCCCCTATTCCTGCAAGAACCGGCCTTCTCGTCAAAACGCTGTGACTGGGGCCGTACCAAAAGTGTTGAGAAAGGTTTGAAGGTCAGTTTTCATGTGCTCGGTTCGTCCGAGAACGTGGATATGTGCCGTGAAAAGGGAAAACCAGACGTCGTCGGACTACGATTGCTTGGGCGGGAAACACTTCGGGTTGAATTCACGGATACCTGTGGTCATCAGATTGATTCGTTTTGTTCCAACATGAACGCCAGGAAACCGTCAAGTTGTACGGACCACCTGCGGACTACGTTCAGTGCGTCCTCAAGTTCAAACGGCCGCCTGATCGTTCGAACTGTCGTCTGCTCTTTTAGACGACATCGGCCCGTAGACCAAACGTGGGCCCGGTACTTGCGGTAAAAAGTAAGTGCAGGCCTCAAAAGACTTAAGTTTGAAGGTTGGTAATTAGGTTCGATGTAAACACTAGATACAAGGAGATGTTGATAATTTTACCAGTGGCCATCACCGACTTGTTATGCCTGACTCACTTGGTCCGATTCTGCTTGAAATGTTCAGTATCGACGTCGACCATCTCAGCTACAGTTTACGATTTTTCAGCCTGAGCGACGTCGCGACTGAAAAATTGCGAGCGAAATCTCATCATGCGAATCAGGCTTTAGCATACATTCTGCGGCGTTCACGCGGAATGAATCGCTGCATGTCACATTGTTCACGCTAAGTTTTGCGGTGTAGCGTGCCTCGTTAATTTCGCTGAGGCCGCTCAAGTAGTCAGACATCGCCGGGAAGACGTTGAATCAACAATTCGAAAGCGAAAAAGGGCAGGGGGACTCACACTGACGCCGATAACATCGCATTTCAATGGTTTGTTTATGGGCGACGGCGAGCTTCTTGCCCAGACCCCTATCGCGCCTGCCCGGCGCCGGTGGCGTCCGCCAGGGGCGCTCCGGTTTGTTAGCAGACATGAGTTGGTGTATATATATATATATATATATATATAATGTGTTAATGTATCCACCTCGAGCAGCTTTTGGCAATTATTCACCAACTCCTTGATAGATATTTTACGCGAAATATCCGCGCACGCAACGCAACACACACAAAAAAAAAAAAAAAAAAGAGTAAGGCGAAACACGCTTTTGTACGCCATAAAGAAAAAAAAAAAAAGAGTTGTGGGGTAAACGATTGCGGTAATCGTTTCGGCAAGCTTTGCATAGTAGCACGCGTAGACGCACTTCGCTTACTTCGTCGCAAAAGAAGTTTACATATCATAATAGTGTCCACGCAGCCTTTTCTTTTTACCCTCGGCAAAGGGCTTTGAAGGCGTTACTGGTGTCGTCGTCGCCCTCTTTTAAACTCTCGTCGTCCGTTTTTCTCTCAGATAAGAGTCGGGAAATTAACGACGCACTTCCGCGTTTTTAAATGAGTGTAGGCCCCTATGGGGGTCCTCTCTAAAGCTCAAAAAGAATGTAAAAAAAAAATATCAATGAGACTTTATATATATTTTTTTTTATTTAAAATTCCTATAAGGCACTTTAAGGGAGGCAGAGTATTACGTGAAAAAAAAGGGGGGGGGGGGTCATAAAAAAAGTTCATTGGCAAAAATGTTAATCATGACAGCCGAGCAAAATATGCAAAACCAAGGTAAAATGATTAATAAGATAAATAAAAATATAAAATACCGATAAATAGATACGAGGAAAAAAGAAAACTAGATGTTATCATTACACAGTTTTTGAGTCTGACGCAAGGTGAAGTGGAAACTAAGGGACTTCATCCACCAACTATATGTATTGTTTTTCTTTTGAATATTTTGCTCTCTTACCAAGCCGGATTGCCGGCATGATTGAGCGTCGCTGTTAAAAATAACTGTCGGAAAGCGGTCGCGAGAGATGGAGAGAAAAGAGCTAAGGGAGAGGAAGTAGGTATGATGTAGCGAGAGGCGTAGCCCTTTAAAGTTGAGCCTGGGGCCTAGGCGTGTGGCGAGGAGGCGAGACCGGAAGTGAGTCGACCCCCGGAAGTGCACTTGCCGCCCCAACTTTTCTCGCCAGGGCCTCGTGCTTTTAGCGAGAGCCTCGGGATGAGCGCGAAGCGTAAAAGCCGCCGACGCGCTTGTCGTCTCCCTCGCGGGCTTCGTTTGATGTCGGCGTACTTCCTCGTTTTACGGCAGCCTTCCTTTTAGCTCTGTCTGGAATGGATTCTTTTTTTATTTTGTTCGCGGTTTGTTGTTGTAGTTTTTAGTAGACAAGACCACTACTTTTGTTGGCTTTAACCACATTTGGGGACTTCGTTGTCTTCCTTGGCGGTGTAATAGCAGGCTTCTGTAAAGTCGGTGTGACGTTCTCAAGATCACGCCACTACATGCGGTTGACCGTAACCTTATGCAAAGCTCAACACTCGCACAAGCTCGAACTTCTTTCTTTTTTTTTTTTAAATCTTTTTCAGAATTTTATTAAACAACATGGCGATCGCCATATTTTTAGGCATGCATCAATTTCACTGTTCGTAAGCACGCAACATGAGCAGATTGTGATGATGATGATGATGAAGCGTGTAATTGGATCCGAGTCCTTACCGGACAGTGTCGATGTGCTCCTTTTCGGCACGCGCTGAGCCGAGTCCTTTGGGGGCAAATCTAAGTCTCAACATTGCCTTCCTTTTCTTTTAGCCTGCCCCTTCTTTTTGTATGCGTCCGCGTCTTGCCAATGAATGTCAATGTCTCCGGTTTGTAGCAAAGTTCGGCAGCGAGTAGACTCTTCGAATGAGGGGTGTTCGAGGCAAATCAAACTCCCTCCTACTCACAGTCTTGTCTCACGTCGCGTCGGCGCCTCGGTCGCTCCTCCTCGCTCTGCCTTTCTTTGGGTTCATCGGGTGTGTGCTCGCGTTGTCGGTTACACGGCACGCGTCTCTGATGCGAGGGTACCGGTTGCGCGGCGTGGGCGTGCTGACAGAACGGCGACGTGAGCCAAAGTGCCCACACCACCCAAAAAGACAAAAGCCTGCGCCGTTTTTCTTTGACGTCATCAGTGGCGGTTCCCCGCAGTGCCGCCTAGCTCGCGTTCGCGTCGACGCCGTGTCACCTGGAGTGCAATGCTGACCTGGAGTGTCGCGAACTTCTGTCGAACCTTAGACCTTTTGGCGAAATTCGACATAGTCGATTTTTAAAACAGTGTTGCAAAACTTCTACAACTCCACTAAAAAAAAAAAAAGTATTGAAAGAAAAAAAAAACAACTTCATGTAGTAGGTTTTTGTGTGTGTTTGTGAGTAACTACAGTTGCTTGCAAAAAAAAAAAAAAAGCTTTTATGTTTTAAAGTTATAGATAGTTAATAAGAAACAATGCCCGATATCATGGCCTCCGAGATTTTCGGTGTGGAGGCCGTTCCGCTGGCTAGCATCAATCAGATCCCGCACTTCAGTCAAACTTTTGTCAAAGTTCCCGGTAAATTTCCAAAAAGAAAAAAAAGAAGAAAAAAGACGGAAGGCGTAGTGTCCTGCCGCTTCGAGGTGTCTGCAGTTTGGGGCGTGTCGAAGTTCCACTAACGACGACGTAATGCGCTGATTTCGTGTTTTATGCTGGAACACTTCTATCGCGTGAGCCGAGTGTCAGTGACACCTCTTGTGACGCATTTCCGCTTTCACGAGCCGCTCCGTTCTTCTCTTGCCAATCCGTCTCGCTGGCGGCCTTGTTTGTCAATCATTATTTGGTTATCTCTCCTCGGCACGTCATACTGCGAGGACCGCTACGAAACGCAGTGGTGACTTTCATGGGGATCGTTGCACCTGCTTCCCTTGGGCGGCTTCTTTGACCTTCTGATCGTTCTGTTCGGCGTGGGCGCGTCAAGAAAGGCTCGTCGACTCGCCTGGTGTGCGTGGGTGGATCGACCGAGTCCTTTCCGAACCGAGTATCTCCGTGTGTGCGCGCCCTTGCACGTGCTCCGTCTTTGTTTCTGTCTCTACCTGTTTCTGCCGATGTCTCTTCCCTTGCGTCTGTCTCTGTTTTGTCTCCGTGTCTGCTTATGTTTCAACCTATGTCTGTTTCTCTCCCCCCCCCCCCCTCTCTCTCTCTCTCTCTCTTGCTTGTCTGCCTCTGTCTTTGTCTCTGCCCCTGTGCCTCTGTCCGCGTGCTTGGTTGCTTATGGGCGCCGCTAGTCTGTGCTGTTTTTATCTGCGCTGTGTTGCGGCAGTGTCCGATAACCTGTGGACAGAGCGGGCAGTCTGGAAGGGAACTCGACACTCGGCTTAGACAAGAACTCGTCAAATTCCACATCCTTTTTTTTTAATTATTTTATCGCAGTTACAGATATAATGTCGACGGGTTTGTTTTTCTCGCCATCTCCGTGCAAATCCGTTCGCATTTTTTTTTTTTTTTTTTTACTTTTTCTAGTTTTTGCTGTGCCGTTTGAACGTTTTGGCCGATGCCATTTTCAGCGTTCTTGCTCGACCCGTGTTTTACTCGCTTTCCAAAACGAGGAATTCGCACGTGTCGGTCTGCGGATTTAAAAGCATCAGAAAACTGTATACGTGCCACGACGACGTTCACACACAAGGGCGTCTTCCCTTGCTCGCACTACGCGTGCGCAGGAAACCCTGTTTAAATGAAAACGAGACATCTGCAGCTTGGCGTGACGTCAGAAATTTGAGTCGGTGAATTTAATTAGAGCCATAAAAGGTTTAACGGCTGAGTAAACGAGCTGGCATAACCGTCACGATAAATTTTATCATCGCAAAACCAGAAATTTCATCCTTTTGAGTGGGTTGGTTATACAGTATACAAATTTAGGGATAGAACATAAATTGACAGACAGGAATGACTCCTGAAAAGAAACAAAGAACGTAAAAGGAATACATGACTTTTCTACTGGCATCAACATTGTTGTCCCCTTTGGCAGTCATGTCTGTCCTTCCGTTAATATTCTCTCCCTAAATAGGGAGTTTTCGTAGATCGTTTCCGCTGTCCCGCAACGGCTCTCCGCAACCAGCTACGCTAGCCGGAACTCTACAGTCAAGGCCATCGGCGCGCCGGCGCAGTAGCGGCTGCTTCGTTGCGGAGGGCTTAGCGCAGAGGGAAACGCGGTCTACGAAAACTCCCTAATGTGCGTATCAGCGGAGAAAATTTCTCTGCCGTCGCGCCATCGGGTATGCTTTCCTGGAAACTCGAAAGTGAGGATGCTTCAGCATCTCTCCTCAACCTCTCCTGGCTCCCCCTCTCCTCACGCCATAATAAACAACAGCAATCTCCATTGTCGAAAGCAGAGCACGGGATGTGCTTGCTGGTCAGACGGAGTACCGCCGAGGTTCGCGGCGCCTTCTAAAGTTCTATTCACACAGTAGAGCTCGCACTGTGAGCCTGGTATGTTGCGACAGACAGACTATGGTGGGCTTCCCGCCTTACCGGTAAATAGACTCGTTCGCATGGAAAGCGGTCCGAGCAGCGGCATGCAGCGGCGGCGCGCGCTGGCCAAACGAGGTCGCCTCGGTGGATTCTGGCGGGCGAAATCGGGCGCCCTTGATACCGGTCGCTCGCTCTTTTCTTTTCTTCTTTCTTTATTTCTTCCGAAAGAGGAAGCGACGTGGGAAAAACAACATGGGCTCCGAGGATGCGCGCCGAGGAAAGGGGAAGGCCTGAAAAAGCTGCAGCAGCAAAAGCAAGATCCACAGGAGAAACACCCTGCGGCAATCGTACGGCCCAGCCTGCCAGGTCGACACTTCGAGGTCCGCGGGCTGGCTTTCTGTACCGAAGGAAACGGAGCGAATTCGGGTCGCCGCTGCGAATGTCTGCCTGCTGCGATGCTTTGAAGTGGCCCCGCCATGTTGACTTCGGAGCACGAGTGTGCCAGAGATTCGTGTACAAGGTTCCGCGATTCTTTCTATCGCTTTCCCCCCAGTCAATCAATCAACTAGACTATCTAATCTCCGTGCGGGGCTTCGTTCTCAAGTGGCTCCAAAAATCAATTTATTTTGCTCTTGTTTCTGGTTCACACACTTGCGTTTGACTCCGACCGACTGAGACAAGACCGGTTTTTAATCCTCTTGCGACTGGTTACGAACAGCTGCTCAGCGATGCAGCCGGTCGCAATACGTCGCAGTTGTACTCGGTGGGACTCATGAAGGTGTGTGAAGAGGATTACAAGCCAGTCTTGCCTCAGTCGTCGCAGGCAAACGCGTGTGTCTGTACGAACCTTGAACCAATCTGACCTCTTTTCTCTTTTCCTTTTTAACGAATTGCTGTTATTAACTTGGATGCCGCCGTGTTTGATGTGACCTTGCGCAACAACGCAGACACCAAAGAGGAACTGTCACCAAATCGGTGATGGTTCCTGTGTGTTTGTTGCACGAGAAAAAAAAAAAAAATAAAATATGAAACGTGGAAATTCCTACGCTCCTCAGGGTTGTTTCGGTCTCAAGGCGGGAACTTTCAAACGGAAGCTGCCACCGCGAGTTCCTCCGCGATAAAGCGTGGCGTGGCCCGAGCTGCGACACGTCTTTGCCTTCGTTTTGTTCTTCCTTTCACGCGTCCCACTGTCCGGACGCTGATTGTCGACGACACGAGCAGTTCCGCGAACGGGCGGTTGTTGCCGTTCCCAGACGCTATTCCCCCGAGCTTTTTTTTCTCTCTTCGATTCCTTGTTTGGCCACCTCTCGCTGTTTCCGTGCCTGATTTTGCAGAGGCTAGCTCGCGTTCGCATTCTGGAACAAGCTCTTCGAAGCGATGACACATCGTGCGCGAGTCCGTTCGCTTGTTTGTTTCGGCCGATCTGCATATTTTTCGGCGTAGTTTTTCGCCGAGCGTCGTGGTTTGCTGGTGTCGTGAATATGGGCCGTTTTCGGCGAAGCTCTGGAGTTGGATAAACGGCATAGACTGCGGTGATCTCTGTACCACGGTGGGTTCCGATTTAGTACGTTACGTTCATCCTCGGTGGCTTTTTGTTGACATTCGTTTCGTGGAATAGAAAGTGCGCGGAAAGATGTTTCGTCGCGGGCTCGCAGCGGTATTATCGTGCGACTCAAAACCAAAAGGTTTATAGACCGTTGGGGCTTGTTTTGTCGGCTTCGAGTTTTGAATGTAGTATTAAACACAATTGACAGTTTTTTTCATCATAATTGCAAAAGCGCTAAAGACAAGGACTGAAGAGGTTCAGAATTGGAAGACACACTAAAATCTCTTGCAGTTTTAACGCGTCGTCTCTGATTTGGTGGTGTCATATATAAAGGTACATTGCACCACTGTCCAGTTTTTTTTTTCTTTTTGTTTATTTGCACTATTGGGTTGATCAGTTTCGTGACGACATTAGAGAGTTTCAGAATATCGTTCCGATAACGATACCCGATACTCTGCCGTCGCCTTTGTGCGGTCGTCGTATCGTTATCGGGGGTATCGGGAGTATTTGAACGATCTACTAAAACTCTCTACTGCTCGCTGGATTTTAATGGCTTAGCCGCGGCGGCGGCGACGGCGACCACGCCGTGGCTGCTGCCTCATTTAAAACAAATGTCACATAGGATTTTTTTTTTATTTATTTAAATTATTTTCAACGGACGGGCGGAGGACGTAACTATATGAATAAAGATAGAAGAGTTTTGTGCTGGTCTGTCTTGAAGCTGCCTATTTTTCTGTTTCTTTTTTTCTTTTGTAAGCAAAAGCTACAAAGAAAAGACGGAAGTTTTTTACGCTTTCTGGCACCGTGACGCATTTTCACTTTTCTGCCGAAGATACGCTTCTCTGCTTTTACGTAGCACGTACTTGCCGCGGTTTTCCCCCCTTCGACGTGCTTCACGCGTACACGTCTGTCTCGTCAGTTCCTGGACGTTTTCTTTGTATATTTTTTTGTCGGCTTTTTTTTTTTCGGTCGCAGCCGCAGTGTCATCGACTATACGCATGCCGCGTTTTTGTTCGTCATTTTTCGTTGAACGCTGTCTGCTTTGTTCTGGAGTTTCGTTGTACGTTTCTGCTCAGCTGAAGACCGTTGCTAAATAGGTTAGGGCGCAATTTTCTTTAATGACAGGGCGCGTTTCTACACCGTCGTTCGGTCTGCTTGAACGGAAATAGGTCAGTCTGCTTGGGGAGCTACGAAAACTCCATTCAATTTTCTCGATGCTAGTAACTGGACTATTGTTTTCTCAACGACGAAGCTGCATAATTGGCAGATATAGCGTGGACATGTCTTCTAATGACGTGTTAGAAGCGATGTGACCCAATCAACTTTCCATCATCCTATGCGAAGAAGGCGAAATTGCCGGACATGCGCTGTTGTGCTTGTATACATCGGTAGTTTTGAAAAAAAAAAGAAACACGCCAGTTTGTTGTGTCATGAATATCGTGCTCCACATTCCACTAGCTCTTAGAACTATTGCAGCAACCTTACTCGCACAGGAATCGAGATGCTTTTTCTTGGCATCGGTGATGTCTGAGGCTGTTGCAGAATGAAAACAAATAGCAACTGGAGACAATCTTAAATGCTGAAACCTGGTTTTAGATTTGTGAGGAGGTGTTGGGCACACAAGCTTGGCTTAGAGCAACTGCTCAGTTACACCATTTACGTGTGTTGGCGGGAATCTTGTGAATTCTGTGTGTAGTTGATCCATACAGGGAGTATTCACTGGTGTCCATAGCTGTGTGCGCAACTGATGAGCGCACCTGCACAGCGACCTTTCGGAGCTCTTTTGCAACCTGCATTCCACACCATCAAAAGTGCCAGTCTTAGTAGCTTATTAATGTGAGCTCGTTCTGAGCATGGACTCAATCATGGCATCCAGTGAATCCCCTCCATAGTTGAGGGGTTACTTACATAGTGTACATGTTTTAATCATGTAGGCGACTTGAAGCGTCTGTTCAAACCTTACACAGAATATCTGATAGTAAGAAAAACAGCAATTTCTAAGACTTACTGCATGGGTACTGACATAATTTTAGGTTGTATGCATATAGCTGTCAATTGGCCACAGTCCCCTTTTACCACCTTACCACCTATGGTGCATAATTGAAACAAATCCACCTTGCCAACCATCGCAGAAGTTGTTGTTGCCTGCTCTGTCAAGTGTCCATTTGTCTGTTTCGGGGGCCTTTGCGTGGAAACGGAAAACTTAAGTCTGCCGTCCTTCTGTCATCCGGCAGATTGACTACCCGGACTGCGAGCTGCTGCGGCCTGGGCAGCGGCAGTCGTGCACTACCATGAACTTGGAGCGGCTGCTCGCCCTGGAGCCGGACGAGGTGGCCGTGGAGACCAGGCTTCCTCACCACCACCACCTGCAGGTCCGGGGGGTCCCAAAACGTTTCTCACCCATGCGTCGTCAATTGATCCCTAAGGCCGAAGTCGCACAGCTTGTATGTCTCACAAACGGCACAGTGGTCGCCATAGACACTACGACGGAATTGTCTGCGGACATGCTCGAAGCAGCTTCATACGCTTGTATGCTTCGAACATGTCTGCAGACAGTTCTTTGTACGATTAATGTGAGTAGACTACCATACAAGGAAGAAGCACACCTCAGACAGGCTGTGTTCCAAATCTTACTCAAATGGATCCAAATTACTCTGGCGGGTCGTGTCACGTGACAACACTGATTGAAAAACGCTGGACGAGGGTAGGTTTTGGAACGCCAAGGTACAAAACCCTTACCCTGGAGTACGATAGAGTAAATTTTGGAACACGGCCACAGTGTCCACAGGATGCCTTTTGTATGACATATTCGCGGTGCGACCGCAGCCTAAAAAAAACGAGCGTCCCGGTTCTAGCAAGTTGCCCGCGACACTAACAAAAGTGTGGGCACGGGAGCGCAGTTTCGCAACACCTTTCAGTTGCCCGAGCCCTCGCGTTCTGGGGAAAACACTTTCTAGGGTAAAGACTGAAAACGGTGTGATGCTACCCTACACAAGTGAAATGCTGACTTTCAACTGAAGTTGAGTCTATCGGAAGTAGCTTGAATTGTGTCTTCTACACATCTCTGTCCGCAAGCCGTTTCTACATTTACCAAAATAATACCCCATTGCACTTTCTAAAGCCCCGAACTAACACTCGTGCCGCCCCACTGTAATGCATAGAGCCATTAAGATTGGCTGCAGGGAGCTGCAGTTTCTCCAAGAGGTGTATATTTTGGCATCCATACTCTCGTGAAAATTTGAAAGCATGGCCAAATCTAAGAATCCCTCGTTCATTTCTTTTGAGTGCCAATTTTTGTCCCATAGTGTATGAACTATGGGAGATAAGACCATCCATAAGGATGGTCTTATCTCCCATAGTTCATAGAAATGGGGCAGATTCCCTCTCTATTTGGCAAGCACAGAAAGCAGTACTAAAAGCACCTTGCCACATTTGGTTGCTTACAACGAAGTAGGGGCTTTGTACTCTTCTCATGCATGGTTTAAGGAAGGGTCAGAGCTGAAAATAAATGCAGAAACCTGTCTTCTGTTTCGCCTGGTACTGAGTAAAGTACATCTAAAAAGTACCTGAAGTATAAGGTAAATGAGAGGTTATGTACGTCAAGTAAAGTAGTAATAAGTATACTGATGCAATGTACTTGGAAGTAAAATACTATACACAAACTCAACTCTCCTACGTCACGCCGCAGTGGTGGCGCGTCGGTCGCGCTTCCGGTGTGGGGCGGTGGGCAGAAGTCGCCGTGCGAGACATGCATTCTTGTGTTCTTTTCGGATAAACCAGACAAAAAACCTGCATTCTCGTCAAAATGCTGCGAGGGGGGCTGTAGCAAAAGATTCTGGAAAGGTTTGAAAATCACTTTTTATGTGTTTCTGCCCGCTCCGTTCGTCCGGGTACGTGGATAGTACCTGTGAAAAGGGTAAACCAGACGCTGTCGAACTACGATTGCTTGTGCGGGCGACACTTTGTGGTTGGCAGATGTGTTTTTGTTTTGTTTCAACATGAACGAGAGAAAACCGCCAAGTTGTCCGGGCCACCCGCGGGTTCAGTGCGTCTTCAAATTCACACGGCCGCCTGATCAATCAAACTTTCGTCTGCTCTTTCGAGCCTGCTTTTTGTCGTCTGCTCTTTCGAGCCTGCTTTTTGTCGTCTGCTCGTTTAAACAAAAGCGATCCGTAGACCAAACTTTGACCCAGTGATTGCAATAAGAAGTAATTGCAGGCGTCAAAAGACTTATGTAGGCTCGGTGTAAAGAGTAGATACAAGATGTTGACCATTGGTACCAGTGGCCATCACCGACTTGTTACGCTTGGTCTGTTCCCGCTTCCGAATTTCAGTATCGACGTCTATCATCGCCGCTACCTTCTACACTTTTGCAGCACGAGCGACGTTGCAACCGAAAATATCTAGAAGAATCTCATCGTGGTTTTGGCGTCCATTCTGCGGCGTTCACGCGAATGAATCGCCGAATGTCAAGTTATTTACGCAAAGTGTAGTGGTGTAACGAGCCTTGATAACTTCTCTCAGGCGATGAAGTGGTAAGACATTGCTATGAGGACGTAGAATAGACAATTCCAACGCGAAAAACAGTATGCAGACTTACACAGACGTCGACAACGTGACATTCCTATGGTTTGTTGACGTGGGACGCGGTGCTTCTTGCCCGCACTCATTTGTGCAAGCGTTCGAACTGTCGTCTGCTCTTTCAAACTTGTCTGCTTTTTCTTGTCAGCTCGTTCAAACGACAGCGGTCCGTAAACCAAACGTTGACCCGGTAATTGCGATAAGAACTAATTGTGCAGGCCTCAAAACACTCTTGAAGGTTGGTTGGGGTAAGTAGGCTAAGTGTTTACAGTAGATACAAGAAGATGTTGATCATGGTTACCAGTGGCCATCACTGATTTTTAATGCCCGATTCTACTTGCGGTTCTCAGTATCGACGTCCACCATCTCAGCTACGGTCCACGCTTTTGCAGCCCGAGCAACGTCGCGAGTGAAAATAGCGAGCAGAATCTCGTCATGCGAGTCGGGCTTTAGCGCCCATTCTGCGGCGTCCACGTGAAATGAATCGCTGCAAGTCACATTATTCACGCAAAGTTTTGCCTCTTTAATTTTGCTGAAGCCGCTCAAGTAGTCAGACATTGTTAGGAGGACGTAGAATCAACAATTCCAAAGAGAAAAAGAGCACGGGGACTCCCACCGACGCAGAAAACAATGCAATTCAATGGCTTGTTTATGGGCCACGGCGGGCTTCTTGCCCACCGCGCATGCGCGGCGCCGGTGGCATCCGCTAGGGGCACTCCGGTTTGTTTGTAAACATGAGTTGGTGTATATATACAATGTACTTTCAAAGTAAAGTTTAAGTACTTTTTTAACACAATATTTTATGGTGCCCTTTCATTCCCCCATGCAATGTTTTTTCTCTCTCTCTCTCTTTTGAAGTTGTATGCATTGCTTTATGAGTAACCGGGGTACATCATTTTTTTTTTTTGTGAATGGCGGCAAATATTGGATAAAGTCAAGTGGCCAAAGAGAACTTACTTTAGTCTCGCTGGTGGCTAACAAACTATTTAACACAATCAACCTATAAGGCACATATTTATATTGATATTATAGCCACCATTACTTCCCTTGGAGAAATTGTCAAATAACGTCTTGAAAAACGTGCGTTTTCACATGAGGATACCCCATTTTTTTGTTAGTGCTTGGACTCAACCTTACTGGAAAAACCAAGTACACAAGCACATTGTTCTTGAAAGGGCTTAATTTCACTGAGACTAAATTTGGGGAATGTACTCTAACTTCGAGAGTTGTACTTTCCTCGGAAAGTACAAGAAAAATACTTTGAGTAAACTACAAGTACATCCTGAGAGAATGTACTTCAAGTAAAGTACAAGTTTTCTAAACCTATTTGAAGTACAGTGGACTCCTCTTAAACGGAACTCGAAGGGACAGAAAAATTTGTTCCGTTTATCAGAAGTTTCATTAAAGCAAAGCACATAAAATGAGTGAAATATGACTTTATTTCACAAGCATGATGTCCAGCTAATGTAGCTGACTAGAAAAAAGAGGTAATGGTAGTTTGTTTTGCATTTTGTAATCGCTTTTTGACGAAGTAGGTGTGCATGCCTTGGAGGTTGCGCAGAAATTCCGCACAGCCTTCAGATTCAAAGTAGCGCTGCAAGAGAGCAACAGCCTCCCTCGCTGTGCAGTCTGGCACTGCAGCAGGACCGGGGTCATTGCATTCCACGTCATCTTCACTGGAGCTTGAGGCCTCCTCACCTTGAACTTCAGCTACCAGCTCTTCAATGCTCTCTTCACGACACGTGGTGACGTTTGCATCTAACGTTTCATAATCTTGTCGTGTGAAAGAAGTGGAAGATACCAGCTGACCGAAAAGGATGTCAGCATCAGCCGCATCAGCGTCAGCAGTATCCCCTTCCTCCTCTGGAATGACTTCTTGTCTTGCGAAGCCAGCGTGGTGAAAGCATCTTTGCACGGTTGAGACTTTAACTTGCTCCCAGGCATAGGTCAGCATGTGAAGTGCCGAAAGCAAGTTCACACTATAATCTTTCCCACTGTCTGCACAAAGAAGCATTCGGTGGAGTAGCTGGCGGCGGTAGTAGACTTTCAGGTTCTGAATAACGCCTTGGTCCATTGGCTGGATTACTGCAGTTGCGTTCGGTGGCATGAACTCAAGGATGATGGACTTAAGCCCATCCACTTCACCATGGGCGGGGCAGTTGTCTACAATAAAGACGACTTTCCTGCCCTCACGGGTAAATCTCGCAGCCAGGTTTCGAAAATCGTTTGCGTCATCCACACTTTTCTGTTTGCATAATAAGTGACGGGCAGCTCCCGGATGCCTTTACTACACACAGAGGAGTGGCGCCCACTGGATACGTTGTCCTGCTGCTTCTTTTGTCCTCGTAGTTTTCCACGCTCTGCTTTTCTTTGCTGCTTTCTTCGACTTTGCAGTACCACACCCTTGAAACAACGAGGGTTTTGCGCTTTTCCCACTACCACCAGCCTCAACTTATCACTGCCGTCCATATTGGCACCAACCAGCACTGTGATGCGCTCTTTACTCCGCTTACCCCCAGTACAAGTTTCCCCTTTGAAGGTGAGAGTCTTGGTCGGGAGCGCCTTGTAGAACAGTCCCAGCTCGTCGGCGTTGTACACATCTCGTGCTTCAAAGGTTTGCAGAATTTCCTGCAACCGCCCCTGCTGCCAGTTGCTACAAAGGTTTCTGTTGACTGCTGCACCTTCCCCAGAAATAGTCTTAAAGACTAGGCCGTGGCGCTTTTTAAAACGGCTGAGCCAACCGTCGCTCATTTTGAAGTTATCTATTCCCAACTGAGACGCAATCTCTCCAGCCTTTTCTTCGAGGATGGGGCCGCTGATCGGGAAATTAGCACTTCGCGCGCGCTTAAACCAGAGAAAAAGGACGTTCTCTATTTCCTCAAAAGGCGTCTTTCGCATCCTCCTTCGGTCGGTGGCAAAGCTTCCGCGCTTTACAGCGTCTTGAATCTTTTCTTTGTCCTTTGATATCCTTGAGAGTGTAGACTTCGGGATATCGAACTTCCTTGCGATCTCCGTCTTCGAGAGGTCACCACGATCCAGCTCTTGAAGGATCTTCATTTTCGTAGCAAGCGAGATCGCTTGGTGCGGCCGCTTTTTTACCGCTTCCATCACAACACGGCAAGCGGACACTGGTTTGCGTACTCGATGGTAAACTTGACGCGCAACAGACGAGGCGCTAACCCTAATGGCGGTAGAAAGACTGGATTGGATTGCCTTAATATAATGGCTTGGATGGATGGATGAATGGCTGTACCGTACCCTTTGTAACGAGCGGCACCTCGCGTCACCTAGCCTAACAACTTTTTTTTTTTTTTTTATAATAATATTTGTATAAATTTTGTTCTAACACAACCCCTTTCCCTTTAAAGTGTCCTCAGTCTTGGCTATTGCGTACTCCATGGTTGTGAGACTGCTGTAGCTATTTCCGATGTCCGCGGTAGCCATGGGTAGTTTCGGTTTCGGTCCCGTTTAACCGAAGTAAGCAAAAAGGGGGGTTCCGATTACCCGAAGAATTTATCATTAAATACATAGGAAACCAACCGAAACAACCTTTAGAGTTCCGTTTATCCGAATTTTCCGTTTAAGCGAGTTTCGTTTAATGGGAGTCCACTGTAGTACTTTAAAGTACAATGCACTTACCATTCTTCCCAAACGTGGTTTTGCCTCTTTCCAAACAGCAACTTCCGTTGGACTGTCAGCAGACGGCACTGCACAGGGAAGGGCTGCTCAAGTCCAACCGGAGTTCCCGCAGCAGCGACACGTCGTCTGCGTACTCCGGGTCGGACACCATGCAGTCCGTCCAGTCTTCCCTGGAGGACAACGAGGTGGACTTTACAGGGTTGGTTGAGAGCGCGGTGGACTCCGACGAGGAGGAGGACCTAGCAGAGTCTATAGATGTAAGTAGCGGTGGTCGTTGTCTTTTTTTCTTTTTTGACCGTATGTACTTAAAATATTTTTCAGCGAGAAATTACAGATGTTCAGTGAAATTTGAATTACAATAAGGACTAATAACATGGACATTTTGGAGCTTTTCTTTCTTCAAGTAAGTTCGTACAGGTTTGAAGAAGGAAAGACTCTTCCCGAAACATCTGCATTATTAGAGTTTCTATTTTTATTCAAATTTCTTTGAATGTCTTCAGTTGCACTAAGAGAGCATTTTAGAATGATGTTTGACCAAGCAATGTGTGGACTTTCAGTTTCAGTGTGAAATATCGCTGTATCAGTGAAGCATTCTGAATATCAGTGTATCATTTTTAGTATTGATGGGCATATATTGCTCAATCTAGGGAAATTAAAGCAGGCATTAGTGACTTTTGGTTGTTTTTATTTTTACTTGTTAGAATGAATTAAGTTTGCTCCCTGTTGAAGGAAGCACTTTAATATATTGAATGATCATGTGCCGTTATAAGGAAGAAACTAGAAGACATAAGAGAGTGCTTAGAGAAAATTCACATCTTTTGTTTGGTTGTTGCGGCCAACAGATCCTCGTTTGATGGATTGAAATACAGGATGATGATCCCACAATATGACGAAGGATCATTGTAAAGAAGGCACTGTGTAACAGCTTTTCGTAGCTGGTGGAATGATCCCAAAGTGGCATAAATGAACTCTCGGTTCTTCTCCGAAGCTTGCCAGATGCCCTCCGTTAGTTTGGCAGATAAATTCTGGGCTTGTGCTGTGTGCTACTAGTTGCTGTAGAAAAAAGGAAAAAAAAATTCCTCTTCTGGTTTATTTTTTTAGATATCTTCTTAATGTTTTCACGCGAAGCAAAGAGCTCCAAGTTTCTGTGGTGAACTTTGCACTGGTTTCAAACAACCTATTTGACCTGCCCTTCATGGCAGAGCTGTGCTTGAAAAGGAATGTCTCCAAATTGTGGTCCTGGAAGCTCTGTAGCTAATCTTGTTTCCCCACTTTTGTGTTGCAGAGCCTGACAGTAAGGGACACATATCACGAGTGCCTCGAGAAGGATCCGAATGATCGGACAGAAGACGACATCGAGACCCTCCTGGAATTTATGCAGCCCTTACCGGTAAGTCGTTTGCGGTGGGCTGTTGTGCCCACGAGAGTTAAGCGTACAGGGATGATAATCTCCAGAATGCTAGTTCCTAAAAGCTTTTACTTACGCTGGGCCTTAACCTCTGCCGAAAAAACGGGCTACCATTTCTGAAAATTAAAGTCTTAGTTTTACTGCAAGTTTGTTGCCTTTGTTGGTGCTCCGGTGGTGTGTACACTATTGATGCTCGAGCAACAATGTTTAATGATGGGATATCCCTGCAACAAATGCTAAGTTACTGTTCACTACCAAGTTAATACCGTTTAGCATACCACACCGAGGAGACCCATAATTTGAACCTTAGTGCCGGCACATTTAATTTTTCGGTGGCTTTTTAATATTTATTCTTGTTCGATCACACGATTTATTGGTCTGCATGTTTCGACTATCGATTTTGCTCGCATATAATCCGTATCAAAATTAATAGAAAATCGAAGAATGCAAAGTAGGGGTTTGGGTTATACACTAATTTTGGCGGGCAATGTGGCTTTACGGCAGTGTGCTTGAAGTCGTAGGGATAGATTCCCCAGAGTGCCTATTCTTCAGTCTCTCCTGGGGACTTTCGTCTCCCCACCTTCTCTTTTTTTCGGGTAGCCATTTTTGCTTTGTCGTTGCGCGGGCTCCAAGACATGAATCACCACTCTTTGCCCACCGTCTTCGTACATATTTGTTGCTGAAAGATTCAAAACTGAGCGGCAAGCCGGAGCTATGACCGCTACGACGTCAACTAGTCATGTCTACAAGAATAGAGGAAGAATGAGAATCTGCTAACTGCACGTTGCAACCGATGATCACTCCGCCGATTCGAAGACTAGTGCATACTCCGAGCTTGAAAAAGCGCTCACAAAGTTCACCGAGGAGAGAAGAGGTCGAGGTCGCACCGTTTTTACGAAGATCCGGTGTTATTGCAAATTTTCTGGATGTGACTGCACAAAACTCTTGCATTGGCAATTGCCTTGATGACATGGATGGCAACGCTATCAGTGAAGGTGCCAGCGATGGGTGTATTCAAAATAGAGGTATGGTTTCAAGCGATATCTGGACATTACTTTGAGTGGCTATTGCGGGTAATATGCAAGGAATTTTTTCTTTGTTCTTGAGAGTAGCAAGTTGGGGGCGCGGGTTATATGCAGGGGCGGGAGATATGCGCGAAATACGGTATTCCCCTCTTTAGAGACCATGAAAAGAATGGAAATCACCCGTCACAAATGCTGATTAGGATGTAAATCATGCAAGGCGGCTTGTTTTCATGTTTTCTCAGTTTTGTGTTACTGTAGGCTCTGACGACAAGTAAATACGTAGTGTGTGGTGCATCTCTATCCCTGAAGAGTCTCCTTTTTGACTCTAGTGTGGTGCATCTCTGAAGTGTCTCCTTTTTTATTCTTCGGTTGATGGCAAACAGGCGTTTGCCAACATGACCCTCTCGGTGCGGAGAGAGCTGTGTGCGGTGATGGTGTTTGCTGTGGTGGAGAAGGCCGGCACAGTGGTGATGAACGACGGCGAGGAGCTGGACTCGTGGTCAGTGATCGTCAACGGTCAGGTGGAGGTGGAGCTTCCCGACGGAACAGTTCGGGAGCTCGCCATGGGAGACAGGTGTGTGCTGGGCGGCGAAATGCCTTTTTTGCTTGGAATCCTCGATGCTGCTATGTGACCTTCAATCTAACTCTTTATATTCAATCGTAAAAGGAGTCTGCAGAAGATATTTGTTTTGTAAGCAAAGTATGGGGGGGGGGGGGGGGGGGGGGGTGATCTACTCCCAGTAGCACAGTTCATGTCCCTTCTGCCATAATATGTGTGAAAGTGGGAGTAGATTTTGTTGTTGAGAGTTTGGCTGCCTGAGAATGCTTATTATTACTTGCAGTTTATATTATGCGTTAAAATGTTGCTGCGGTGCCTCTTGAGTAGTTCCAGAATGCGGGAGTGTTGTATGAACGGCGGTCATGTCGACGGGAGAGAACGGTTCCCCGGGAACCAACTCGTTTAGTGTCTAGTTTGGAAGTGGCTAGTAGTTTTCATCTCTAACTTAGAAACCTCAGACTATAGGTTTCTGTAGTGTGTAGGTTTGAAGGGACTAGTAGTTTTTGTCTTTAACTTGGAAAACTGAACAGGTCCCCACGTTATGTTACTTTGTATCGTTTACAACTCAGTTTTCAGATCAAGCATAGTGAACATGGGTTAAAGGACACATGCAAAGGAAAAAAACTTTTTTTTTTAAACAGGCTAGATGGAAAAAGAGTATTATAAAACGAATTTACAACGAAGAAAAAAATGTAGAGCTATATTTACAGCGCAAAGCGAATTTGTAGTTAGCGCCCGCGGGAGCCACCGCTGGTAACGTGGTAGGCCTGTGCGCCGCCGCTGCAAAGTCACGCCGCCGCCGCATGCTGAGCGTTGTGTGACGCCACTTCAATGCGTTTCTCCACGCCGCCTTCGCTGCCGCCGCACATGTTTGTCTGCTCCGGGCACCGCCGCCAACATCTGACCAGTGCACAGGTCTATCACATCTGCTTAAGCTTTTTCAGGAGTTTCTTTTCGGCTCTAAAAGCTATTTATTAATCTTAGCTTTTTGTTATACTTCAAATAAAGATGAATAAGTTACTTTTAGAGGTCATAGGAAGCTTCCGAAAGAGTACAAGCACTAGTTGCCAAAGTGTACCAGTCACGTAATAAATAAGGGCCACCTTTCCTCGGCGTCTGCGGGCGTCATCTGCAAATTCATATAGCACCCAAATATAGCTCAAATTTTTTTTTTCTTAGTTGTAGAATTGTTTTATGACATGCTTTTTCCATCTAAGGTGTTTGAAAAAAACGTTTTTTTTCCTTTGCTTTCTCAAAGGCCGACGACCAGACTCGAGATTCTGCAAGGCAGAAGCTCCTCCTCACCATGGGGGAGGAGGAAACATGCAACGGTGGACAGAATAGAGGGGGGAGAGGAGGAAGCGGGGGAAAAGTGGAAAGCGCGGACTGGTCGTCGGCCTTTAAGCACTGGCCCACACTGACCGGGTCTGCTGCCTACGTCGTTTCAGTGTCCATCTTTCATGATTTGCCGCGCAAAAACACAAGAAACATAATCAACCAGCACACTCTTTTGATCCTTTCTTTGTCAAGATGAGCCCCAGTTTTCTTCATCAGTTTTCCTGTAACAACGTCTTCTTTTCCTTACAGAGTGGTTTGTCCTAAGCATATTTGGCTGTGTTTGCTGTGAACTAATTTCCTTCTAGGGAACTTCTTTAACCAGTCTTTCACTCTGGCCGTTTTCCGTGACACGCATTTGACAGGTCGCTTTTGCCGTTTCCTCTATCCTTAGTTTCGGCATCACACCCACAACGGAGAAGATGCACCACCAGGGCACGATGCGGACAAAGCTGGACGACTGCCAGTTCGTCTGCATCGCCCAGGGGGACTACTACCGCATCTTGCATCGCAGCGAAGAGAACACATGCAAGCACGAGGAGGACGGGCGTGTCGTCCTGGTCACCGAGCACCGGACTGTCGACTCCGGCAGCCGGGAGGGTCACATTGTCATACGGGTCAGCGGCCGATTTCCTTCCTCTCGTTCCTATTTCTGACTCGCTGTAAACTTCGCTCATCAGGTTGCTTCAATGTAAAGGGGACGTCCTTGCTTTGTTGTGCTCAGCCCTGTCAAGGCTATGAAAGCCCAGGCTTGTACTCCGTGGTTAGAGTGCGCCTCTCTCATAGCCTGGCTCCACTAGCCGTAACAAGCACAGATTCTCAAAGATTACTTGGTGACCCAAGCAATTTTTTGCAGTAGTGCCTATTCTCAGACACATTCATTTGTTATGAGTTAAATCGTGCTCAAGTGTATTAAAGGTTGTTGACATGGTGTATCTGACATATCTCTGGCCTGTGCTTGTTGTTTGTAGCTCCAAGGGGCTCACTCGAACTGCAGTAGAAGGTTTGAGAACTGCATTGATGTTTTTGGGAATTAACAAGTCTATTTGCTTTGTAAAGTTGCCTAACTTTTCTGGAACAAAAGCAGGCAGTGCAGGTGTGATTTACTATGCAAACTTGCCTCGACCATTGCTATTCTTTGTTCCAGGGTAACTTAGCAAAGAGAAAACGCTACGTCTCCTCCTTGAGCCCGTCGGGGGGAAGGAGCAAAACGCTTGACAGCTATTCACGGGAATGCACTCTAGCACTACATCGTCGTGTGCCTCACCGCTACTCTTTGATTGGCTCGCTGGGGTCGTAGCTTTTGCCATTTGCTAAGTTCTAAGACGGAGTAAAGCACACTTCACTTTTTTAGCGGAGGAGTTGGCACAAGTGGGCTGCATCTGCACTGCATTTCATGGGAATCACAAGCTCGGGAATTTCTGTTAGTTTCAAATGCTCTTTTCATTCAGCAGCTGCCGATGTCTTCATATTTTGCAGGGGACACCGGAACGCCTGCTTTCGCAGTTGTTTGAGGAGAATGCCCTGGATCCTGGTTACATTGAGGACTTCCTACTCACCTATCGCACATTCATTCCAAGCTCACACGTGGTCTGCACCAAACTGCTTTCCTGGTTCAAGGATCCAGCATTACGGGATAAGGTAGGCATCGAAACAACTTTTCTTTTTATTTTTCTCCCAGTTTGTCTTTCACTGCTGAGAGGCGGAGCACGTGGCGCAAAAGCTCACGCTGCAGAACCTAGGGATCCTGGCTTCAATCCCCACCCTTGCCCATTTCGATCTGGACTACCATTGCGTGGTGCACGTTAAAGACTCCAGGCTAGCGGTTGTACTGCACTGGCTAAATTTCTCATCTACAGCTGAGACACCAGACACCCATTGAGGCTCACTACCTTCCGGTTCTCTAAACAAACATACGGTAAAATTCTGAGCAAGTGCCCACTCAAAATTTTGAGATAATAATCTAAAATTAATTGGTGTGTGTGTTTGTTTATACAGCCTAGAACTTAGTCTGCCTCAATGGGCGATTTGTATCCCAGCTGTAGATGAGAAATTTAGCCAGTGCAGTACAACCACTAGCCTGGGATCTTTAATGTGCATCACGCCGTAATGATACATGACCGTACCTCAGTCGTGTATCCCTTGGGGATGGTGCTTATTAGGTAAACAATATGTAAAGATATGTCCCTTCTATATTTTCCAAACGTTACCAAATAGAAGGGTGGGCACTTATTGTGGAATGGGCGAATGCTAGGTATTTTACGGTACAACAAAGCTATGTGCATTTAGAAGGGTCTCGCTTGTTAGCGGTGACATTGAGAACCAATGAACTGAATTGATGTGATGATTGTCTGGTTCTATATTTAGTTGTCTGGTTTTCCCACTGAAGGGTCTTGTGCAAGATTTTCTCCTGCACTCTTAAATAAAGGTCAAATTTGTTCTGTAAATGTTTAGACTCTGAGAAGCTAGTCTGCCTAGAAATGTGCGGATTTTTCTTTACCTTGAGAGACAATTCTTAGTGCAGTGTACCCACCTGTACTGGTAAAAAATAATTAAATAAGTTATTTGAATCATCGTGCAAGAACAGGAGAGTGTTCAGCACGATCACCCTCGCTTAGGAAAGTAATAATTTAAGCAGAAATATAGCGTGCCTAGGTTAGGCCATTATTTAGTTTCTGAGAATTCGTTTTGTTTCCCTGGAATGCAGGTCACAAGGGTCGTCCTCCTCTGGGTGAACAATCACTTCACCGACTTTGAAACAGACTCCGAGATGATGGAGTTTCTGGAGCAGTTCGAACAATGCCTCGAGGCTCAGGCAAGCTTCGTTTGTTTTACCTTCCACATTTTTTTCTTCTCACAAGAAAGGAACGAAGACTGGTCGACGTCCCCTCACTTTTGTCGTTTGTCTTCTTGAAAACTCGCAGAAGATGCACGCTCAGCTGCGGTTGCTGAACATTGCCTGTGCCACGAAGGCGAGGACGCGGGTGGTCACTCTTGCGCGGTCTTCGCGGGACGACCTCCTTCCGTTCTCGATCCTCGGCGGTTACGAGACCGGCAACGCCATCTTTGTGGCCAAGGTCGACAAAGCAAACTCCAAGGCAGAAGATGGCTGGCTCAAGCGAGGCGACGAGGTTCGTGAGCTCAATCCAGTCCCCACGTGATCTCTCTGTCGCTGCAGTGTTCTGCAGTTACGAGTAGACTACTCTGTACCCGACATAGTGCCATTTTGAGCCGACTTTTGATGTGTGCATCTCAATGTAACTGTAGTGTGCATGCATTCTAGGAAGTTACAGTGGTACTTTATTTGAGTTAAGGCTTCACTATAACTATTATTCTTCCAAGTATGTGTTTAGATTCTGTCTGCGTGCATAATATACCCTACCATAACTACGGACGTAACCACTTGACTGATCACCGGAGGTTTCTGCTCCTGCTACTGCTGAATCTTCTATCAAATTTTATTGCACTTATATTTCTGTTTTGTAAAAGCATGCTGTAGAAAGTAGAGGTACTCGGGAAGGCTGTGTTGAAAATTTATTCATACCCTACTTTGGAAGTGCGATCAATGCTGGATAGAGATTTCCCCCAAATTACCATAACTTTTTTCGGAGCACGAAGTCCACTATTACTAGTAGTTTCTTCTTTTGATCACTTTGGCACATTTTAAGCTAACACCAGGCTAATGTTGCTTCTCTCAAAACATCAGTATCTATACTTTTTTTTTTCTCTTCTAGATCTTGGAAGTGAATGGCCAAAGCTTTGCAACCATGTCGCACACTCAAGCCCTGGAGATTCTCAGGAAAGCAACGCATCTTTGCATCACTGTCAGGTCAAACCTTCTTGGTGAGTCCCACTGCCTGCTTCCTAAGATGCGGAGGGCCAAAGCTACTCTAGTTTCCTACCAGTAGTAAAATTAACGTTTCTCTTTTAAAATCTCTGCCCTAATTACCAATATGACTTTAGCTGCACTTAATGACTGACCTTCTGAAAACCTTTTAGGGCTTTAATGGGTCTCAAGTTTTCTTGCTTTTCTCGAAGCCCCACTGCCTAGATGTGTGGCAAATGATTCTTTATTGAATCTTCTTTATTTTTTTCTTACTGACTCAGCTATTTCACATAAAATTTATTGAAATCCATTTATTTTTTCCAGCTTAAACAATGGAAGCAACTCCTCTTTTTTCTAGCTTGTTGCTTGATTGATTGTGTCACCTGAGCTGTTGCTCTAAATAAGTTAACCACACCAAGCTGAATTCGACGTTTCTGTTTATACAGCGTGAGGCTAGCCTGCCTGTGAGGTGTGGCGAAGCTGGTTTAATGCCGTAGATGAGAAATTTGGCCAGTGCAGTACCGCTGCTAGCCTGGGATCTTTAACGTGCATCATGCAGTAGTAATACACGACCGTACACTATAGTTAACCTTCTTGGAAGTGTATCTAGTAGTTACAGGTTCTCACAAGAAGTAATTTGAGTTATGTTCTATTGCTCCTAAAATATCCCACGACATCTGACCAACGCTTCAGTTTGCAGTGCTGAAAAGATGGCACAATTCCATTTTGATTCACACTCTGCTTCGAATATTAACGGTAATTAAATTAAGTTACACATTACTTCAGACGCGTAAGTTGCTGAAATTTTGTCGCAAAACTTGGAAAGCACCTAAGTAAGCAAAATTCTGATTACTAATTACAGCAACCCGTGTGCTTTTAGTTTTTTTTAGGGGTGTGCGAATACCGAATAGTAGCTTTCGAATCGAATACCGAATCGAATCAAGAAAAAAAAACCGAATATCGAATCGAATATCGAATAGTGATTTTATTCGTAGGAATTTTTCAAAGTGTGCTGCGAATGCAATTATTATATGTGCAGAGTATGCGCCTGGTGCAGAATATACGTCTTGTACCAAACAAAAGCCAAAATGTAAAAAAGTTCCGGTGAAAAAAAAAAAAGCAGTTGCTGTTGAACGTTGGGCACTAAATATCCAATTTTATGGTGCAAACATAATCTATCTACCCTAAACGTCACAAAAAAAAATGTTACAGCCACGCGTGCCTTTTTTTCTCTTTAAAAACACAACCGAACACCGCAACTTTTTTTTTTTTAATATTTGTATATTTCAGAAAAGGGGCATTTTGCGATAGTTGGTCTCCATTTTAAGGGGAAAAAAATGGCACCTGGGATTTGATTTTACATAAATAAATAGACAGGTGTTAAATCTGAGCAAACAGCAACGAGGTAAACTGGCTTAAACAATATAATCTAAAGTAAGAAAAAAAAACGTGGTTAGGTAGCGCAAGTCACCGTCCAACTGCCGCTACGCATCCATCTTTCCGTTTATCTATCCTGTTTTAGAGAGCCTTGATTTGAAAGAGGGAGCAACCGAAACTGAAACCACAGAGACGGCTCCATCGCAGATTGATCGTGAATGCGCATGTGTTTTGTTGTCGCGTGGAAAGAAGGCGAACAAACAGAAGAGCGACGACGCCTGCCCTGCCTGCCCGAACCCGACCGACGCTTTCGTCTTTTCGGTGCCTTCTCGCAGTTCGTAATTCAAACGCGGCTATCGAGCTGTTGGAAACCCTCTCAAATCTAGGCACACTATTTTTCCGTTCCGTTTCTTCCGCGCCAAGCCTAATTCTTTTCACGAGTAAAGCCCCTCGTTTCAAATTGAAGCGCCGATGTAAAACACACTTGCCGCACTCGCAGAAATCGGCTACTGCACCACTGCACAATCACAGAAAGAAAACCAACGTTACCACGTCGGCAAAACCAACCGAGTTGTCGTTCTGATTCGGAATCAGAATTTGCGGTTCCAAAAGAACGACGACGAAAACTCGGTTGGTTTCGCCGGCGTGGTAACGTTGGTTTTCTTTCTGTGATCGTGCAGTGGTGCTGTAGACTCTGCGAGTGCGGCAAGTGTGTTTTACATCGGCGCTTCAATTTGAAACGAGGAGTTTTACTTGTGAAAAGAATTAGGCTTGGCGCGGAATTCCGGCAAGCGGGATGCTTCAGTTGTGATTCAAGGGTAGATTGTGTCATGATCGTGAGTAAACCTTCGTGCTATAAAGTTTGCGGCGTTCGTTACTCTTCTGTTTTCTAACCTGTGCGTTAGATTTTTGTGGAATGGTCGGACCAAGAGGTGTTTCTCGCATGGTCTGTCTAACATCACGGCGCTTACATCGGGAGAAAAAACTGCTTTTTTGTTTGCTCCGCGCCCACCGCGCGTCTTCGGCCGAATATATAGAATATTCGAGTAACCGAATACTAGGAATTCGATTCGCGAATCGAATTATTCGGGAAGTTTCTATTCGATTCGAATTCGTATATTCGAGTATTCGCACACCCCTAGTTTTTTTCTCTTAATCTTCTGTTCCCGCCGCAGAGTTCAAAGAGATGTTGAACAACCCGGAGAAGGCGATGCGTCCCCGGGGCCGCAAGAGCTCGGAGTTCTCGCGTCTCCAGCCGGACTCTCGCCTTCGGCTGTCCTCGCACCTGGAGTGGGGGGACGTGGTTGGACTCCCCCTGGGTGTCGGAGGACTCCCCCTAGGGGTCGGCTGGAGCCCTCATCCGGGCACCGCACCCGCCGGAGCGTCACCCGCAATCGGAACGGGCACGACCGCCGCACACGCGCCGGGCGCGGTGACGACGGCGGTTGTGGTCACCGGGAACGGAGACTTGGCCAAGGAGGACAAGAAGGGCTTCATGACGCTGGGGCACCGTGCCAAGCTGAAGAAGGCTCTGGCCAAGATGAACATCATCCCCAAGACGCTGAACAGGTGAGGCCTTTCAAACGCTGCAGCTCGCAAGCCAGTTCAATGACAAATGCACTCCACAGCAGAGTTGGCGTGAACGTACCATTGACGCTTTTTCACATTTACTAGAGCAATGTGTTGACAAGCACAGTATTTTACCTTTTAGGGTTGAGCCTCAAATGAGCACTGTCTGGCACCCGAGCAGTGTTGATGACAGCTGTTCAATTCTAGGAGTAAAACTGGTAAAAACTTGCAATAACTTGTTCAGTGTCGTGTTGCATGCACTGCTACATACAGTTAGTGCAAACATGTCGTTGGTGCTGTTTTGCATTGTTTTTACGGTGAAGACTGAATTTTAGTGCTCAGGTGTCTGCCCGAAATGAGTGCATTTCGCCATGCTCTTCGTTTTGATAAAAACTATGAGAATGGCTCTTTTTCGTGTGTTACTCCTCTGGCACTTCCCCATACTAACTGTTGTGCTCTGTACATCTATTGTTTGTATGGGCTTGACTAGACGCCCAAGCTTTAGTGCCTTGAGGCGGCTCTAGTTCGTATACGGACGGACCTCAAGCTTTGGTCTCTGTCGGAAGTAGGGACACCGTTCAGCTTTTTGGTGCCGTTACAGCGGTCTAGATTCAGGTGCTCGAGTGCCCACTGAAGCTAGCAATATGTTGCGAGGAAAATAAATTGCTGCACAAAAGACACAGATGCAAGACGAAGGAATACACAGTCGCAGCGCTGTCCCTGTGTCTTTATCTACTTGTCCCTATGTCTTTCTTGCTCCGTTTGATATTTCTCACAACGTGTACTGACTCGCCCATCTACGGACATTCCTTTAGTCGGTGACAGGAAGAGAACAGCAGAGCGCCTCTCTCGGATGCTTGGCCTCTAGCGTGTGCTTGTTGCCCTCGGCCCTTGCTTTGGCTGCACATGCACGCTCGTGGTTCACGAGGCGCTGTCGCCAAAGCTAATGGATCACTTTGGAGGCGGGACAATCGAAACACTTCCCTGGCATTCTCATCTTGTTCGGTGACTATAGCAATATCTTTTGCTTCTTCCCTTTTTAAAACACACTTTTCGTAGAGCATTTTGAGAGTGTGTTAGTTTTGACTGTATTCGTTTTCCTGTGTTGTGCACATTTTTTTGGTTGCCCTATATTTGATTGAACACGGCAAGTCAGTTGAGATCTAGTGCTCTGTAGCAATACGAAACCGTGTGTGCAACGCCAAGTTTCTCCGCCTTCTCTGCCTTCCTCCGCAGTGAGTCACAGCTGAACAGCTCGGACGACAGCCTGTACTCGACGCACAGCGGCTCCAGCGTGGGCTCGGGGGGCGGCGTGCGGGTGGGCCGCAGCGGGTCGTCTCCCGCGCATGGGGTGGGTAACGGGGGCCAGCTCTACCACAGCCACAGTAACCCAGACCTGAGCTCGCTCCTCGTGACCCACTGCGGCGATGCCGAAGGACCCACCCGGGACTTCCCCGAGCACGTGCTCAAGGTGTACAAGTCGGACCAAACCTGCAAGTACCTGCTCGTGCACAGGGTGAGCCAGCACTCCATCTCGGACTTTTGAAGGAGACTCGCCTTCTTGCATGCATTTGAGACGCATAGCATTCATAGGGCTGGCTCTCGGGGTTTACGTGCCCGTGGATGTAGCCTCGACGACGTTATGAAATCGCGCAACACTGTGACATCATACCAAAGGTGCTCTAAATGCATAGCATCTATGTGCCAAGAAAGTGAGGGGAAGGACGAGACGAGAGCACACAGTGAGGTCAGAACGCCGAGTTGTGGTTGGAACTACTAGTGGCTGGACCTAAAGCTAGCAGGCTTGGTCTCCATTCCACTCGTCAAACGCTTCAGAACGCGGCACTCCAGCGTCCAGCGTTT
Organism: Ixodes scapularis; assembly: GCF_016920785.2. NCBI lineage: Eukaryota > Metazoa > Arthropoda > Arachnida > Ixodida > Ixodidae > Ixodes > Ixodes scapularis. Next base: position 18,827,783 of record NW_024609868.1, read on the forward strand.
GGCTTTTGCATTTGAACGCGGATGAGTGCAGCGGAGGCAAAGGCAGCCTTTCCCTTCGCTGCACTCGTCGAACACTTTAAAATGTAGAACACAGGCGTCTGGCGTTTGACTCTCATATTCGAATATGTTCGACGAGTACAGTGGAGCCAAAGGCAGCTTGCTTTAGGTCTGCCCACTAATCGTTCGAATCAAAACTCAACGTTCTGACAGCCCCGTGCTCTTGTCACCTCCGCTCCCTCACTTTCTCAGTGCATAGGCCTTTTGCGATTTCACATAATATCATGAAGTCGCATGATGTTGCATGACGCTGTGGTGTTGAATCACGTGACATGACATCATGCTACACCGTGACGTTGGGAGACATCGTGAAGTGGCATCGTGATGTCATGTGATGATGACGGCTTTACGTATTCGGAAACCCTTGAAATGGTGGCCCTCGGCCAGCTTTTTATTGCATCCACAAGATGAGGAGCATGAAGAAACACTATAATTGCTATGCATAGAAAATGTCTTAAAAAAATGAATACGAGACGGGCAATTTTTTTTTTCTAAATACACTTTTTCTGTATTGCTCTTGCATGTTTTTAATGACCTTGTCTTATTTTATTGTTGTACAGGAGACAACAGCTCGAGAAGTTGTGATGCTGGCCCTTCGGGAGTTTGGTATCAGCGACTCTAGCAGGTATGTAGCTGTGTGGTATAACATTGCCAGAAGCAAGCACAATAGGTGCTTGTTTCTTGTCTTTGCATTTTTTAAAAACATTTTTCTGCAAATGGTTTTATTTTTTAGCTCCTAGTTTTGAGTGCGAGTTCTTTTTTCAGCAATAAAATTAAACTATCCTTCTAAAATGGCCTGTAAAATTAAATTGGTCTTTATTGGTACCTGTACTATTCTTATATGTTTTTTTTTGTTTTTTTAATATTCCTTTACACTGGAAGTATGTGGTTCTATTTGTCTCTCCAATTCTCCTAGGGTGAATTTTTGATATGTCTAAAGTGTATGGTTATATACTAGAGGGGGGAAAAAAATTGGGCTTAAACCAAACTAGTACCTAAAGACATTCCAGGGGTAGAAATACAGGGTAAACCCACAGGAAATATCTCTTATGACATGTATGGGCATCACTCTGTTTTGAGCCCACATTTCTTCAGTCCTTCATTTCTGCTTGCTCACTGTTACCGTTTTCACCACAGCCTGTACTCCCTCTGTGAGGTGTCTGTCGGCGAGGGAGGCCTGATCAAGCAACGCCGTCTGCCCGAACAAATGCAGCACCTGGCGGAGAAGATTGGCCTCAACAGCCGATATTACCTCAAGAACAACTCCTCCACCGACCCCTTAGTACCTGACGACCTGGCTTCCGTACGTTTGCCTCTTCTACGTGCCGCAGCCGTTTTGGGCGGATATTCCGGCTTCAAGAAAACACAGTGTAGTGTAGTCGTGCGTGGACAAATTATATACGAGCCGCCCTGCGCAGATAGCACTTTGATCATCCACATCTGCAATGTTCTTAAATAAATGTATCCAATCTGCATCTGCAAACTTTCCTGAATGGGCATACAGTTCAAAGCACTCATCATAATCCAGGTAGTCTATGAAAGTCTGAAGTATATTCTAGTTTCAAGCAGGTTCCACAGTGTCGAGATTAAAACAGGTCAAAAGACACTGACCAATCTAGTTTGTACGTCCTTGGGGTCGGGAGGAATTCGAGCCACTTCGGTGGCACCAAGACAAAGCGCCGGCCTACGGTTCCCAGGTAGCAGGTTCGAACCCCGGTTGAGGTGCCCGCAATATAACGGAGGCTTACTGCAGAGAAGGCACCATGCAACCGAGATTTCGGTTGCACGTCAAAACGTCCCTAGGTGGTCGAAATTAATGCTCAGTCCTTCGCTGGGGCATGACCTCCAAAGGCTTGTAGCCGCTTTTCATACGAATGTTTGTGTTTCCGGCGAATGCAGGAGCTTCTGCGGGAGAGCCAGGTCAACTTCCTGCAGTTGAACAGTGTGGAGGTTGCAACCCAGCTGACCCTGGAGGACTTCAGCATTTTCCGCCAGATTGAGCCCACCGAATACATAGACGACCTGTTCGAGGTCAAGTCTGCCTACGGCTCCCCGATGCTCTCTCTCTTTGCCGAGGTGAGCCCTTTGTCTTGTTCCTTGCGGCGTGTGAAGGGACCATAAGACAGCTGGAGGCAATGAACCAGATGGCTGTTCTCTCTCTTGTGCAATTTCTCTCATCAGGAAGACAATAGGTTTTCCTTGGGGTGCCTCAGGGTCCTGAGGTGTCTGTTAACCACAGCTGTTTTTTTACCTTTTTTTCTTTTTTTGTTACTTCTGAGGCTTGCAGCACCTTGGTGTTCGAATAGTCAGAATAAGCAGATTATCTATTACCAAGAGTCTGTTTTCTAAATTGTTTATTACAAGCTGGTAAAGGGGGGGACGCCTGTTTCATGCTTTATATTGCTGTGTGCATGGCCGAGAGTAACGCCTCTTCATACTTCGAGATTTATTCGTGTTTACTCTTGCCCCGAGTGATTGACATTCAAACATTCTAGACCGAGTGTTTGAAATACCAGGCGTAATAGAGGCCAACATGACATTGCCGAATCAGTCTCGCCGTAGCGCCATTGTATACGCTCCGGTGGGGAGCAGAGGAACGCCAGCTGTAGTGCCCCACTCGGCTACTAGGGAGCGAATGCCAAAAGGGACCAACTCTTGCACAGTGGACATATCAGCCATAGAAGAAAGCGGCGGTTTTGTTATATCTAGGCTATTTATCGCGTGAAAACTGTTTTTAATATCATAGGTAAGCACTCTAAAAGCATTTGCTTCACTTGTTGTGGTCTGAGCGAGCGAAGAAATCTTATTTTGCGCCCAAATCACCTTACAATAGCAGACGACAGAGCGGGCTCTGTGGTGAGTAGGTGGCACTTCTGCGGTTCTGCCACCAACTTTTTGTGCAGTTTCTTCAGTTAGCCAGGGAACTGATCTTTGTGAAAACGAACATTGTGTTAATTCAGTTATTCAGGCTGTTTCATCAATTATCGAAATAATATAACTTACCTCGCACAGCCGAGTACTAGAGGTGAGAGTGAAGCCCTTTCTACTCTACATTGTGGTGACACCCACGAAAGTCGTTGTTTGCGGCGTTTCTTGCCCTCTGTGGTACGCAAAAGCTGTTTTCCAGCCTCATGCCGGTGATTACACCCGAAAGTGCAGCATCCTGGCACCTAAATCCCTTTCAAACGCTCGAGATGTTACAAAAGCTGTGATTGCCGATACCACGCCAATGTTCCTGCTGCGAAGACTCAAACCTTTTGCAAAAGCGCGTGAAATTTTTTCCACCTGATCGCCGTGAGGCAACCAGGAGCGCGGATTGTCGACGAACTCGAACATCAATCAGTGGCGCTACTCTGCTCCCTACGGGAGCATATACAGTGGCATCATTTCGTCCTGGCTTAAACGTTCTAGACCGAATGTTTGAGATTCTGAGTGCACTACATAAGGAGCCCAGCATGGCCTTGCCGACTCACTCTTGCGTTAGCCAGTTGCCATGCCGACGCCTCGACACTCGCTGCTGCCGCCTTCAATGCTTTCTCGATGCTCGTTCGTGACAATATTGATGTGGGCTTTTTATTCTAAATTCTGGTTAGTAGGATTGAAGAAATCATTTCATAATCTTTTTAAACAATAATTTGTGTTGACTTGGATCGCAGCATCTTGTTCAAAGCCATGTCTGCTAATATTTTGGGTCTCCATCTTACAGCTTGTGAACAGGGAGATGTTCTGGGTTGTTTCGGAAATCTGCGGAGAGTCTAATCCCATTCGGCGGATGAAGACTGTGAAGCAGTTTGTCAAGGTCGCAAGTGAGTGGCCCTGTTCTCTCGTTGTACGTTTCGAGTTCTTTGTGGGATTGAACACCTGGAACAAGCTGTGTGAAAATGGCCATTCGAGGTATTCTATATAATGCCCTTTGATGAGCTGCAAGACATCAAGTAAAAGGGGGATTTTTTGTGTGAAAATGCTCGAGTAAGAACCTTCACTCGGTTTGAATCTAAGGAAGAATTCTTGGCATCATCAATCTGTGGGGACTGTTTGCAGAAGGCATATATGAAACCTAATTTGTATTAGGGCAAAAAAAAAAAAAGAAAAAAAGGATAGGTCTGAGAAGTTGTTTTTTTAGTTTGCAGAGATGACTATAATTTGTGGTGCCAGCTTCCACAAACCTAATTGTTTACAAATCATCTGGATCAGTTGCACAATATGTTGCACAATATGTGTTGAGTTACGTTCCGCGTGGAATTTAATGTTCTTACGTAAATATTCAATAAAAAACATGCAATCTGCTCAGTCCTGCGTTTAGTTACAACGCAGCATTTCGAAGAAACCGAAGGGCTTGTAAATTCAAAGGCAAACCGATCCACTTATAGTTGAGTCCGTGAAGCATGCAGCTGATTTTCGTGTTTTCTGTAGAAAGAGGTTGTGTCCCAACACTTTCATTGTTGCGTATGCTTGGGTTGTGTGTGACCGACAATCTTCTTCTCATCCCGAAGGACAATGCAAGGAATGCAAAAACTTCAACTCCATGTTTGCGATCCTGAGCGGTCTGGGCCATGGAGCCGTGTCCAGGCTCAGGTCCACCTGGGACAAGCTTCCGACCAAATATCAGAAGATGTTCGAGGTGAGTGGCCGGCATTTGCTCGTTTTCTTGACGTTATGAAGTGGGACACTACCCAGAAAAAAAAGAATAGCTGCAAAAAAAGTTGACTTTGGAAAATGTATCTATATTTGCCAACATCTAGAGAGTAATCCCAGAAAGTTTTATTTGTTTACACTGCATGGTCATTTTTTTATAAATTATTTTCAGTCCACCGATGCTAAAGAAAATATAGAGGTTTGAACACGTTTTTCTCCATTTCACTTTTTGGCATAAAATTTGCTCAATAAATCTTTTGTTAAAGTATGAATCTCTTGAGAGACAATTTTTGCAGCTTCTTTACCGAAATTTTATGGAGCCGGTTAGTATTGACTTAGATTTTGCATTTTCATGTTCCTTTATTATGATAAATTGTAATGTTTAAAACCCGAGACTGTGGTGATAAAAAAATGTTAAACTTTGAAGGTGAAGTAAAAAGGCACCGGAGAACACGTCTAAAAAAATTTGAGACGTCTTCACCTGTGCCTTTTTTCTTCAACTTGAATGTTTCCTACATTTCCCTCACCACAGTCTCAGATTTTAAACATCATGATTAACTATCACCAGCTTGCCTGCACTTTCACTGTTTGTTCATGAAAAATTTTAATTTTCAAAACTTAGTCAAATAAATAAAAAAAAAAAAAGTTTTTTCATTATTTTTTTAAGCTAAAAAAATGAACTTTCACAGCTTCATTCAGCAGATTCCATGCCAAGCTATGCTTTACTTTGTTGAGGGGATATAGTACCTCATAAAACTGGTTCACAGGGTTGAAACTTTGCATGCCCTCCTTCTATATGGCTACAAACACCATATTATACCTTACTTCATTTACGTCAACACTGCTGTCTTCTTGTATGGGGGACCACAATAAAAACAAATACAGAAACCCTGCACATATTCCAGGGGGGTGGCACGATGGCATCCCTTAACACAGGATGTTAGCGGCTCGGATTCTCAAAGGAAGTGTGAGGAAACACCACGGAAACCATTGCAAAACGCGTAAAGCATACTTCAGAGGACAATCTGTACAAGCAAGTGATAAATTAAGAAGAAAGCGAAATTCTAAACATGCCCCAAGAGGATTCAAATCAAAGACCCTGTGATTGTGAGCTCGTCATTCTACCACTGTGCTGATCAGTGGATAGATAGCAAGCTAAATGGTTTTGTTTAAACAGTATATGGGAAGAAATAAAATATCCAAGAAGTGCCCACCATCACATAAAAAAAAGACAGAGTTTGGAATAAAATAAAATGTTAGAAATAGGAGATAGAAAAAAACTGTGATGGCCACTACAAGTTCCAAAGAGTGCCGCAGAAACACATTCTGTGTATACCGGTTCTTATCTGTAAGACCAAGATAAATCAAGAAATCTTTATACTTCCCTCGCAACACTGACCTTTATTTCTTTATTTCCTGTGCTAGGATCTACAAGAATTAATGGATCCTTCGCGGAACATGTGTAAATACAGGAATCTCATCAACAGTGAGCAGATGAGGCCACCCATTGTAAGTTGCTGCAGCGTGTTTCTCGACGGCTGAAATGGCTGTTACTGCCTCCTGGTGTCCGGTTTTTGATGCAGTCTTTCTTGTCCTCTACAGATTCCCTTCTACCCCATCGTCAAGAAAGACCTCACATTCATTCATTTTGGAAACGACACCATTGTGGACAATCTGGTCAGTTGGTGAATCTAGAGTCCTATCTGCCTGCTTCGAGCGAAAAACGAGCACATTTCTGCCCTTCTTCTTTCTTACGTTTAGTGGCTTGCAAATGTTTGATTTCCTGTAATATTTTCGTCACTTCCAGGTCAACTTTGAGAAGCTCAGGATGATTGCCAAGGAAGTTCGCCAACTCATGAACATGTGTTCAGTTCCTTACGTAAGTGGTCTTTATTTTGTTGCCAGTTATGATGAAACTAGCGTGGCTTGTTCTGGGTCCCCACTCGGAATCTCGCAGCTACAATCACAATCGGCCAGGCTGAGTTTCCAAAATAAATTCCACAGTGGCCTACCATGACACTTGATAGTTTTATGTGAGCCCATAGGGAAAAGATGTTTTATTCATAATTTTTGTTTATTTGGGTGAACTCACTTCTGCATTGTTCTACAAAACAAATGTGTGCCATCTACTTTCATATCTATGTGAAATTAGATTGCACTCTGCTGCAAAAACCAATTAATGCTATCTCTTTAACTCTTTCATGGTCAATTTTTTTTAGATATTTTTTTGTGGTTGGGTTTTGCTTTCAAAGAAATCACGTAAAGAGGGGTTAATGCACAGGGTTTTTTCTTACTTATCTAGCGAGAGACCATACAGTGCTTGCAAGCTGTTCAGCTTTAGAAGTATCAAATGTAAATATTGAAGTCAGAAAGAGGTCACCTTTCTTTCATTTGGTTTCATTTTAGCGCGTCCCGTCCGCTTCCGCGACATTCCGGCAGGTTCAGATTCCAAACGAACGGTACTTTACAGAGCTTCTCCATCAGATGGTAAACTCTTATCCTTCGAATTGAATTCTGAGAAGCGTTAAAAGTCTAAATTGGAAGATCCGGCGCTTCTATTGCCACTTCCGCCAGAGCAGCCAACACATGAATCGAAAATCTCATGCGTGTCACTTGCGTAACTATAAATAGCCCAAGAAAAGCTATACATGGTGCATATATAACATTTATAGTTTGCAAAAGACAAAACAAATAGCAACACCTCCCGCGGTGCATACGGTTTTGCATTTAGGCGGGTACTTTCAAATGTGCAATCGCAGTCATTCATTTACAGCGACAACAGTCAAACAGTTAAAGGGCCAGCATGGCATCGGGTCCCCCTTCTGTAGTTTTGTCGACGCAGTGGTTCGGTCTCCTCCAGCGCTTGTGACGCGGCACTTTCTGCAGGACCTCTACACCATGCTGGAGGCTGGAGGCAGCCCGCTGAATCCCGCGCTGGCGTCGCTGAACAGCTTTGCGGCTGCGGCCGTGGCTGGTACGGGGGCGAGCGCCATGCTGGCGCGCAGGCGCAAGCGCAGCACCGCCCAGCCGAGCCCCAAGAAGATGTTTGAGGAGGCCCAGATGGTGCGCAGGGTCAAGGCGTACCTGGCACACCTGCGCGTGGTCACCGACGAGACGCGTCTGCTCACCATGTCCATGGAGTGCGAGCCACACCCCGTTCCTCCAGGTTGGTGCACGTCATTTGGCGAATCTGCTTTGGTTGTGCAAAACCCTTAGATAGACCTAGCCCCACACTTTTAAATGCATAGCATTTATAGCATTTCTGCGTCTGAGCCTGGAGTCGATAGAGCGTGCAGTTGCTGATTGCATGCTTTTCATGCAATCAGCGACTACTCTTACGGTGGGGGCTTTCCTAAGTGTGCGCTCGGTGGCAGCAAAGCACACTGCATATATACTATGAAGGCTCCTGCTTGTACTACTACCAAAGCTGCCCGTAAGCGTCAACAGCGGGTGCGGAAGGTGAATAGGGTGGAGGAAGGGACGTGGCTGCTAAACAAGAGCGACGAGCCCAGCAGCGACGCAAAGCCATTTCACAGAGAACCAGTTTGGTGCAGCGTGTAATGTCTTCGATAGACTGTGGTTTTGGGAGGATGTGAGCAAAGGCGTTCTCAAAAATGCCTTCGTAAGATGCCGAAGGGACAGCCAATTTTTTCTTCTTGCAGGATTCATTGCATTCAGTGAAACGCGAGAGTCATTTGCTGCAAATTCCCATATGTTCACTATGGCTTGCAAACCTTGGGGACTAGCAGCTTTGGCTAATCAGATTTTTCGGTTCACATTTTAATATTGGGCTGCCGTTTTAAAACATTTAGTTGCCTGCCATCATATGGTGTGAATGTCATGAAGTGAATTGAGCTCACAAGGGGCTGCACCTAAAGTCGTTTTGTCGTCTCTTTAATCGTCTCTTTAATTAATGTCAAGGTATGCTCAAGATAGGTTTGTTCTCGCTTCTGTATGAACATTCATATTTCTATTTCTGCAGCGATCCCGGTGGTAGTGCCGACCAATGTGCACCCTCAGCGCAAGCGGAATCCTTCTCCACGCAAGCGGCACCCATCGCCTACATTGTCCACAGCAAGCAGCAACAGCAGCACCTCCGAAGGGAAAAAGTCCATCAACTCCGCAGGCGGCGTCAAGTTTGGTGCGTTCCTTTTTCGTCTGTTTTTGGCGTCTTGATGAGCTGCATCAGTCTGAGATCTGTTTGGGTATGAAAGTAATAGACTAGATGACAGCATACGGATTACGGGGATCGGCGGTTTTGGTGCAAACTTACAACATAGACGCGCTTACAATTGCAGCTGTATCTAAGTCCACTCCAGGAAAAAAAGAAAAAAATGTACCTAATATAGAAATTAAGTTTATTGAACAAAAGAAGAGAAAATATCTAAAAAAAAAAGAAGAGGCATTTTGTCACCAAAGCTATAAATGTTAATCTCTCATTAAAAGTAGTGATGTTACAATTGATTAAGCTTCAATGTAATGAAATCACAAACGGTTTCATGAATGAATCTAGTTTAGAGATGCTGCAAACTTTTAGCAAACCTAAAGTTTGAAGATCGAACCCAGGCGTTCGAAAGGCTCGGAAATATTTTTCGAAATGTCAAACTTGTTACATAAAAAATTCGACGATTTTCAAACTTCTGAATTTTGACACTAGGAAATTCAATTGTTTTCAAACTCCTGATTTTTCGCACTATGAAAATCTAAAATTTTCGAAATTTCAACCTTATTACACTAAAAAATTTGCCGATTTTCAAACTTGCTAAGTTCAAAAGTTTGATGAACTTCGAATTTCTGAACAAAGATTCAACGAAATTCAAATGTAGTTGAACTCTCTAAATAACAAGGTATCAATGTGTGAAGTGGAGTAAAAATTACACTGGAGTTTTATTGAGCTGATCGTGCCTCAAAGGACTCACTTTTAAAGCGCTGAATGATCACGTTGGGTTGGCCTCGGCTTCGCACCTTTTTCTTTCAGCTTCCGCACGGAGCCTCTCCCACGCACAACTCCGTAGGTTGCCCCGGGGTAAACTGTGGGCCAACAGATCCCTGCAGGCTTGAAATTGAACCGAGACGCTTCTCTGGAACGTCCTTCAAAGCCACGCGCGATGCGGATGCGCTAGAGGAAATGCTGGATCGGCGCTTACGTCATTATCATTAGTAGTTGGCTGCATTTTAGAGCAGCCAATGTCTCCATTCATCGAAAAATAAAAGTTCCTGACAGTGAAATATGGTTAGCCCAGTGACAACCAGTCGTGGCTGATCAGCTGTATTTTCGGGGGCTGGGGATCCCTTAATTTAGTCTGGTTGCGTTCCCCTCAACCTTGAGTTGTGTCGGGTGCTGTGCCTGTGTCCACAGTTTTGTGCATCCCACAAGTTGTCTTGCTAAAAGTGAACGCCCAGAGTAACTAAAAATTTTTGGGAAGCCTGGATGCCTTTATGTACATGTGTTATCCTGTTTATTTGGTTGTCTTATGTTAGCATTGCATTTAGGCGACGTTTAATCTGATTGCTACTAATTTTCAATGAAGTAGGAAGTACTTTCACCTGACAGCCTCGGGGCCTTTCGATGAACCGTTCAATTAGTTCAACACTCATCTCATAAGTTACGAGAAATAACAAGTACCGTAATACAGGGGGTACCATTGGTACCACAGCACGGAGTAGGAAGGGGTATAGTCACGACATAAGAGAAATGGGCAATGCTTTTAGTAAAATTTGTAGCTCATTTCGCAATTTTTTTAGATGAATTCATGAAAACTTGGTTTGAAACTGCGGAATTTGATCTCAGTCCGTGAAATTCAGACTTCAAATCAGAACTTTCAAACTTGTCCCTTGAAATCTTTGAATTTTCAAACATAAATCTTGAAGAAATCGAAATGTCTGAATTTTTCTAACTTGATTTGTAAAAAATTCAGAATCTTTGAACTTGAAGTTTCAGAAACAACATTTTCGAATTATTCGAATTCAAACCTTAGTGGGGTTCTAAAGTTGCGAAGCGTTTCACTTTCGAACCTTAGCGAGGTTCAAGGTTTTCAAAACCTTTCAAACTCAAACTTCGGGAGGTTCGCGGCATCCCTAATCTAGTTACAGTGACTACTCACAAAAAGTAACAGAGTTATGTACCAAATACTTCTCAGACATCCCACTACTGACCGACAAATATCAGTTTCCAACCCAGGAAAGAGATTGGCACAACTCTGTTTCCATTCCACACTTGGGGCTCGTGGCAGAGGTTGAGGCAGCAGCAATGAACTGATGACAAGACTAAGTCATTGGGAATTTGTGTATTTGTCGACATAATTCCAGGCAGTGAGTAAATCGGCTAAGCTACAAGTTTGTAAAATATGTGTAAATAGAATTCCGCCGTAAATTTCCAAAAGGATCGAAGTTACTGAAACAACCTAATTGGATCCACTTGAATAGTACTTCCAATCACTTACTAATCTTGCACGAATAGGTAGTACTGCTTATAATCAAATATTGCAGTGTCTTTATTCCAAAGAGGGCCACTATATAGTGGTTTTTCCTTGCATCGTAAAGCCCGTAAATGACGCGGCGCTATTCAATTCGAAGTGCACTTTGCTTGGGCCTACAGTGCTGACAGCTTAAATATCGTGGGACATGGCAAGTCCCGAGCACCTTACCATCGCTTCGCAATCATTGAGATTGCAGCATTAACCTACAAGAACACCGAAGAATGAGTTGCAAAGCAAGCAGAAACATAATAAGCTATGTCTCGCATTCCTTAGGCTGCCAGTGATTACTTTAGTAACTTTACAGCCCTGCAGTGTGAAGGCTGTAAATCCTGTGGTACTATTTTATTAAAACCACTATTTGTATTCGGCGTAGACTATTTTGTGCTACGTCGTCGGGGCCACCGTAGCCTCGGCGGTGCTCCAACTACGTCAAAGCTAGCCGCACGTGGGAACGAGGCGCAGGATGAAGCCACGTGCTCTCGCCGCAGTGTGGGGCACTGCGGAAGGTATGCCAGCCTCGTCAGTGCAGCGCGGAATGGACGATGGCGAGCGTAGCAGTCGGTTCACCGCTTCGTCTGCCACCGGCGTGTGCTGACGTGTCGTGCGGCCCTTGGACGCAGGTACAGACTCCCCCCAGGCGATGCGGAAGCTGCTTGCCCTGTCTGACCAGAGCAAGGTGCGGCCCCACCAGCCGCCCCGGCCCCCCGCGTCTCCGTCCCCCGGGATCAAGCGGAGGGGCTCCACCACCCGGGAGCTGCCGTCCCAGGCCACGGCGGTGGCCGGCGCCACCTGCCACGGCCGGTCCCACTCGGACACCGGCTACGTCCAGCCCGTGGACTTGTCCGCCGAGAGCTCGAGCGTGACCAGCCTCAACAACCTGCCCCTGCGCAAGTCCCACGTGTCCGGTGAGGAATCTCGTCTTCCATAATTTCTTTGCTGAGTGAAAAAAACTCAGGGTGTCTACTAATCTGGAATTGTTGGGGAACTTCGAAGCGTCTGTAAAAATCGGGGAAATATTCAGAAAATTGGTTAAAGGGACCATGAAATGAGTTTTCAACTTCTTCTTCAGCTTTCCTCCTTAATTCAATAGAAAAATGAAAAATCATGTCGTGATATAGTATTTCGCCAAATGTGACGACTCCAAGATTCCACCATGTTTTTTAAGCACACCACGGAGTTTGTCATTCGTGAGCGATGGTAAGTGCCATCATGGCACTCGTTGGCCATAAAAACAAATTCAGATATTCGTCAACGAATTGATTGTTGACGAACGTGTATGTCCGAGTGACGCAGTGCTTTTGTCCAATGCGTGAGCTGAAGTCGGCCGACGTGCTTTGGGTACCACACATGTATTATAGTGAAAAGGCTGATTGTTTTCGAAGGAAAGGAGATACGAAATAGTCCGATGTATTTTCAAAGTTTTGTACCGAAAAACCGGCTTTTGATTTTTTACCCTCTTCATTTTGGCCCGCTAAACAATATGTGATTAGTAAAATCCCAATCTGAAGTCATTTATCCCATCCCTAAATTCATTTCATGGCCCTCAGGGGAAGTCACCAATGTGGGCGCGGCGCTGTGACACGCGACGGTGTGGTAGGGTACGGCATGGAGTAGCACGGAGGGCTTTCACGCCAAGTAACATTTGCTCGAGGCATCGCTGGGCAGCGTAAGCCACCGCTCGATTCGCCGAAATAAACGGGATAGCTCGAACACCTGCTGCAACCCTATCCTCTGCATTTTCGTCTTGAAATGGTTGGGGAATTTAATAGAAATATTCGAGAAAAGCCAGAAGAGTCTGGGAATTTGAGAAAAGCGATTTGGTAGACACCCTGACAAATAATTAAAGTCCTCCTTTGTTCTACTGTGCATTGGAGACAGACGTGCAAGTCTGGGCAGTGTGGCGGTGGGACTTCACGACGTTAAGTCTCGTGTCGCGTGTTTTGGACGTTGCACAACATGGTCGCATGACATGACGTCGCACAAAGTCTTGACAGTCGGCATCCACCATTACTAGATCTAATAACATTGACACCGTGTTGTCACGTTGCACCACGGTGTGAGAACGTGATTTCATATGACCTGGCATCATGGCCTGGTGCATGTCCCATGGTCACATGACCCATGGTATAATCTTGCTAAATTTAGCTGACAACGCCACTTCCATGCTGCTTCCATTGGCACAGTCCGTCTCTGGCGACGGCAACACGACAGTTTTTCCAATTCCAACTTCACTTCTGTTGAAATGCATTCTGTTAGATCTGGTGGTGCTTAGCTTTTGGCACCTTGGTTTTACCAAGGTCATGCTTATTCTTTTTTTCTCTGCTTCTTATATGAAATGTGGGGAGGCAATCAATGCAGTCGGGATGATGTCAGAGCGCCAAGATCTTTATGGCCGATTGAAAAAAATAGTGGGTAGACTTCAAGGCATCTAGCATTGAGGTTTACCAACTATCTTTCCAATCGGAGCCAATCGGAGCTCGGCGTAATTCTGACATCACCCCAACTCCACAAAAAACAAACGGCTTACTCTCCACATAATAAACATTTTCTAAATTTCGTGTTATTTTTTTTGTCAGATCTTTAAAAAAAATTCTGTCCCTAGCACATTTTTGCGTATGTGAGCCAAAGATTGATGTTAATATGTTTGGTGCCAGAGGCTGTACTGGGTTTGCCTGTGGGCAGTTTGCTTATTGGCAGGCTGCAAGTAGGCAATCTGCCACACATAAAGTGGCAGATGTAGTCAACTCTTGTCGTGCGAACAATTTAATATCTGTTAAAGTCGAGTCATGAAGTGGAAATGTCCCATCCTTTTCTTGACGTAGCATGTTCGGTGACCTCTGCGGATAGCGGCGTCGGAAGCTACCATTCCTCTCACGACAGTGACTCCAGCCGTTGTTCCATCGGCTACGACAGTCCCCAGCAGCGACGTCCCTCAGGTTAGCTCATTTCGAGATTCTGCACCCTTCCTACTAACTCCACGTAACCGAGCCTGTTTACCAGGGATTGTAACAAACAACTTCTTCCTGTCTCGATACTCTCTTAGTAACCCAGCCTTGAGCTCGCCTACTTTGAATAAGATTTTTTTGCCTGCCATTACTTACAAACTGACAGCTCTCACTGTACTCAAGGGCAACTTTCTGCGGCATTTCCAAAGAGAGGAGTGCACATGCACAGCTCTATACCCTGTTTCACCTTACATCGAACTGCAGCAAATACTACAAGCCATGGGAGTCAATCTAATGACGTGTGAGTGCGACCTTTGGAAGGTGCGCAGTGGTGCGCGGGACACATAGTTCTGTCATGTGTTCACAGTGCTGGATTGATTGGGATGGCTCGTAGCGTCGACTGCGATCTATTGGAAGCTGAAACGAAGTATGGTTGGCCCTCGAAAGTTTCCCCCGGGAATAAGCAAACCAACGAAAATGGCACATTAGTGCTTCTTTGAGACCCTTATTCAATCTGTGTATAGCCGAATTCCCTCATAGCTTTCGAATTTTGATCGACCAGTATTCCCTTCACCACTGCTGCCTCCATCTCGTGGAGGTATCATCGTAGCTTAAGTCGTCAATATAAACTTTCCAAAGGGTCTAGCATTTCTCCGAGAGCCTCTCTTTCCCTTTTTTACAATCTAACAAAGACAGTGATGGAAAAAAGAAAAGCCCTTGCATCCGTTCTATCTGACAATCCCCGTTCCTTCCGTCTCCGACTTCCTGCACTAGGCGGCGCCGCACCCCCGTCTCCTCCCTCTTCGAGAAGCCGCAAGAGCACGCCTCCTTTCCCTCACGCTGTCCCTGTCTTGCCGCCCCTTGCACCTGGGCAACTTCAAGGTAGGACGTTGCAGCCAGTCACTCGGCTTGATTTTGTTGGACTCGCGCGTGATTCGTTAGAAGACTAAGCACTAGGCGTACGTCATCTGATTTGTTTTGAGGCGTTGCCCAGTCGTCCTATGGTCTGACAATTTTGCCAAGTCGTCGCTGTGTTTTCCGTACCTTAAAGCTAAACATTGCAGACAGAAAGCTCTGCAGAGTCTAAGTTCGAAGGGATTTGGCCTACAAGGTGACGCCGTCTAGCCGCAGAAGCGGATGGGGTGAATCTACTTTCTGCCGCATCGCTCGGATATGACTGTAAATGACAGTTTGTATCAAGCAGACGTTGACATGGAAGCAGACGTGTGCTTTTGTTGTCACGTCCGCTTGTAATCGACAGTGGCGCCATGTGAAAGAGGGAGAGGAAAACAGGAGCAGTTCATCTGCTGCTGCAGTTCGAAATGTCGATACAGTCTTTACTAGACTGGGACGGCCTTTCTGGTTAGTTTTATCAGCTAGATTTTCTACCATTATTTTTGCAGCTATTCTGTCAGTTTCTTGACTAACTGGAGCCTGGGCAGATCGAATACAGAATTCCTCATAATTTTGTTGTTACTTTTGTTTGTAATGTTTTTTTTGTTTTGTTTTGTTTTTTATCTCTTCCGGTCTAGTTATCCTTGTGACACAAAGGTCATAGCGGTAAATTATTCTCATTTCTGCATCGCTTGGCTCTGCTTCTGGCTTGCTTCCTGCGGGGTCGCTTTTGGCTCTTGTCTCTCGCTGGGGAAGAATGCATCTTTCACGTTTTTTTTTTGGGAACTTTCTGTGGTGGTCTACAGCAAGCCTAACGTCTTGTTAGGTTGTTGGTGCATGGTTTTTGGAAAGTTATGGCCCTGATGATGTTCTCTGGCACCTTTGCACTGTGTTTTCTCCACAATGTTTTTCTGTGACGTTTCATGTAAGAAATGATTGTGGCAGTGATTACCATTTCTACTCGCACATGAGTTATGTCCAAGTCAACATCTATAAACCTGCTGTGTGTATGGTTCATTGTTTTTGTAGTGTAATTACATCTCAGTTTTCAAGGTGGATATCCTACTACTACATGCTGGTGCTCATGCACTGATTTACATTTGTCCCAAGTTGGCAAATTAATTTTTTTCCTTTGTTGACTGTTATTCTGGACTAAGATCCTGGTCATGCCAGATAATCTGTCCAAGTAAGTTGTTACTGCCAGGCCAGCTGCCTTACAGTAGCAACCAGTCAAGAGTAAACTTAGCATTTGCTCAAGCTAAGTATGTTTTAGATTGTATGTGATGTAATGAAGCATAAGTGCAGTAATTTTCTGAGCATCTGTTTACATTTGTTTTGCATTTTAACATCTCTTCAGAATGCTGTATGACATCTTGGAATAACACATCCCTTCTTCATACAAGTGCTTTCGTGAGCCCTTATATAATGCGTGATTCCCAGAAGTGTTAATGTAACCTTGCCTGCCCGTTAAAAGATGTGCATCCATGCAGAACCCCAAATTCAAACTATAATAGATATCTACATTCCTTTCTATTCTTAGTCTGAGATTTCTTTCTACCTTACACTCGCAGTGGTGCAGTTAGTTAGCAGAAACACTTGATTGCCTACCGCTTAAGTGCACCTTTAACCCGTAGAAAAAGTTTTGGTCAATGTTTATAGATATATGGATATATCTTTGTATCCATTGCTGGTAAGGCGTTTGGCTTTCGAAATTCATTGTTGAAACAAGTTGGCGTGATAAACCGGCTATTTTTTCTCCAACGTAAATCTATTTTTATCGGTATTCAATCTCTGACGTGTAAATTGGTTAAAGAATAATATGAATCGTCAAGTGGTAGTGCACAAAACCATGCGAACGTCGGGCAGTAAGAACATTCGAAACGTTCCTTTAGTTGCACAAGTATTTCTGATCACTCTCCCTGAGAAAGGTAGTGGTGCACCAGGATATCAGGAATGCAAGAATCTATAAAAAAAATGGTGTATCATAAACTTGATTGCATACATTGGTAAACACCGAAAAACAGGATAAAACCAAGACACCTAGTTTTTGCTCATCCTAGAGTCACTCAAAAGTCATGCTCAGAGTACTCTCAATCTTTTCCTCTTTGTCCGACAGTGTCACAATGGTCATTCGTCCATCCACGTTGCATGACATCTGTTTTTCTACCAGCGATTCGTAGATGCAATTCCAAAAATGCGACCTTTTCAGTCTTGAAAACGGTATGAGGAGACTGGCGATACTACCGTCATGGCTAATTGCGGCCTGCTGCGAGTTGGTAAAAAAGCTGGTGACAACTGGCACTGCTCACCTTTCCCAACATGACCGAAGAGACGTTACTCTGAGGCGCGCCTTATTGAATGGCTCTAGCTCGCCCTTTGCAGCGAATTTACGTCTGGTGCGTAGAGGGGGGTCACTGAGGCGTCTGCCGTCGTTGGCGGTGCCGTCGCGCAGGGCCCATGTCTCCCTCTTGCGTGCTGATGCCCCCCCCTCCCCCGCGAGAGCCCCCCCCATGCCCCAAGGGGGGGGCCGCCGCGGCCCCCCCTCCGCCGAGGAGGCCCCCAGACTACAGCGTGGCTGCACAGATGGCACGAAGCCGGCAGGCGCTCCGGCTGGCCAGGGCGCACTCCCACGAGGGGGTCTACGCCGGCGGAGTGGAAGCGCCCCTCCTGGCAGCGGACCATCCGGAGGGAGAGGAGGAGGAGGAGGAAGAGGAAGAGGGTAGGTCGTCCGACAGCAGATTTAGGGGTCCTCCCGACGAGCCCTGAGTTTTATGGTGTTTTGGGGGGACAGACTGATTTGTTTAGTTGTTTGTTTGTTGAACGAACGAACGGTCTTCGTTGCAAACTCCAAATATTTCTACGAGTTAGTCGGAAGGCTCAGAAGAACAGCTGACGTCCTGCTGGAAAACATGGCTTCCAAGAGGAGGTTCTTCAAAATCTGCTGTAGGAAATGTTTCTACGATGAAATTAGGTTCCTTTTGACTTGCATTCAACTACTGATGCCTGGAGACGTTTTGTGTGGCAGTAGGTTTGTTGTGGGTGGGTTCCTGCTGTAATTGGCAGTGCCAACGACTGATTTACTTTTTGTTTCCGGAAAACTTCAGCTGTAGTTGTGGCTTATCCAAAACCATCACAGTTACAATTAGAGGGGGTGTCCTCTATCGTTTTGTTTCCCTCACAGCATACGGTGACCAGGGGCTCCAGGTTTGACACTCAGTGAGAAAGGCGGCGAAACCACCAACCGCCGTGATTGGCCAGTGCTGGGCTCGACTTTGGCGCCAGCCAGTCGCAGTGCAATGCTGGCCGGTCGCGTCAGGCGGCGATATTGACGAGTTTTATAACGAGCGTCCAACTTGGAGGTTGAGAATTGCTATTGGTGCAAGCAATGATATGTGGCTTTGTGTGTTTTTAAGTTTAAGTTGAAAGGAAAGCACTACTGGTAGCACTTCCAGAGTTTTCGGCTCTGGAAGTGCTAGTCCAAAGTTGCTACTTTAGAGTAACTTGTGTGAGCCTTGTTAGTGCTGTCGTGGTATTTGCAACATGCTTAGCCTGCAGCCATTTTTGAAGGAAACCGTCGAGACACCTCTGTGTGCCGCAACAGTTTGAACAAATTGTTCCATTGTTACAAACATATGTGTCTCCATTTTTGAGTTTGCAAGTGTTTCTTGAAGGTTGTGTTGTGCCCTTTAATGCAAGCTGGACGTCTCTCTTTGTTAATTTTAATATTGCTGATGAATATTTTCTTGTGGTTTTCTGGCAAGTAAAACTCATGTTTTCCCTTTTGTTGCATGTTCTGTGGTTTTCTGGTGATGTGCTTCTAACTTGTGGTACTTTTTAAGAGTTCTCTCTGTTTTTCCTGGGTGTCAATTCTGTGTGCATGCATTTTGTGCATACTGCTTTTCTGTTTCTGTGTGTTTGCTCTGCTGGATGTTTCTCGGTCTTATGCTTGTCGCATGAGCTTTGCGCCACCGCTGCTGCCACCTGCGATGTTTCTGTGCTTGCAATGCTGGCCTTGTGCCCAACCTCGGTCTTTTTTTTTTTCGTCGTCGGACATCCTGCTTGATCTTGAGGTGTCACTCCGATGTTTTAATAATTTATTAGACTGCCCCTGAAATTTTTCTTGAAGCAGAAAGTACTGTTTAAAGGAAGAAACCATGCTTGGAAAAGTTATCTAATTTGTTTTCTTCAACTATCTGATAATTTGAGTGCACGAAATTTCGTAAACCTTATGGCATAGAGGTTGTTATTGGGTGGCTTTTAGGATGCAGCCTGTTTAGTCTGGCTTATCTATTTTCATGAATATAAGATGATTGCATACTTGATGAACCCCGGACTTCTACTGTGATGGTAATTTAGAACAATGCATAATTTCATTTAAAAAAAAAAAGATTTTATGATAATTTTCAGTACTTGATTATTCTTTTGCTGGGACACAAACTACCGTAATACACCAAGAGATAACCCACCTAGAATTGAAAGCATATTAAGCAAAGAAAATAAGGTAGGGCTAACGTTTGGTCTGCGACAAAAAAGAGTTAAAAAGTTAATGTAGCCAGCTCAAGAAGGGAAGGTATTCTAAAGAATGTGGAAGTTTCTTAATAGTAAATAATTTTAGAGTGCAGCTTTAAGGCACCTGTTTACGGCTTGAGCGTCGGCGTAACTGCGCGTTGCATTATGGCACGTTTCTCATAATGACGTCGCAAAGGTCACGACCTTCACGAGTCATGTCACGAGGGTCACGAGTGACATCGCGATAAAGGAGGGGGATGTGGAGGAGGGGGGCATATCCTCCTCTCCATATGTTCCACTCCTCCCCCTCAAGAGCTGCACTCTAATTCGGCAATACAAGAAATTGTAAACGTCTTTCATTCTTCGGATCCTGAAATTTCTACCATGTTCAATTATTTGGCATCTTTGTGGGACCGTGTAGAATTAATGTATGCAGTGCATTCCTCTTACAGCGATAATGGGAAAACCCGAAAGTGCAATCGTTATAAGCGATTATCGTTGTATCTGGGCTAGAAACTGATGGTTTCTAGTTTAGAAACTCTGGAGACTGATCGTTGGAAGCGGTTACATCGTTATGTGTGGTATCATTATAAGTGGATTGCACTGTACTACAAGCACCTGAAATTTTGGATGCCATTCATTCTATTACTCGATTTTTCAAACTTGGTTTGCTAGGTTTGCGCCCAGAAAACCGCCGCCATGAACTGAGTCTGCCAGTTTTGGTTTTGACTCGATACCATGTACTACATTAGAAAAACCGGATTGAGGCTATCTCGGATGTTAAGATGATGTTATAGCCGTTGTCCACTGCTATACAGCCAAAGCACGACTGCTGTTTTGTTTGTGTCTGAATGCTCGTTGTCTTTGTCGACGGGCCTAGTAGTGAAATTATATTGGTTGACTGAACGTGCATTGCGTGATCAATTTTATTGTACATAGCCAATCTTTTCCTTAAAAATCGAAGCGTTAAATAAGCCGTCGAAATGTCAGTAACGTGTTATTCTGTGACCAAACCCCCCCCAGCTGTCGAAGTTTTTGCTAGACGTCGAACTGTGTTGACACCAAGAGTAAACCTGCAGAAACCGTGAAGGACGCACTTCGTCTTTTTCCTGTCTTTGCAGACGAGGACGAAACGCAAGTCTCTGCCGTCTGATCTCTAGCGGAACAAGTTTGTCGTCTCCAAGGACTGCCACACCCGGGGGCACGGGTCACTAGTCTATTGTACGAGGTTGATCGGCACGCCGTCAAGGAAGTTGTGTGTGTATATGTGTGTGTGTACGTATGCAAAGACACTGTAGTTTTGTACAGTGGGGAGCTAACCTCCCTCTCTTGTTTCTTGTTTTTTTTTTCAGTCTCCCCTTCCATTTCTTCTCGCACACCGAGTGTGTAAAAAGGGGAGAGAGAAGAGCATGCCCACACAAAAACCAAAGATCTAGTGATGTGTACAAAAAAAAAAAAGACAGTTTACAAATGTAATTATTTGCTGCACCCATTTATGCATATGAGTACTATATAGATACTATGACAATGTTGAGCGAACCGACAACGCTTCCACTCTACACACATAAATGCCGCTCCGACGACAGACCACCATCGCACCCCTCATTTTTTATGTTCGCCCACGTGTCCCCTCGGCTGTGTGGGTGTACGAGCTTTGTACATAGGGGTGGCTTGTTTGTGTACCAAAGGCATGTTTTTATTCTTTTTTTTTGTAAGCCTTTCTCAGCTGTGCTGGGATTTGTCTTTGTCACGCACAATCTTCCAAAGGTACACAATTAGTTTCATCTTTTTTTCTTCTCCCAAGAGTGTGCATGTTTTCTTTGGGGCAGAGCCAGAAAACTCTAGCTTCAGTAAAAAGCTGTGCATGTACCAGATTTCTACGTATATAGAGAAAATAATATAAAGCACACATGCCCATTTCTGAACGTGTTTTTATCTTCTGCTTTGCATGTGTCCTTTTTTTAGACTTAAAAAATGTCTATCTTTATTACAAAGAAAAAAGAAGTAACCAAACTGGCAAGTTTTAGTTTCACCGTAGTTTCTTCTCAGAAAGTTCACTTTTAGCCTGGTTTCGGCCTCGGTGGCATTATTTGTGTCGTCCAAGGAAGCCTGGATCCAAGTCCGCTCTTGCACTCGAAAAGGAGCTCGGAACAATTTCCCAATCAGTATTATTTTTACATCAAAGCACCGTTATTTAGTGAAGCTGTCCAACTAAATTCTGCATTTAGGAGCACAATAGCGTGATTGTAACCCACTGTGGTCTGTCTCGAGTTGTCCAGCAGAGTGCTTTTTGTCTACTTAAGTTTCAAGTTGTGTGGCTAGCGAAGAAAGAAGTGTCCGGTATGTCAAGCGGTGTCAGCGTGCGATCGCCGTGGTTGACGTCTGGTGATGTGCGGGGGATGTGTTTTTGTGTTGAGGTTGGCCACATGTGTAGAAAAAAAGTCCCGTCGACTCGAAGGAAGCACTCCACTACGTCTAGTTTCTTGCCCGAGTGTCCTGTGGCGAAGTCTCTTTTGTAACATCACCTTTCCGAGATATTTTTGTACTGCCAGACAAAGTCGTGCTGTGAAAGAGAGGGGTCGAGGAAAGATCTGTTTGTATAGTGGTCATATCAGAGAACTGTAAATAAGACAAATCCATAATAAATATGGAAACATTCACCGTGCTTGTCTTTGTTGCTTAGCGACTGCTGTGTGCAGTTTTTTGTTTTCTTGCTCCCAAGTTCATCTTTTCTTGGTGGAAACAACTTGGCTTGGATTTGTGGAAGAAGCCGAATCTGTGGACTCTATTAAAATTGCCCTAAAGAGGTTCCAAGTGTCTTTCTATGTTAATAATTTGATCTGTGTTCTCTAAGTATGTTAAAAAAATCCGAAGTTCTATATTAAAGACATGATTCAACATTTATAAAGCACCTATAGTTGGCGACAGGTTGAGAGTTTAAGGAAATTTCATCTCGCCTTTTTCCACTTAAAGGGGCCTTGCAATGACTTTTGGACTGGTTTTTAATTTGCACCGAAACTGAGCGCAGTAACTTAGTGAAACTTTTCTTTTTCTCGAGTCTCCCTCTATTTTAAAAGTTAGAGGCAAATCAAAATTACAAAAACAAGCAAAAAAAATTACCTCCTTCATGACGTCCTTGGTTCTGGCTTGGGTGGCCGTCAACTAGAGGAAAGGTAGTGAGCTAAGCGAGCACTCGCGGTTTTCGCACTTCGTGTCGACGGATGAATGGATGAAGCGGGCTGCCAGGGCGGCTCGCATTGCATTTGCTGTGCGACTAAAGACTAATTCGGCATGACACTTCGTTGCCCACAAACGACAGCAACCACGGGGTAAAGATCAGTTCAGAACGGGAGCCACTTCGCGCTGCCAAACCGCCAAACGGCCAACCCGCAAGCCTAACCTGCTCGCCGAAGGCCTTGGGAATGCTTGGAACCGGCCGGGTCCTCGAGCCTAGTGCCACTAAATAAGCTATGCTTCAGAGTAACGACACTTGGCCATATTGGGGCTTGAAATCATATTTGCCGGTTATCTGAAGCTTTATGTGAGATCACAAGAAACAGTTTTCTGTCCTCCACAAATGTTTAAACAGTTCGCTACAGAGCAAAGTGGTTGCCAACTTGTTTTCAAAGTGTGCTTCTTGCAAGAGTGCACTCTTCAATACACGTTTGCAAGTCCGGTCTCAGGGTGCCGCCATCTTCCTCAGTGGGGTGCGCTCTTGGGCGCGGCCGTAATCCGATTACGACGCCTTAGCAAGGCTTTGTAATCGGATTATGACTCGACCAAGCGCTCCCAAGCCAAGCAAGATGGCAGCACCCTGAAGCCGGACTTGCTACCGATTGAGTACCGAATGTTTTTTAATGAGGTGACAATTTCCCAGCCCTAGCTCTCTATCACTAAAATTGATATCGCTGTGCAGAGCAATCTTCACAAAAAAAAAAAGAAAAAAAAAAAACTCCCAGGGCATTTGACAAGACGCTTCATACAAGTGCTGTAAAATTTTACCAACGTCGCCCAATTTTTTTTTTTTTTTTTTTTTCATGGTTTGTGTCAATGTAGACGGCAACTTTCAGAAAAGATTAGGGGTGCAAGTTCGTCTGCTCCTCGTGCACAGGGTGCGCTTGTTTATGCATTCAAGTCGCATTCGTTCTGTCGCGCGCGTACCCAACAAAAAGTAGTCCATAGGTTTTTTATTGCTTTTCTTTTTCAAATGTGGTACAATGCTTTCTCAATGACCTCGGTAAAATATATGCACCATGAAACACAAAATACAGCGGGGAAAAGACGAGAATTTATCCGCCAGCAGTGTTTGAAACTGCGCCTACGCAGGCTAGTCCACTCGGTTAGGGTTAGCAGGGACGCCGGTGAAAGTCTAGCCTCAAACCCAGTGACTGGGCTCGGAAAACGGTTTGCTGTTCCTGGGGTCGAGTGTTTCTTGGAAAGGTATATACCCTGTTGGGTAGGTCAAGCTCCTCTCAGAAAGCCCTCCACTTTAGCACAACAAACGCTGGTGAGGAGGCACTAACCTCCTCTCCAGCACTAACTCTGCAAAAGTGGAAAGAGTGGAGGACTTTGCAGAAGGAGCTTGTCCTGCTTTTCTTAATCGATGGATAAATATGGCCCCATTTGTGTTTAAGGGAGCATTATCACATCAGACACACCAATCTTTTCTTGAAAAAAACACGAAACCGAATTTTAAAACAAATTAAACGATTGGCAAAGAGCACCTGGTGGATGTTGCTAAAGCCTCGTTTGTAATGCACGTCTAGGAACCTTGACAGGTAGTGACGATTACTGTCTCGCCTCTGGCTACGATGAGAGAAGAGCTGAAGGAGGAACTCCCCACTCCCCGATTCACTCTTTTCTGTGTCCCAGAAGTCGCTATTGTACCTCTACCAAGATTATAGAAGATTAGCCTGGCTACGAATGCTACGAGCCACCAGGGCCTATCCAAGGCGGTGTGAATGTCACGAAACCTTGGAAAAGGGGCACAGCGACGCGCGGAAAGTGTATCACGGGCTATGTCCTCAGAGCGGTATTGGCTGGGATAGCTCGTAGTGTCCGCTGCGTCCGGACCTAAGGTACGTAAAGTTCTGAAACAAACTACGTCACGATTGCGGTGGATGCGACATGCTCTCCGCTGGCTGCTCTCCGAGCATTTGCCAGAGTGGGCCTTAATATTTTAACGAAAAATACAGTCGTCAGGCTCAAAATACAAACATGCGATTGTCATTTAAGCATATTACAGGTATATTTCAAATTTCGTTAAAGTATCTCTCTAAATCGGGCGGCGGCTTGCGTCACCTAGCCAAAGCTTCCAATTCACATTAACTAATCTAATTAAATTCATAATCAATGGAGAAGGCCAAAATAATATTATCTAAGCACGAGCCTTCATTACCATTCTCCACAAAACTTTATTCTTCCCTTGACTTGTGCCACCACTCCAATAACCTGCAAGCAAGGATACACGGCTCTGACCTGCAACAGGATATAGCGTCACCCGGAGGCGGCTTACGAAACAGGTAATAAATCCGCTTTAATCAGCTAGATTAGTAATGTTTTTGGTGAGCGCTACATAGTATTTGATGTCAATATCCCGCCTTTAGCTAATTTCTACCAGCACCAGAACAGGACAGTTCTCGCAATATGATCATGTAATGAGTACATGCTACCTGATCACATAAGCTACATCTACCTAACGCTGCGGTGTCACGTGTCGTTTCACGTGATCTCGAGTCGTCATTTTACGTTATCAGGTGACGTCTTTACACAGGGTGATGTCCTTACACATGGTCATGCGACATATGTCGTCACACGACCCACAGTCGCAAAAACCACATGACTCGTAGCGAGACTGCGAGTCATGTTCGGTCAAATTTCAGTTCAAAAATCCGAGTTTCGTTCGTACAGCCATTGATTTTCTCCCGAGTGTGCTGGAGATTTTATTAATAATATTTAGAAAGACAACAGTGTTCACTGTTTTGAGCGCTTGGAAGACAAACATAAGAAAACGCTAGGGTGAACGTACAAGGTTCCTCCTAGGGCAAAACATTTGCATAGGCAGCGCAACCACCATGACATAATCCGTGAGGTAAAAATTAAGTTAAATTAAAAACACACCTCAACAAAATTAGTAAAAAAAGCCACGATCTTAATAAAACTTTGGTTGGGGCTAGTTGGCAGATGTCTGTGGTCTGTATAGGGGCATGTCTTCTTGTCTATAATATGATGGAATTAAATGCAAAGGTGCAAGCGAGCTGGACAAGAATGGTGAAAATAATCCCTGGAGAAGAGGGACACACGACAAACACAAATCTCCAAACACAGCTAGGTAGGCGACTGGTGCGCGACCGAAAAAATTCGGCTGGTTCGGTTATCAAACCCGGGACCCCTCCAAGTCTCATTTTCTTGTCTCATGGGTAAGGGGCACTACAAAGGCACCACGATTTCATGCTGCAGCTTTCGCTGCCCTGTAAACATAAAGTACAAAATAACCTTTAAAAAATATAGAGGCACTGCGAAACAGTAAGGACCAAGAAGTAAGACAACACAACTGTACGCGCAACTGTTTAGTGTGCCCCGTGTTGTCTTCTTGATCCTTGTTTACGGTGCTTTTATATTTTAAATTATGAACCAACTAGCCCAATTAACCATTTTGTTACACACCAACATCCATTTTCTTTTCTTTTTTTTTTTGCGTTTACATTGATTTTGCTGCCATGCACCAGTGCATAAGGAGCAGCACGAAATTAAGGGAGCTTATGGTGCTTCAGTTTCTGCTTTCGGGCACTGTCTGGGGGCATGTCTTTTTGTCTCAAGGGTAAGGGGCACTATGAAGACATTTTCGAATATGTTTTAATCGGCGGGTCTATTAGGCATGCAAATAAGTTCCCTTTGATGAGTGTCACATCATGTTTCATTGTTTTAACTCGACCTTTATTTACAGCCCTAGCTCTCCCCGCCATCACCAGGGGGCTGCAGGGACAACATGGTGTTAAAGCCCCGTCATGTTTCAAAAGTAGCACAAGGTGCGTCGAGGCACGTGCAACGTGCAGCCCTTAGGAAGATCATAACGGCACAGTGCAGCACTAAGCTAGATTTCAGACGCCATATTCTTCCCAGAAGTGGCACGCGGCACGTGTCTTCAGCATTTCCATAACAATGAATGGTGCCACTTTTCCCAGGATAGAGGGGCTTTACATAGTGTTATTGAAGTTTTCGTCACCTAGAGAGAAGAAACTGTTGGCTCATTCGATTTACCTACACCAGCCTGCACCAGTGCGAAAAATTGGCACAGTGCAGAAATGTGCTGCACTCGTAAATTGAATATGGTGGTGCGCACCAAGTGCAGCTGGTGCAGGCTAGTGGAATGCAGGAAGTGAAATTGACTGAACAAGTTTTGGCATGATCATGCGCAGATAGGAGACAAAGAGTTTCTTGATAAGGGGCCACAGTTTTCGCTTTCAGGCTCTGTATGGGGGCTCGCCTTGTCTTCTCGACTATCGTCGAGACACTTTCAAGCCTGTTGTAATTGGCAGGACACGCCTCCATTGTAAAACAATCTGCCCGAAAAGAGTTGTAGAATGGCCAAAAAGGCACAAATTGCAAAGGTATTGTCATTTAATTGTCTTGTTACGCTATTTTATATTGATAACCAGAAGTATAAAATATTTATTTAAAACAATTCAAGATTTGACAGAAAATGTCTGTTCTGCCAAACACAAGTAATTACAATCCAATTCAGTCTTGTGTGTGGAAGATGTTGCGCGTTTCCCACGTAGCTTCCTTCGCTTTCAAATGGCCAGTGGTAGTGATCGTGCGGAGTCTTCTCGGAAACTGCTAAAGGGTTTCGGGATCTGCATAGACGAGTGCATCGCTAACAATTTCACTGTAAACTCTGCAACTTCCACTGATAACCCCGATGCGTCACAGCACGCGAATATGTTTCCGGCATTCCCGCTATAAAATCGCATAAATAGCATTTAAAAGCATACCTGGAATATGCCAGAAGCTAGAAATTTCGTATAGCAGACAAAAACGTTCCGGCACAGTGATGTAAAAATTAAAGCAATATAGTGTGTGGTTTCCATCTGGCGTATAATTGGACCTGGTGGCTTGTGGTTTTGGCGCTCGGTCCATCTTAAGGTGAGGGCGGCCTTTAAGTCCAAATGCAGCCGACACACGAGGTAATGGGACCGGTCAATCAGCGTCGGAAGCGCAACTCGCTAGGCCTTTTCTGTTCAATTGGTTCAGCGATGATAGAACACTTACAGAAGCATTGAGGAACACCATGATGGTGCGCTTTTAACGCTGTTCGATTAGTCCCATCAGCTCGTAGCGCCGGCTGCATCTGGACTTAAAAGGAAGTACAAGCGTGGGACTCGATGGCATAAGCAATCACGCCGCCCGACGTAGAGTCTGAAAAAATTTCAAGTTTCCTCCGTTCTTCGCATAGAGCCAAAGACGCTGTACCATCAACGGCAGAATAATTTTAAATGTTTCTTAACCTTACGCAAATGTCGGGAGACATTATGCGCAGCATGTTTGCCAAGTTTTAGAAAGCTCATAAATAAACACCCAGCGAAGCTCAAAACACGCTGTACATCGAGTCTCCAGATTTTATCTATGAAATTAAAATATACATTTAAATTATCTGCACAAGTTTTTTTTTTTTTTTTTTTTTTCTTTTTTTAATCAAGGCAGTTTAAAGTATGACAGCATTGGTGCATACTAAAAGTCCAATGAAGGGTCAAACCCTCGCGATTTGATCCATTAGGAGGAGTGGCTTTTCTTTTCTTGATATCCCGAATTTGAGACACAAGAAACAGCAGGGGACCATCAAACAAACAAGTTTCTACTGAATCAGCACTTTGCTCCAAGATTAAACGCATCATTAATCTGTACCACTCACTAATACTTGCGATTCGGGCACAGTCAACCTGCTCAGCACAAAAATAGTTTATTTGAAACCTTCGGGCTTATTTTACACAGAGTTGCAAGGACATACAGTGCTGTTGCTCTGGTTATCACAGGTAGGGACCAACACTTTGCGTACCGCAGCAACTAGATTTCGAGTAGTTTGATGCAATGCGCATTTCCAGATTATAATTGCTTAATAAGAAGCCCACTGTTCCTACAATGAATACTCAAAAAATCATGGGGTTTAAACACTAATGAAAAAGGTGAACACCAGACCAGAGTGAAGAGCCAAGTTTGACGTAGGTTTGTGAAAGGTTTCTTTTATCTCATATCTTTCTCCTGAGAAGCGCAACCAGTATAGTGCACTTTTAGGCAATTCAAATATTGCTGTGTACATAAGCCGGCATCGATGTGTGCTGCTGTAAAGGTAGAATATGTACAAATAAACTCGGCCTTGTCATAAATAAACACGAACAGAGCCCATTCACACACTGTACAATATTTGTTGCTAAAAGCATTGAGGAGGCGCTGTGAAGAGAGCAATAGATGCTCGAAACCATCTGGGATGGCAGGCACCCGTCACAACTATTTTTCTTGCTTCCGCAACAATCTTTTTTTTTTCCTTTTCTTTTTTAAGCATTACAAAAATTATATTTTTAATGGCACCATCTGTGCATGTGCCTCAAGTGAAGGTTGGCACATTTTTTTTTTTTTTTTTTTCTTTTGCTGGCAAGCAGAGGGTTTCGCACAGCAATCTCTAGAAAGAGCAACCGAAGACCCACTCGAAAACGAGCACAGGAAAAAAGCGACAGTGTCTTAGGCAGTCAACAAACAAACAATGTGAACTTTATGCAACATATCGTCCCCCCCACAGTTCGTTCTCAAAATTACATTTGTACAAGCATAAAAAAAAAAAAAAGCACATTGGTTCGATTAAAAACACTATGTACACTGAAACTGGAGTTCACGTATGTTGCTAAAAAGTGGAAGGCCAAACGAAAAAAGCGAAATAATGGGCAATTCAAAGGGTTACGGGCTTTCAAAGCCAACGTTCCTGCACGAAAGTGGAGTGTTCACACAGTTTTTTCTCTACCCGGTTTCCTATATGACTGTCTCCAAAGCAACACACTGACACCAGCAGAGCAGCGGCAGCACGAGTCCCGTCCGTCACTGTGGTCGTCGCCGTAGGAGCCGCACCATACTTCCTCTTCGATGAGCCGCAAGAGCGCACAGTTCCGCTTCTTTGCACTTTCACACCATAGTCGATTCGCACACCCTGTGGTCTTGTCTAAGCTGCGGGGGTTGGTAGTAATTGGATGAAAGCAACAATGCACCAGTTAGAGAAGTGTTCCCTTTGGAGATTTATATGAAACATCGAATGAAGAAACAAAGACCCAAGGATTGTTCTCCAATGCTTTAGTCTCATCATTTGCTGCTCAAATCAATGATGTCACAGGGTGTAATTATGTAGTACTTCGATACCCCTGTCGCATAGTAAAATTCAATGTTATTCTTGTCGAACAACATTATCCAATTGGCCAATCCGTGTGTGCCACACCTAATGCAGCACAGTGCATGTGCATTGCCCGGAGTCGGGAACGTAAGTTGATTTGCCGACCTCTTATAGTAATTAGTTGGAAAACGCATTAAATTTTGCCATGTGGCGGAAATATTGAAGTGCTACAAAATTACGCCCCCCAACATTGTTCATTCGAGAGGCAAACGACGAGAGCAAAGCGATCTAGTCAGTTAGTTTCAGGCTACCAAAGAGGCAGGCATTTTAAAGTTGCCTCGCAACGCCGAAGAGTTAAGGGAGGGGGAAGGCAAACAGAAAATTGGTCAAGCAATTCAGGAGGTTGCGAATGTCCGAGGTCACAATTCTAATGCATCTTTGTTTCCATCCATATGTTTTAGGTGCATTTTTTGCTTTCCAGTCTCGTTGCCGGTCGTACGTGCATTAATCTCTTGTAGGTTATGCTTCGCTTCGTGAGCAGCCTGTACTGCAAGAGGCTCGTGCCACAACAAGCGGAGGGTCCAGACGGATCGCAGGATCACTTCCAAGTTTATGAAGCATTGCATACACTAAAGGTGCTCAAACAGTAAAATCCTAGTTTCACTTACAGCATGCACTTCCAAAGCTGCATCCACAGTTCCGCGTGTAGGCCGACGGGGAGCATAAAATTTCATGTGCCCACACACACTTGCAAGCAGACCTTCCTCGTCAAGTGTGTGTTTGGAAAGAAGCACCAGTCAAGTAAGAGCTAGGGACTAGCTCTTACTTGGCTGGTGCCAGTATGGCTGCAAGTTCCGATCTCGCGCTTGGTACACATTATGCACGCCGCCGCCGAATGACTTTGGGTGTGTACACCAAGCGTGCACATTCTGATCCTCACCGTGCAGGTGGCGCTAGGATATCCGAGTGCGTGGCAGCCACCGCCGGGGCCAAGGCAGCGGCCACTCGTACTGGCGCGGCACTACAGCACCCACATTCTTCTCGAAGTAGCTGAAGATAAAAAACCACCAGGCACGTGCCAGGTAGTTGTTTTGCGACGGGTTCTGGAGAAGAGACACAGAGAAACACGCACAGTCATTCCTGGGTTGAAGCAGCGAGTTTATACGAGTTGGTGGCCATACACAATCCAAATCGATAATGCTGCACCATCGCCACAACCACTGAAATCATGTTCATCTCACTACTAGCAGGTTACCGTGAACGATTGTCTTGAGATCCGTGTAACTTCACCGGCAAAAGCCAATGCATAATCATATAAAAAAAAAGAAAAAAAAAAAAGATTGAGACAAGCGAAAAAGAAAAAGTAGAGACAACACAACATCTCAAATGTAGCAACGTTGTTGTGTTTGTCCTCTTCACTTTGTTTTCCGTAGCCTTCAGAATTTTTCGGCATTGACTCGATATATTTTATTGGCTGTACCGTAATGTCCCGAGAGAGAGCCCACCTAAAATCGAAAGCAAATTGGGTGAAAATAAAAGTTGAAAAACTGCTAGGTTTTAGATTCTGTGACCTGCGAAACTTGCGATTGCAGGGAGGGACGATGAACGAAAGACTACTGTCTTTCCCAGTCGGCAATGTTTGCTTATCTCCCGACTTGGCCAAGGAACACCATTTCTGCCAAGGTCACCACTGGCCAAGGCCCTGCAATTACGAGAATTGGGCCATCTACTGGCGTCTTTGAAAAATAGCAGATCGTGACGAAAATAGGGGGCAGGTTATCTTTTAGGGCGGGGCATCTCTTGGGACATGACGGTAGATGTCCAATCACCGCAATTGGAACTCTAAAGTTACATTTCAAAAACCACCTGGTCACTTTGGACTGTAATTAACACCTACCCGCTGTTTTCGGTCGGGAAATAAGACCCTTTTCAAAATTTCAAAACGATGCATAGATTATGTGCGGCCACCATTAGTTGGTCATGCACTGTGAGCACGCATTGGACACGAGTGCTTCGTTAGCATTCGAAGTGTACTTGCATTGAAACGCATTCCACACGAGTGCTGCTTCAGTGTTCGGCGCGAACTTGGAACCAATCAAGTAGGCTTCACGCCGGAAGCAATGCGACTAACTAACGGGGGCTGTGCATAATCTACGCATCATTTCAGAATTTCAAAAAGGCTCTATTGCAGTTCACACTTCCCTCTTTTCGGGAGAGAGCTTTCAACCACACGCGATGAAGATCGGCAAGAGCCGAGGCATCTGCACTCTTGGCTGGGCGACGCCTCCGAGTTTTCACATCGATTACCACAAATCGACGAGGGGCACAGAAAGGACATGAACGCTTCATCGGCGTTTGGCTGGGACGTGTGTTCGACCGGCAAGAACACAGGCCCCAGTCTGACGCCAAAACGGCACTCGCATCCAAGCTGTCCACGCGCTAGCATCCCGTAGGAGACATGTATATCTAGCAGTATGGCCTAGGTGGTGTTGGTTGAACCATGGCCTCCGAGATCCCGAAACGTGCGAACGCTTCTCCGGCCGTCAAATTAGTGCGGAGAGGGCGTAATCGGAAAAAGGGAAGGAGGCGGCGTCTCTCTGCGGAAAGGCGCTCCCAACCCAGTCATCGACAGCATGGCGCGAAGCAGAAGATTTAAAAAAAAAAGTCTTGTTACGTCGAGTTTCTGCAACTTCTACTTCCAAACTTTTGTGTATCATGGTATAACAGTGAAACGCTGCTCTGGGGACATAGATAGACAAGTTGTGATGCTTATTTAATTTGATATATTCATCTGGACATGCTGCAGCTAGCGCTACAAGTGCACCTTTTGATATATTTGACTGCAATCCACAAAACGTATAAAACTAAAAAAAAAAAAAAAAGCTCTGTAAATAAAAAATTCAGATTTCCCTAAAAAAGGATAATCATGCTGCAATTTTTTTTTGTTTTTCACGTTGTTTGGAGTAGCTTGTTGATTCTGAGCACGAGGTTTGTTAACCTAGTGAAGTATGTGTTGTCCTTCTTTTAAAATTTTTAATATTTATTACGCAATTTTTGTGGGATCGTATTGCGGTGTTTGCTTCTACTAGAAGTACCTTTAAGCGGAGTCACACTGCTTATACATTATACAAAAGACAGTCTGCAGATATCAGTTACCACGATATCCGTGGTTCAAATGCCGCACGTCAAGTGTCTTCTTGAACTCGTTGCCGTGCGGCATTCAAAGCTCAAATCTTGCGGTGACTCGCTTTTGAACCTATTTGCAGACTGTCTTTTGTATGCATGTATAAACAGAGTGACCCCGGCTTTGGGGAAGAACCTATGGCGGTGAGATACGAGCACCTCACAATGATTCCGCTATTTTTTATTTTTTTTTATTTTATAAACTTCGTTATAATTGTAGGTACTGATTTTTTAGTCAGGCCACCGTATCCCGTTATGCACTTTGTGATTTAACTTAATTGATATGCAAACAAACAATGGGATCTAAAAAAAAAGTACTCTGGTTTATTTATAAATTCCAACCTTGTTCCTACCTTGTTTATTCTGTATTCCAACCTGGTATATATTTACAGATTCCAAGCCTTCAATTTTTAGGTTAGATGCGAAGTACTTTGCGATGCAATGGCTTCAAGCAGTTTCTTTTGATATGCTACCCTGTCTGTCATAGTCATGCCTATGTTGACCAGGAATGGCCATACAAACTTCTCAATTAAAATCCTAGAATTTTTTGTCTCATGGTCATCTCTTGTAGCGCAAATAAAACTCCAAAAAATTTTAGCTTCGTACAAAAAATATATATATATATTTCCCCGAGTAGAAAGAACCATGCTCTACCTTTTTTTTTTTTCTTTTTTTTTTTATTCGGTGAGCTCGAGTTAACCCAAGATGAAGCACGACGACGCGGCTGACACCACCCACCCGCGATGCCTGCGACTAGAGGTCTGCACGGGCCGATGTTTAGCAGCCCGGCCCAGCCCGGCCCATTGTCTATTGGGTCCTGACTTGCTTGCGGCCCGCTATCCATTTCCGACAGCCAGTCCGGTCCGGACCAAAGCTAATTTTCACGGACCAGCTGCGCTTTATTTTAGCCAAGTATGAATAGCTCACAAATTGCGCAGCATGGCAGCACGCTTGCCACTGCTACATAAAAGTTCATTACAATACCCAATAGAATTTTTTTTTTGCTGCTATTATTAGTTGGGTTAAACTTCAGGCGTAGGCAGCTTGTTAAGAAAAACTACCCCGATCTTCCTTTTCTGCGACCAGACCCGCGCGGAAAGGACGAAAAAAACAAAAATGACAAGCAGCAGTAAACAAAACCACCTGCCACAGTTGAAAAGGAAGGGAAACGTCGCGACGGGTTTGGACAAAAGACGGACAAAGTTCTAAATTAACCACTCTCGCTGCGCACAATCGTAAAAAAAGAGAAAAAAAGAAAACAATGTTGCTGTCTTTTGCAGTGCTCTGCGAGAAATTGTTCAGGAAAAGTACCCCTCAGGGGAACCTCCTTACCCATATTGGGGATGCAAGCAGTCATACATACAGATGGTTTACGCCGGCGAGGGTGCGCATTGTGTAGGCGCGGGTGTATGCTTGTTGGTAATGGGAAGCGATTGTATGATGGCAGCGACGCTGGGAATGAAGAGCAAAGCCGCGCCGCTAGTCCTCTGGAAGAGCATTTGCTGCACACGCCCGAACCGACAAAAACATACACACACACACATGCGTCAGCATCTGTTTACCCCCCACTGTGGTTCCTCTTCCAACCCCCAGCACGCTTCCAAAGAACATGCCGCAAAAAAAAAACAACTAATGGTTGGCTTGGCCCGCTTTGGCCGCCCTTGTGGACTTGAATGCAAGGCCCGCAGTGTGGCCTGTACCTGCGCAGATCTTTACCTGCAACGCTGACGGCTCACCCCACTGTTATGACTGGGCAGACATCGCCCCCTCGCGGCGAATGACGGAGTTAGCGCGATTACACTCCTACTGCTGGGGAGAAACTCGAATGGGACGACCGGAGAAGCCTTCGCGCGCGCGCTTTGGGATCTCTGAGGCTATGGTTGAACTGTTGGCTGGGGAGGGGGGGGGAGGAAGGGGTCCGACCTTGAGAGATTGGTTGTTGGCGAGTGTGTGGTAGACCCAGAAGAGCCTTGTCGTGACATAGTAGCCAATCACCACGTCCACGGTGTAGTGGCCCCGCGAGAGCAGCACCATGAGAATTCCGACACAGCTCAGTGTCAGGTAGGTGATGTGCACCACCTTGCACCGCTGTGGTGAATCTGCATGCAACAGAGTCGGAACGTTGGGACACTTTGGGCTGAAGAATGGAGGCGGAACCTTGGTTTGCGTTTATAAACATTAACCAAAAATGTGTATCTGAACGGTGTGGCCATGGTTACGCCTCATTCAATAAAAAAAGATAAAGACAAATCGAAAACTAGAGATTGCAGTTATGTGGGCCCTTTCTGTATGAATGTGAACAAACATTCGACTATTTTCCCCAACAGGAGGAACATACTAGCCACACTTCCCAAACATGTATGCCAGAAATGCTAAATACATAATTCCAAGTTGGAAAAGGAAACAAAAAAAAAGGAGATCTAGAGACTCCTCGAGCTACAGCATTCAAGGACACTGAAGGTTACTTGTGACGTTACAAAGTCTGAGACCTAGTTACTTGGAAGAAAAAAGAAAGACCTATTCCAAGGCTGTAAAAGCTACATCACCATTGTATTAGCATTTATCACTGGGTTTTAGAGGTCTACTAGTAGTAGGAGCTAAAATGGGCATCCGCAGTATTTGATTTAGGTAGTTCCCACATACAAAATGTAACTCCACCACCAAAGCTATTGGCTGACTGCATTGAACAGCATGATGCACACAGGATGTTTAAAAAACATATACAAAGGAAAAAAAAAAAGTTGTGTTTACAGATACATTTACAACGCGAAATATATTTGTAATTAACACCCACGGGAGCCCACGGAAAAGTGGCAACAAACAAGCAGTCACATGACTGGACACTGGTCGCATGGTGCTTGCACTCTTTGGAGAGCTTCCTATAGACCTTTTTCGCAAGGGCGCCGCCATCTTAAATTGTCGTCACTTCCAGTATGGGCGAAAACATTGTTTTGCCGTCGTTACGCCAATGGAAGGCATTTAGGACATAAACGTAACTGTCACACATTCTCGTTTTGCCTCCCCTCTAATTTTTTACTATTTGCATGTTGAAACGAATATTTTTTCGTCGCCCATACCGGATATGCCTACTTGGCGGTCGGGACGAGAGTAAGCGGAAAAGGTCTATGGGCTCTAAAAGTTACTTATTAATCTTCGCTCTTTTGTTGCACTTGTTTTTTTAACAAAATATCTTGATGCTTGAGAAACAACAAGTATAAGAAAACCATCACTTCCATTTCGACTCGTACAATAACAAACAAAAGCTTTGCAATTTTCTGTTTGAAGGGGTGTGATAGCACATGTTTTAGTTTCTAACATGTCGGTTCCCCCAAAGCGACGCCGCCGCTCGACGAAGGGCTGCAGTCCTCGTGATCGTCGAGCAGCGGTGTCGCCTCGGGGGAACTGACATGTTAGAAACTAAAACATGCGACATCGCACCCCTTCGAACAGAAAATGACAAAACTTTTGTTTGTTGTCCTATAAAAGTAAAAACAGAAGTGACGATTTTCTTATACTTGTTTCTCAAACATAAAAATATTTTGTCAAAAAAATAAGTGCAACAAAAAAAAAAAAGATTAATAAGTAACTTTTAGAGTCCATAGAAAGCTCCCCAAAGAGTGCAAGCACCACGTGACGAGTGGCCAGTCACGTGACTGCTAGTTGCCACTTCCCAACGGGCCCCCGCGGGCGCCAAGAACAAATTTAAACAAAAAACAAAAACAATAAAGCTCTGAAGGAATTATTTTTTCATTATAAATTTATTTTATGACATTTTTTTCTCCTCTAGGGTGTTTAAAAAAAATATATATTTTGTCCTTTGCATTTTTTTTAGCACTTTCAGATTTATAGCAGTACACTTTCATTTCCAAGGTCAACGAGCAGAGAGGCGTCCACATGGTGAGACTTACATTCTCTGACCACGAGGTAGGCCAGGGTTAAAATGACTGTGTGCCCGCTGTAGATGTAGTCTCCACAGAAGGTGTGCTGGCCGTTTATGGACAGCCCGAACCCACTCAGCAGTTGCGCGACCCTCTTCAGTATCAGCAGCGGATTTGTGGTGTTGGCCTGAAAAAGGCGAACGAGCACAGCACCCTGAGCATGCAGCCACGGTAAGCTCTTACTGCATGAGATGGCCAAGATTAACATAGCCTTTTATGACATGTCGACTAGACCTCCCGAAATCGCACAAGAGCTCTAACTGCCTGATACAGTTAGCATAAGTTGGAAAGGGGAGCTCCTGGAAGCCTCGAAGTTGCAGCTAAAATTTTGCCAAGAGATTTACCAAACTTCTTCGGGAACATCAGCTGTCATGCTGAGGTCCTCAAAAGGTTCATTCTCAAGTTCTCAGTAACACCTTCAGGTATTTTCAGTATTTGTTTAGAGACATAAACATGATGTCAACACCCTCCTAATGGGCTGGCATCAAGCACCAAATCTTGCCATCAAAGTTGATGCTGCAAGTATGCATACTTCAATTCATTAAGTATGTAGTAGAAGTACTAAAACAGCCTCACAAATATATTTTAAAAAAAACAGTAAGCGACTATGTTTTAGCTACCACAAAATACAGAACATGCACCCATGTTTCACAAGCTCCTACCACCTATTTTTTGGAAATTTGAAATGGATAAGGCAGTTTACGTGCCCACCCCAGAAATATTCTGAGCTAACCTAGGTACTCCTCCATGTCAACTCCTACTCAGAGAATCCGGTGCAAGTTTTATGAGCGGCGTGTCATTGCAAAACAAAGCCGGAAGTCAGAGGTACAGCGCAAAGCAGGTTCGACGAGAGCAGTGCAGCCGTTTTAAAAATTAAAAGTTTTCACCAGAACCCTGCACTGCTCCTATACCGTTGGTTCGATCAAACAAGCGCCTACCCTATCATGTGTCCCTCTGCTTTTCTGTTCTTTGACCTGACAACCCCACCAATCTTTATTTTCTCTCAATTATCTTCTACCTTTGCACGAGCGCTTGATCAATATTTTATGGTAACTGCACTGCACTCTGTACACAATCCGGTTAAAAAATTAAAAAGTGAAAATAGGACTTACTTTTGGAGAACAGTAATAGGTTGTACTAGCAACTGGAACTTGAGTGACAAACATTGTAATACTCCTCATAAAGTATAAAAGGCCCATGATGAGAAAGACACGCTGCAGAATAATCCACCTGCGGAGAAACAATGGGAAAGTGCACGTCAGCATGTATGACATAAGTTACAGGCCCTTGGGAGGGAGACTAAAACCTTTGATCCCTGGACAACATTGCAGCCTGCATATGCATATAGTGATATAGCATGCATCATTTTCATCCTTTTTTTGTGGTATTAGCTATTGGACAACAATGCAGCCTCTATACTGCATAGAGCCATATAGCACGCATCATTTTCATTCTCTTTTCCTGGTCTCTAAATAGGAAATAGTTTCAATATCCAAATGAACAAACTATACTGATTGCATGGGAAAGGAGGTTACAAAGCCGCCAAAAGACAAAGATTTTGCGGGGTTGAAAATCAAGTTCCTGGTCTCCTCATTACCAGTGAGTTAATGTAGTGGTGAGCACACCTCACAGATAATGAGAATAGCCAGGGTTCGATTCCCGGCACTGAAAAATGTCGTCTTTCGGCGTCTTTGCAATCTTTATCCAAATCGACCAGTACGGTTTGACTATTTCGCTATACGGTGTGTGCACCTTGAAAATTCTTGAACTAAT
Source organism: Ixodes scapularis (assembly GCF_016920785.2). NCBI lineage: Eukaryota > Metazoa > Arthropoda > Arachnida > Ixodida > Ixodidae > Ixodes > Ixodes scapularis. The sequence continues at coordinate 18,866,568 of NW_024609868.1, forward strand.
ACACTGTTAAAACAAAGTGAAAGAATCAAAGATACTTAGAATTTACAAACAGTCCAAGCACTAAGTTTCTTTTATAAAGATCCTCCAAATTCACACATGCATCACAATAATGCTCATGACTGACTGAAATTCAAAGGCATTTCGACTTTCATATAGTAACACAAGATTCGGCAATTTTATGAAACAATATTACTAGGTAACCTAAAATAACTTTAAGAAAGGAAATTAAAAGAAGGCAAAGACAGCTGGCAGAACCCCCCAAATCACTTAAAAAAGTAATATTTGGTAGAATATCCATTATATGAAGCTTTGTTATTTTATGCCATTGTTACGGCAACTACTGGGGAACTCCACTGTAGGATTTCCAGTGAATTTCGGGCCACTTTTCTGTTGGTATAAGCTAGCAATTACTGCCCAATATACACAAGCATAGATCACTCTAAATCCACCAACAGAATTCACTATTAGTTATCATGCACTGCCTTGAAAACTTTTTGTTTTTTCATTTTGTCTGTATATGAATAACCTAGGACCACTAAATGTTCCAAAAGTTCCTCAGTCCATGGAATGTGTTTGTTATGAAGATAAAGTTTTCTGCCAAGCAGGTGTCAACCATGTCACTGTTCACATTGCCAAGGATGATATTTCGTCTGGCGGTTTATACTCATTTAGAAACCTAAAGGAGGTTGAGAGCACAAGGTCATAGCATGCTAAATGAGTTTAATATTTTAAATGGCAGTAGAACCAAAACATTTTCTTAAGTGCCTTGCTCTTGCACCTTTCTCAACTCTGAAACAGCTGCCAGAGCTGTGCACGCCTGTATTTTTGTTTCCACGAAGTTAAACGGAGCATTAGGTGCACCCCTACGAGAACACACCGGCTGCAGAATTTTCTTGCAGAGCTCCTAGCTTAAAGGCCCGTTCACACTCTTGCAACCGAGTACGACTGAGAGAGACGAGATCTCTTAAAACTTCTTAAATGTTTTTAGAATGAGGGAACACACTGGCGTCATCTGTGCGGTGACCCTGGAACTGCATTTCACGAGAGCAAAGGTTTTGCGGGATTTCCGAGGTCAAATGTGCGTAATACCCATAGAAAGGCTCGTTTATAACATTGACAAAAGTTTTTCGAGCCAAAAAAAGAAAAGATAATGCGTGAGAAATAAAAAAAAAATATGCCGGACCGCCGAGTGTACACTACTTCCCAATAGATGGCGCCAGTGTGTTCTCTGGTTTAAGAAGTTTTAAGGAACACAGGTTTAAGAGGTTGCAAGAATGTGAACGGGCCTTTAGGTTGAACTTATAGCTTCTGCTAATGCACTGATCACACAGAGCACCCAAGCTGGTCGGCACACTTTGGAATAAATTGTTGCCAAATTTCTTTGCGGCTATGTTTTGTGACAGAATATATTACAAATCCTTAGAAGTATCGCAACTCTACAAATACATTGCAAGCAATAATATGCCTTTAGACATATATTACAAATATATGCTACAAATACTTGCTTACAAATACGTTTCAAATATTACAAAAGGTCCTTACAAATATATTGCTTACAAATATGTTACCAATACTACAATGTTTAAAAATATATATTAGTGTAAGTCACAAGCGAGACTCCTTGTAAAAGCTGGGACGAATCAATTAACAGACATCTCAATGGTCAATCTTGGCATTATAGTCAAGGAGGAAGAATGTTTGCAAACCTTTGCACAAACAACAAATTTTCAAGCTTTCAAACAGCGTCTAAACATGTTTTCACACCCGAGAAATATTCCTCGTCCTTCAAGCAGGTAAACTTCAACATCAGGGCCTGGATCGGGTCTTTTATAATGAATGACACGCAAATTGACTCCAGCCTGCCCCTGCCAAAACGAAAAAAAGAAGCCCCTCAATGGATATGTAACCAAACGCTGGCCTACGGTGGCGGGTTTGAATCTCGGCCGAGGTGCCCGCAATCTGACTGAGGCTAATTGCATAGAAGGCACCGCATGACTGAGCTCTCAGTTGCATGTCAAAAGGTCCCTGGGCAGTCAAAATTGATCCTCAGTCCTCCGCTGGGGCGAGCTAGATGCTTTTCGTCGGTTTGGCACGTAAAACTCCCAAATTTGACTGATTTGCCGAGAAGATACCTGTAGCGGTGGATGAGCAGCAGCAGCAGAGTGGACCAGATGCACACGATGATTATGACCTCGGACACGTCGAGCGCCCAGTCTAGCGGCGGAAAGAGGTCGAAGAAGACGTCCGGCAGCGGCGGGTACTTGGTCCGGTCCGGGATGCGCTCGTGCACCATGGCCAGGCAGGTGAGGTTCAGGATGAGGTTGCCGGACAGGAAGCTGAAGGCCACCAGGGTCTTAAACTTCTCCTGCACGATGCGCGGCTCGCTGCGCTCGGGCGCCGCCAGCTCGATGCTGATCACCGCGTCGCTGCCCAGCAGGTCGCCGTTCTTGTCGCGCCTGTTCAGGGCCTTGCGGTAGCCGTCGTGCAGCGGGCTGGCGCAGTCGCCGCCGCCCTGCTCGGGGGGCCACGAGCTGCCCGGGGCGCCGGCCACGCCGTTGCACAGCAGCGGCTGCCCCTCAGCGCCCGTCGAGGACAGCGTCGTCTCCATGACCTGTACCATCATCGGGGCCTAGCTCCGGGTCGGGGCGCTGCTGGTCATCGCAGCCGCTGCGCCGGCTCGTGCCCCTCCTGCAAGGCGGACATGACGGGCTCACTAAGATCTCATGGAGTTTCAAGGTGAAAATAATTAAATACGGCTCGGGGGGAAGAGAGCTTCCGGACAAAACAATTTCGAAACTGCCGCGGCTTGCCCGTCGACGCTTCAATAACAAGCTTCCGTGAGAGGACTCGAAAGCTAGGCGTCGTAGCACAACGTCGGCTGTTGTTCAAAGCTTGATGAGAAACTTGAAAGAAGCCTCAAGTCGCGGACGACGCCTCGTTGAAAATATTCCCCGAACAAGCTAAGTCAGGACACACTGGGTGCCTGGACTTCGGGGGGACGAGCCCCTTTTCAAGTCCTTCCAAACCAGCTTCGACCACATTCGCGTTTTGTTTGCACCGACTGAACAGCAGAATCGTGACGCTCGCGTCAATACACAGACAAGGCAACGAGGAGACACAAACCATAGCGTAAACATGTCCACTGCCTCGAAGACCGCTGAGCCGGATTATCCATCGCGGTAGTAGTAAATCAGGCGGGTAGAGAAAGCGACACGACGGCAGTGGGAGCACTGTTTAGCAAGTCGCGGAACACTAGAGACAGCAGACGACGAACGAAAGGGCCAACAACACCGGACGAAGGCCCTTCAGACGGGAGGGGACTCGAGATTAGATTCCGTCCAGCTGTCTGTACTTTTTTTGTTTTGTGTCTTTTCTTCCTCAATCTCGGGCGAGTTTGTCGACGTCATACACGTCAGCTCTACCGCGTCATCGCAGTTTCGTCAAGAAAAGCGGTTGGTTATCAGCGACGCAACAGAAGCCCGATCTGGTACGCCGCCGGGCATATGTCACTGACAATTAGATCATCCTGCAGATAAAGGTCGCATCGCTTCGAATCAGACAGCCCGCTCGCTCGCTGCGTCGAGCCGCAACGACACTGCCTACAATAACCACACACACACGCACGAACAAGTCGCAAGCACGCAGTTCGTTGACCCAGGACATTCCGGCCGTGATACCTTTTTCGTGCGGTTGACATCAGAGGCGACGGAAGCCGCCGAGCTCCGCGGTCGCGAAGAACGCGGGGGCGTCGATGGTAGGGCCAGATCTTGTTTACGAGTAGCCAAGGTCTACCACGCACGCTTGCGACAGGCAAAGCGCGGAGCCTGGGCGCCAACGCGAGCGGCCATGCTTGAACGTTCAGCTCCACAAGGAGCGTTCAAGCATTCTTGTCGACTTCGTGTCTGAAGACGAAACTCGACAGACGCCACCACTGGCGCGGCAGGCCATGTGCGAAGCTGACCATATACGAGTACTTCGTTCTTTTCGCTTCTGGACTATGTTTCTGTTTCACTGAAGAAAATGACAACCTAGCCATGCTCATAGAAAAAATCGTAAGGGTGCAGGCGAGCTGGTGAATATTAACCATGTTGAATTAACCTGAGACTGGGGTGGAGAAGAAACATCAAAACGTAGAAGGGACAGAAAATAGACAGAACGACGTCTCATGAGACGTCGTCCTGTCTATTTTCTGTCCCTTGTACGTTTTGAAGTTTCTTCTCATGAGGCGTCGTCCTGTCTATTTTCTGTCCCTTCTACGTTTTGATGTTTCTTCTCATGAGGCGTGGTCCTGTCTATTTTCTGTCCCTTCTACGTTTTGATGTTTCTTCTCCACCCCAGTCTCAGGTTAATTCAACATGGTTAATAGCCATGTTCATTTGACTTTCTGTCAGAACAAATAGAGGCTCAAATAATGGGCGTCCGTCCCCGCCATTCTACGATGTGGACGGACAAGCAGTTTTGATGACAGCGGACCAATTCTAGGGAATGGCAGCAAAAGCCGGCGATCGCTTGTTCGCGCCAAGTCCCGCTTCAAACGGGGCAACTTCTCCCAGCAGCTTGACATCGCAACACCAGCAACACGGGCCGCCCGCGACGCCGCGTTCACACGCAGCAGCCGAATAGCTACGATTTGCCATCATCATCATGAAATTTTATTTTTCTTGCACTATTTAGACACACCGTTACGCGCTATAAACGTGTTTTTATACATTTAAATGGCGTTGATAATATTAACTCATCTTTCTGAAACGGTTTATTCCTAAAACGCGATTCATTTCAAACCAGAACCAACTCTTTAGTTGTCATCATCACCGCCACGGGGTGTCACGTGAAAATATCGCGTCCCTTATTGGCTGCTACCGCTTCAAACGACTTGTCCGACTCGCTCGTCCGTTTCGAGCTGGACGCGATCCGAGCCAGTATCAAGGAAAAACTAGCGAACAAGTCTCCAGCAGCACCGTAACTGTGTATACCCGAGCGCTCTCTGGTTTCGAGGAAGCGCTAAGGCACGAGTTGCCACTTGTTTCCACTGCGATACCGCTTTGTCTGGGTTGGACCACGTGACGTCAAAAACAAATAAACATATAAAAATAACTTAGTGCAGGCGAGCTCTGGTGTGCGTTGAACATGACGGTAAACCCCGATACTGCAATAAAACAATAAACAAGAAAAAAAAAGTTATCTGTTTTACTTTTGTCTGAGGGTTCATTGTCATGCTCAACAATAAACATGACTGCCATTCAGCCGGACTTTTTTCTTTTGTCAATTCATGATGATGATGATGATGAACTGACGAAAGAAAAAAAAGTCCGGCAGAATGGCAATGATGATGATGATGATGATGAACTGACGAAAGAAAAAAAAGTCCGACTGAATGGCAATCATGTTTATTGTTGAGCATGACGATAAACCCTCAAACTTAATACATGATGGATTAAGCCTTGAGGGCCCTTACGGGTATTACACAAGGGTTTAGAGGAGCGAAAAATTGTTAGATAAAGGCATATCAAAACAAATTGCTTGGCGTATGCAACATCGATCCTCCCAATTGAGGATAAACTGCGGTTGTCAGTCTTGAACCGATACGACTTGATCCCTTCGAATGGAAACGTAAAATATATTTTGTACGCTACTGCAGTTATTATAAAGGAAGTATTGAATGGGGTACGCGAATGACTCCCGAGATATGTAAATCAGGGGCCCGTGGGGACAAGGTATGAAGGAAATACTACTATCGAACTCAAGTCATAAAAAGCTGGATTCCTCAGCAGCTAATCAACTATACTTAGGTCGCTGTGGGAGCGAGGGAAACTCGGCTACCGCAGTTAGGCGGCGCGAGGTTTTGCAATCAGCGAAATAAACACGACAAAAAAAAAAAAAACAAAAAAAAAAAAACAAAAAAAAAAAAACCTAATCGCACTTTATCACATACCGATTACAAAGATGTCACCACAGAGCAAAACCGATCGTTAAAGATGCGCGCCGACAGAACGATTGAACCTGATTAAACAGTAGCGTGATGCTCAACTTCCCCGAAGAAGCGCGGACAACGATGACACAAGATAAGGAAACGTTGCCAACCGACGTTTTCACGTTGCTGCCCCCTTTCCTGCGGACCCTTTTCGGTGGCCGGGATAGCACGCGCGCCGATAAGCAACAACGAGCACCGGACGAACTGCGAATTCCTCCGTGCGTTCCATCTTATCTGTCAGCTTATCGGCGTCGTCCACGCAAACAAAATATTAGTAACTCCGACACGAGAGGCCTGCCGCTGTGAGTTATCGAGGCGTCTACGTGGCGTGGCGCGTGTAGCAGCGACAGCTCTGTAGACCCGTAATCTGCGCGCGATGCTCTTCACCATTTGCGTGTCGGTTGTTTTCGCGGCCACAGAACATATCTTGCCAAGTCGACATTCGACGCCCACCCAATTGCCGTTAAAAAAAAAAAAAAAAAAAAAAAAAGTCCAAAGACATTCCAGATACATTACGACGACCAATGAACCATTTGAAAAAGAAAATATTATTCCTGTTGTATACAACAGTATCGTACCCCTGTGGAAAGTCACGTGCAATTTGTCGGAAGGTTGGAACCATTGCACAATGGCGGAACAACTGACACCGCGGAGCGCGCAAGTCTCGTTAGATCAGATGGCGACGAAATTAGCATTCATATATGCTTCGTTTCACCATACGTTGGATCGTAGCCAACGCTAGGAGCCGATGAGCCAACCAAATAGCGCCGAAAGCGCAACGACACCGCGTTCATCAAGTGACGTTGCGGTTTTAGTCGATTTGTGTGCGTATTTTGTGTCCGCCACTGTGCAGAGCTACAAAAATCACATTTATCATTCCCATTGAGGATTACCTTTTTGAGCGCAGTTTTTACAAAAGAAGCCTTCTTCCCACTCAGCTCGATCAGCGCGCAGAGAGAAAAGGGAACAAATCCGTATATTGCTCGACCATATCCAAACCAAAGGAAGTACGTGGTCGAGCAGTTTTAGGGGCGAAGCTCCTTAAGGGGTATCCACACGAAGGAGAACTCCGCGGACGGATGTCGTGACGTCATCAACCCATTAAACTCCGTCCCCGGCTCCGCCGCGTGCACCTGCGGAGCTCTCATGCTAAAAGTACGAGGCCTCCGCGCCTCCGCCACGGAGGAGAACGGCGGCGCGAGGCCGCGAGGCGTCAAAAAGAGATGACGTATGTCTCACGTGATGCGCGCTCCGCGGAGGAAAGGGGCGGATTTCTCCTTCGTGTGGATACCCCTTTAAGGTATCCACACGAAGGAGAAATCCGCCCCTTTCCTCCGCGGAGCGCGCATCACGTGAGACATACGTCATCCCTTTTTGACGCCTCGCGGCGCGTTCTCCTCCGTGGCGGAGGCGCGGAGGCTTTGTGCTGACAGCACGAAAGCTCCGCAAGTGCACGCGGCGGAGCCGGGGACGGAGTTTCCCGGGATGTTGACGTCACGACATCCGTCCGCGGAGTTCTCCTTCGTGTGGATACCAACTCCGCGGACGGATGTCGTGACGTCAACATCCCGGGAAACTCCGTCCCCGGCTCCGCCGCGTGCACTTGCGGAGCTTTCGTGCTGTCAGCACAAAGCCTCCGCGCCTCCGCCACGGAGGAGAACGCGCCGCGAGGCGTCAAAAAGGGATGACGTATGTCTCACGTGATGCGCGATCCGCGGAGGAAAGTGGCGGATTTCTCCTTCGTGTGGATACCCCTTTTAAGGGGTATCCACACGAAGGAGAAATCCGCTCCTTTCCTCCGCGGAGCGCGCACCACGTGAGACATACGTCATCCCTTTTTGACGCCTCGCGGCGTCGTTCTCCCGTTCTCCTCCGTGGCGGAGGCGCGGAGGCTTCGTGCTGTCAGCACGAAAGCTCCGCAGGTGCACGTGGCGGAGCCGGGGACGGAGTTTCCCGGGTTGTTGACGTCACGACATCCGTCCGCGGAGTTCTCCTTCGTGTGGATACCCCTTTAGGGGCTAGCCATGTCCGTATGTCCGTCCGCCGTCCGGCTTGCCCCTGCTCGTGAGCTCACGAGCAGGAGCTCACGAGCTCTTGTTCGTAAGTTCAGCAGCGAGAGCAAGAAAAAAAAAATAAAAAAAAAAAAATAACGGGCTCTGAGATGCCATCCCATCTGTCTTCTTAAAAAAAAGAAAAAGAAGAAAACCACACATTTTTCTACTGACATGAATGAAAACGGCACCATCAGCACTACCTATGACCAAAATTAGTATCAAGAAAAAAAGAAAAAAAAAAAAGAGTAGGGGGTTCTGAGTTGCCATCCCATCTGTCTTCTTAAAAAAAGAAAAAGAAGAAAACCACACATTCTCCCACTGACATGAATGAAAACGGCACCATCAGCACTACTAGAGCCACTAAATGAGCTGCGCTTAGAGTATCGGCACTCCGTTCCCCGACATTGTTGTGGGCGCCGCCATTTTGGGGCTTGTGCAGAGCAGACGCAACTGCCGATCGTCTTAATTCAGAAGTGCGACTTCCTCAGCATTATATTCGGTGCTAGGAAGCCCTTGTAATATTGATTTGCTCTGTCGCGAACTGTTTAAACATTTGTGGAGGACGGAAAAGCGTTTCCAGTGATTTCAGATAGAGCTCCAGATAACTGGCAGCCATGATTTTAAGCCACAATATGGCCAAGTGTCATTACTCTGAAGCGTAGCTTATTTAGTGGCACTAAGCACTACCTATGACCAAAATCAGTATCATCAGCACCACCCGAGCTTCGCCCTAATCAACATCATTCACCACGTGGAGATGCGGTAATTTTTCTTTTTTCATATCTATGAAAAATGTCGGTCATGTTGCCACATGTCATGCACTGATTCCCAACAATATTACTGTGTGCGTGAAACACACACACACACACACACACACACACACACACACACACACACACACACACACACACAAGCACGCGCGCGCACACACGCACACACACATACACACACAGCGAGATACTGATTTTGCTACCCGTTTTTCTTCCCTTCTAATATCGACGGGAGGTGGCCATACAGTTCCGGCCCCCTTTTTTTTTTCTTCTATTTTCTGCCTCCAAGGTATGATACAAAAAAAGACCTCCCAGTTGCGGCGTACAAAAACTCTTCAAACGAGAAACCCCCCCCCCCCCCCCCAAACGAGAAACCCCCCTTCAAACGAGAACCCCCCCCCCCCCCAAAAAAAAAAAAATAAAAATAAAAATAAAAGAAAGCTATCAAAGCTGAGTTCATGAGCATGCACAGTGATGTGATTGGTCGGAATCATTTCGGAACACCTTTTGGAGCAGTCAAAAGTGCATTTTGGCGCAGTAAAAGGAACTTTTAAGCCTACGCACGCATTTCGTTTTCCCTCATACCAGTACGAATAATATGTGAAAATTCACGTGTTGGGCTGTTAAACTGAAAGAGAGTGTCTACGTTGTTTTCCCACTTCTGTGCAACCTTTTGTTAGCATCAACTGCACGACAGATTTGAACTCCTCGAACGCAGAACAAGCTGCTTAGTTGTGTGAAGAAGCTCCCAACACGGCAAGAAGATGCTGATTGATGAGGGACAGTATGAACTGCAGTGCATAGTTATTATCGAGAAACAATGAACGGTAAAGCAAATAGTATATTACAATGAAATAATCTTTAATGGAAAAATTTAGAGCATCTAAAATTGAGATGTTGTAACAAAGCCTCTGTATTAGCTTATGAACGTGAATAACATTTTATATACAGATTTCAGAACAACAAAAGTCGGCATGTGAATAATAGATATGCCTTCTTAAAAACAATATCTACGAGCTTGTTGTTCCCAAACTTCTATCCACCGCTCCAGCTAATTTAGTTGACATAAAAAACAAACCTAAAGAGCAGTCCATGCAAATATTTGAGCAATACTCGTATCCTTGCTAAATCTCAAATTTAAAAAAAAAAGTGAAAGCCGTTTACAACTCCCTGTAACGCCGAATTAGAGCACAGCTCTTGAGGAGGAGGAGGGAAGGGTACTGAGGGGAGGGTCAAGTGACCTTGGGTGGGGGTCACGTGACGATGACGATGACGTCATCAGTAACGATGACGATGCGGATACCGATGACGTCATCAGTGACGTCATTGATGACGTCATCAGTGATGATGACAATGACGATGCCGGTGACGTCATCAGTGATGATGACGATGACGATGCGGATGCCGGTGACGTCATCAGTGACGTCACTGATGACGTCATCAGCGATGATGACGATGCGGATGGTGATGATGACGATGCGGATGCCGGTGACGTCATCAGTGACGTCACTGATGACGTCATCGGGGGTCACGTGACCCCGGGGGTCACGTGACCCCCTGACTTGGGGAGCCACGTGACTTTGGGTGTCACGTGACCTTGGGGGTCACGTGACCCTGGGGGAGGGGTCACGTGACCTTGGGATCACGTGACCCTTGGGGAGGGGTCACGTGACCTTGGGATGACCTTGGTTACGCCGACGCCGACGGCGACGCCGCTCAAGCCGGGAACGGGCCCCTAAGAGCTGCGCTCTAAAATCAGAATATTGCAGCCCATTCTATATATATATATAGAATACCTAAAGCAGAAATTGTGTCAAGTCCTGCTCTGGAAGGGTGCTTTCCTCTTGGCACACAGGTGCACTGTGGCGAAACAAGATACGCAAAGTCGTGATGTCCCTTTTGCGATTTTCGCTTGACTGCAATACACCAGTGCGCGGCGAGAAACACATTTAACAAAGCTAATTCTAACCTGACAGAACAGACCACGCGCATACGAGAAACATTGGGAAACTGTTTGATAAAGAAGAAATCAAATAGTATATTATTTGACGCGATAACCAAAAGTTATGAAAATTCGCGCAAGCCTGCCATACGAATCTGGCCGTGTAGCGAATCCCGAGGTATTATATTTTCAGTATCAATTAAATTGAATTGGCTTTTAGCGCAATGTTAGCGCAAATTCCTAAAATTCTGGCTAAATGTAGCAGGGTAAAGGGGTGTCCAAACAGGACACTACAAAACGCACGACTCCGACAAATCGTGAAAATTGAAGCGGACGCGCCCGCTTCAAGCCCGCTTCAATTTTCACGATCTGTCGGAGTCGTGCGTTTTGTAGTGTCCTGTTTGAACACCCTTTAAGCAGTTCGGCGCAGTTTGGCACAGAATTCAGACCACTGCATGCATGGTGAAATCAACAACCTGCAGCGCAGAAAGTGTTTTTTGTATTTTGTGCGGATATCGTCGTTGCCCCATCATTCGCGAATGCATCTTCCGCCCGTAGATCACGAATACTGGCTCTCGAGGTCCACGCGTGTGCTGCGAGAAAGAAAGCAAACGCAGAGCCGATATCGTGCGGTTCGGGAAAGTTTTATCCGGAGTTCAAAGACTACCCAAAATTACCGCTAACCTTTTTCTGCCGTTCGTGTAATTCCGCCTTCACCGTAACCCTCTAACCGCGGCATAATTACAAAAAAACAGAAGTAACGCACACGCTTACATGGGTGCGCATTACCTTACAGCCATTTTCCTACCTTCTGATGTGACGGCGAGTTCGAGTATACTTTAAGCCATTAATTATCGCGCGAAGATTCAGGAGCGTCCATTAACTGCCCTTAATGGTGCTCGTCCCCGGCCATTAAACAGATGAGCAATTTCACCCGGGGAAGCACATTATAAACCTAATTGCAAAAGGAGAAAGAAAATTAGAGCAAGGAAATGTTTTGTTACATGGTGGCACAGTGCCGCGAGCTAAATGCAACATAAAAACAAAACGAAAAGACGGTTGTGTGTGCTAGCCTAGTAATCGAGACTCCAGCAAAACGGACGGCACCTAGAGGGAAAACACTGAACTGGCCGGAAAAGGTCCTTTCACGATTCCTGCTCTTCTCTTGTGGCTTCCGTGATGACATGTCGGTGGTTAGTGCGATATAACAGTTGTTCCGGTGACTTTGTCGTAACTGTAGCATCAGACCCAGGTTGCTCTGAACGCAATCTACGTGACCGTATGAACCAGACATACCGCGTTCATCAACATTCATCAGCACCGTGGAAGTACAGTAGGCAGGTCGAATCAGCTCTTCCTCAAAGAAAGTCAAGCCTCTGTAAGCTTGTTTACGCAAACACATTGCCGCAGGTTCGAAACAAAAAGAGGGTCCAATGCGGAGGGCAAGTTCGTCTGCTTCTTGCGCAGGGGGTAGCGGTGACGTCAGAACGCCGAGCCCTGATTGGCTGATCACGACCCCCTATCCGCGCGTCGTCTGCTCCTTTGCAACGTCGTCTGCTCGCAACGTCGTCTGCGTCTGTCTCACCTTTCCTGCGACTTTTGAAAGTGCAGAGGCCAGATTCACGAAACGATCTTACGCCAAAAATGTGCGTAAGACAAAACGTACGAACAAATTCGTATTCACGAAACGAAATTATCGTAGGTTTTACGCAGGTTACGACGGAATCCTACGACAGCTTCGAAGCTGTCTTACGCACTTCTTACGATCAAATCAGCATGGCTGACAGCGTCGCTCAGTTACACGGTCGCGACGACCAACGGACATTTATTTTTGTACGTGCTCTTTTCACGCGTCCCGACTACAAGCAGCAAGAAAAAAAGTAAAAAGGACTTGAAATCAACCACGACGAACAAGCACGCTGGATCCACCAACACCCGGGAACTGCTCCAACGACCACGATTCCACTGACCCCAACCAAGCGAGCTCTGCAGATAGTCCTAGCAGGCACTCCGACTCAGCGAAACGGTGCTCCTACGGTCCTTGGCCAAGACCGTCTGCCCACGACCGGCTGGCGTGCTGAATGGAATATGCCCCCGCGGCCCTTGTGAACCCTTGTTAACCCTTCCCGTATTATACCTTGATCGCTGACTTCAATTTTAGATTAAGAGGTCAATCTCTTTCTCTTGTCATCTCCTTGTTTTCCGAGTCAGCGGTGACTCTCACCGGTGAAAAAGCGGTGAATTTCTGACAGACGCAGGAAAGGCAAAGCAGCCATCGCTTTGACTAGCAGACGTAAAGCAGACGACGTTAACTGCGCCAACCCGCCGACGCCGTTAAAGAGTGAGGAGTCTCGCCGCACACGAAACGAGGGAAAAAGTATTTGCGAGGAAACTTGCGGACACTAACCACCCTCACTATCGGTTCTTAGCAAACAAACTTCGGCGCCTCGGGAGTCGGGACACCTCGCCAGTGAGTCCTTTGACTTCCCTCCTTGATGCGCGTCTGCTAGTTGTTAGACAAAAACAATGTACCGCTCGAGTTACTTCGTCTGCCCTCTCTAAAAGGCGAAATCAAGCTCGCTCGTAAAGACCTGCACTTCCGACGTTGCAAAGGAGCAGACGACGCTCAGATAGGGGGTCGCGATCAACCAATCAGGGCTCGGCGTTCTGACGTCACCGCTACTTCCTTTATCATGCGCAGAAGACGAAAATGCACTTGCGAGGCGTATACGCTCGCTCGCTGATGCCCCAGCGTGGTGCGTTGAGCTGGCACATGGCACGGCACGCGTCCTGTTTTAGACCGCCATATTTGCCCGATAGCGGCGCAGCCCCGTAGGTCGCTGGAGTCGCGAATACCTCGTTTCACCTAATTCGCGACTCCAGCGACCTATAGGGGGCGCCACCACCAAACAAACATGGCGGCTGAGTCCAGGTCGCGGCGGCTCGGCCGGGCCGCCTGAACAGGTGGCGCGTTCAATTTAACAGATTTTCTTTTGTTTAATGCCCAATTTTATAGGTATTTGAACTGAGACGGTTAAGTGTAGCCGGTGCAGATAAACTTGCAAAGCATAGTTTTGTTTTGCCGGTGTTTTTTTGTTCTTTTCGTGTCAAACTTTCGCTTCGGAGATTTCGTTCAAAACCGAAACTATGGGCTCCGGAGAGACGGTAATATACTAATCAGTTTTGATCATCTAAGGAAAGCGGCGATGACTATAGAATTGTTCCACAGAGAGTAACTTTTCAGCTAACTCGCGTGCCTCGACCATGCGACTTATCTGTCTGCGAAATCGAGCTTTTGTGCGTATCCGCGTTTACGAAACACCTCCAGTTGTCTGCTCGGCCAACAACACAGGCTGCAGGAAAATTACGAAAATTAAGCAACCGCTTCTTGAGCCAAGGACAATGTTAACCCGCCGGCGCCCCACTAAGCAGCTGATACTCGTATTTCAATTCAGGTTTTAGTGGCAATCGAGAAGTCATTTTGACGAGCGGGTTATGTATTATATTATGTACTATGTCCCATTAAAGCAATATTAGTATATCCTTCGGGTTGAAATATGAGCTTAGTTGACTAGCTATTAGGTGAGCTGCTGAATAAAAGTATATTTGACAGACGGAGACATACTACTTAAACTTAGCCAAATAGTTCTATAGCCGGTAGCACGGAGACAAACTGAAGAGAGTCTTCATTGAAGATCCGCGCAGAACCTCTCTGCATTGAACTTTGCTTCGAATCCTGAAAGGAGAAAATTAGTATTTTTTTGTGGCCGGTCAACCTGACCAATGTAGACGTATATTGCTGCTGGCTTCGACGTCCTCGTAGTATGAATATTGGAGGCGCGATAGGTCAAAATGCCGTGACAACATCTAACGTTGCGAGACTTGTCTCCCACCTTTTGAAAACAGATAATTTCCCTCATTCATCATTTGCAGCGAGCAAGTTTTCCTGAATCAAGGAATTGTGAAATCAGCCCAACTCCTTCAGTGTGGTCCAGAGGCTTTTTCGGCGAAAAGCAGCCACGATGAATAGCCAACGCACCGACCGGCGTGGGTGGCTCAAACTTGAAGCTAACCGAACACAACCAAACTCAACGAAAGCAGCTATCGGACCTTCCCATTTGCTTGACTGCAACATTGATGTTCCCTCCAGTATCAGTTACCAAGCAGTCGTCACTTTGAATGTGATTCGAGAAAGACAAGAAATCAAAAAGTTTTTCCGTGATTCCTCCCCATCCAAGAAATCGAAAGCACGCGACCGTGTGCTGTGGAGTGAACGGGCTTTCAAAGACGTAATAGAAGAAAACAATGTACTGAGGCTTCACCACACTAATGATCAATCAGGCAAACTTAAGAAATATTCGGACCTTCGTCAAATTACATTGTTCGCCACCGCGCCGACAACACGTCTCCGCGAAAGCCACCAGAGACGCGGAGGGGCGCGGAGCGACCTGGACCGGCTGGTTCCCGGTTTTCCCGCTTGGCGGCGTCCGTTTTGCTGGAGTCGCGAATAGCGCGTTTTAGAAGACCGTGTTTTCCCCTACGCTAAGCCTTTCGCTACCCGGAACTCTACAGCCGAGGCCATCTGTCGTCTGCAGACGCAGTGGCGGTTTCTTCGTAGCGGAGGGTTAGCGGAGGGGGAAACGCGGTCTACTAAAACACCCTAATGAGCTGTACTAGAGACACGTGAAAGGATGGGAACGGCACGGAGGAGTTTCAGTTGTCCTGTCTCCAGCGCGAGCTTCTTCGACAACGCTTGGGTGTCTCGTACATCCCGAGCGCGCGTGCTGACGTTCGAAAGACACGCCCTGCCGTTCTCATTCTGCTAGGGACTATAAAGAATAGACCCATCAGAGAAAAAAGCTCCACCTGTCGTACGCAACAGCAACTAGTGGCAGCCGCCATGCTGCAGGATAGTGCGCGCCGCTGCATACGCTGCCTTGGCCGTAGGCGCTAGTCAATTCCTGCCCACGATGCCAACGTACTGCTGCGTACCCCTCTGTAAGCAGAGTGGGTATCTGGACAAGTCTGGCGTTAAGGTACGTATTCGGAAATGTACTCGTTATCGGTTGACGGCGGCGTAGCCGCGCAAACGTTTCCCTGTTGACGTGCAAAAACGGAACACGAACCGTTCTCACGCTACGCTTCCTTGGGTGTTTGAGTCAGGTGTTTCTAATCTCACTTTCTTGCGTTTGGAGGTAGAGTTTTCAAGTTTCAGCTAGCTTGAAGAAATCAAGGCGTCAAATACAAATATAATGTTGCTCGTGGTATCGCTTGTGGGCGTGACAGCTTCGCGAGCGCCTAGCTTCAGGTATGCACGAGCTCGCGGTGCTTCAAACTTGCGCGTGTAAATTATGTTAGGTACGCATGAAGCCATACGACCTGACGCTTTAACCTGCCTGTAGTGCAGACATCTGTGCAGCGCGTGCTTTATGCAAAGCAACATGCACGCGCTTGCAACTTCTGCTTCACTGCAAAATTTGCTGCTCTACGTTTTTCAACTCTAAAATCCCCCTCAAGAAAAAGGGACTCGACGCATCAAGTAGGAACTTGTGTTGAATACGTCCTTTACTGGTTAACTTGCGCATTGAAATTTTAGGTCTTAATTCCAAGTAAAAAAACGCGATTTGACGAGCGACGAGTCAAGCGACGACACAAGCGACGAAAGTCGGCCACGAGCAACGAAAATGTTTCACTGTCGCTTGTCGCGTCGCTTGGTTTGGGATTTCTAGAAAACGACGCTCATCGCCTTGGTCGCTCGCTCGTCGCTTTTATGCGGTGTGCTTCATCGCGCGACTGTCCGAGCGACAGCGAAGCGGGACCCCTGCGCCTGTTTTGTCGCACATTCGGAGAGTACTGGCGACTTCTAACTACAGCCCGTAAATTATAACCGGTTCCTATCATTTTTTGATGACATGCTTGATGTCGTAACTACAAGGATCTTAGTAATTACCTTTTTCTTGCGTAGTTGGCCTTTATAGATGCGGCGACCACGAACCCCTCAACGAGAAAGTTGTAACTTCTGTCGAATCGTCGTTCCGAGTCCGATCGGCGCTTGAAGAAGCGATATACCCAATCATCTTTAACGGCTGGGAGCTGGGAAAGGTCGTTTACCCAACCCGTGATCGGGAAAACGCTACCTGCAGCCATACAGAGGCGAAGGGATCGACGAAACAAGAACGCTACAGTCAAAACAACCATGCCGGCCGCAACAGGGTCCTTCCCAATGGCGCCGGCCGCCCAATGTTGTTGGACTCGTTCAGCGGATTTTCGCTGTTGCCAGATTTTTTGAAAGGGGTCTATACGCGTTTTTGACCCCGGTTCAACGAGCTGCTATATTATGTCCCTGCAGAAGCTTGGTGGCGTCGCTCACGTTGATCATGACTAATCATTATTCGACGCACTTTTTAGCGTTGCTATATTCCGTTTCACTGTAAGTCTCACCACAGTCGATACTAGCATCCGATGGAAACAATCAACTAGCGCCAAAAGTGCTTTGTCACCTTCTGCGTGTACTCACACCGTAAGATGCTGCGCGTGTACATTGTAATGGTGGATTTGGTAGTTTTCGATGATTCGCATCCATTGTCTACTTAAAATCATACCTTTCAAATAGATAATTAAAATTTTAATTACTGAAATGTAATTAATAACCAAATTATACCGAACGCTAATCATTTTCCTTGATGGGCCCTTTGGCAGAGACCACAACGGCATCAAGCTGTTTCCTGTGCAATGCCTATAGTTTCGCAAGAACCATTTAACCCGTATTCGCAAAAAACAAAAAAACAACAACAAAAACACTTTGTTTATGCAGAGTACCACCAGTAGCACAGAGGCGGGCTGACAGACGAAACGACGAAACTTGCAACAGCACACACCACGTGCCAAGACCGGTCTTTCTGCACAACGGACCGACCGAGCAGGCAAGACAGGCGACCCGAGCTGGCGTGCCGTCCCGCGAGTGATTCACGGCCTCTCCGGAAGGCCGTGACGAACTCGTCCGTTTCCATCAGGCTGTCTAGCGGTCAAGTTCGCCGCGCACATCGAGGATCGCGTTACCAGAGCACCCGCGCTGCCCAGTGTCTCCTCGCGAAAAGCTGCGAGTGCGCTGCCGTCGCTATCGTCACGACTCGGTTTGCAGAAGTAATTGACTTTCCCGTGCTGGCAATTCGATCTAATCCACGCAGTCCTTCCAGGCTCCAGCTGCCCACACGCATACGTCCAAATTACTCATAATTATTTACTCGGGATCCATGCCACATAGAGCGAATGACATTTCAGCGAGCAGTGCCATTTGAGCAAACGAAGTTTCGTCCCCATCGTACGTGTCGATGATATTTCTGGACAAGTATGGCACGCAATCTGCACTTCATGAAGAAAGATTCGAACGGTAAAAAAAAGTGACAAATATGAATCTAAAGAAACGAACAATGAAACTCGGAATCACTGGAGAATCGATGTTTTAGTATGGAAGTTTATGTGGTGTGCTTTCTTTCTTGATCAGCCTCCTTTTGGATGTGCAAACGCTGACACCCCGAGTTCTGTAGACAACATTTTTTTTTCTCAGCTTTAGAGTTACCTATCGCAAAGTGGTTCGAACTGGAAGTACCGTCTACTGGTCCCTTTCTAGCTGTAAAAGTGCACTTCCCACGATGAGTGGTATTATCTTGACAGCCTTTGACGGTCAAAACCAGTTCCCATTGAGTTACGCCGCCCAAACCAAATTTCCACCTGGTTTCCCTATGCCACCTCTTTTTGGCATAATAAGCGCTGCATCATGTTACTGTCAAGTCCAAGCACCTGTGTGCCCAAATCTGCACTTTGCACAGCCCGCTATAACACATTATTTGGATCCAATATTGGATATCCCGTACAGCTTTATTTCTTTATTCGTTAGAAACATAACTTTCACACCTGCTGTCTTAATGAAACTTGGCACACTTTGTGCACAAACTTAGTGAACATCTCACTCGCCTCCAAATATCATCGTTCCAACAGTCCTACATTTACAGCGACGAGCGAAATAAATTTCCCAATTATGGTGGCGGCCGTCTTGCTTTTCGGAAAATTGCTCCAACTCCCTTTTCGGCCGCAACTAGAGAAATTACCCCGGTTCAACGAGCTGCTATATTATGTCCCTGCAGAAGCTTGGTGGCGTCGCTCACGTTGATCATGACTAATCATTATTCGACGCACTTTTTAGCGTTGCTATATTCCGTTTCACTGTAAGTCTCACCACAGTCGATACTAGCATCCGATGGAAACAATCAACTAGCGCCAAAAGTGCTTTGTCACCTTCTGCGTGTACTCACACCGTAAGATGCTGCGCGTGTACATTGTAATGGTGGATTTGGTAGTTTTCGATGATTCGCATCCATTGTCTACTTAAAATCATACCTTTCAAATAGATAATTAAAATTTTAATTACTGAAATGTAATTAATAACCAAATTATACCGAACGCTAATCATTTTCCTTGATGGGCCCTTTGGCAGAGACCACAACGGCATCAAGCTGTTTCCTGTGCAATGCCTATAGTTTCGCAAGAACCATTTAACCCGTATTCGCAAAAAACAAAAAAACAACAACAAAAACACTTTGTTTATGCAGAGTACCACCAGTAGCACAGAGGCGGGCTGACAGACGAAACGACGAAACTTGCAACAGCACACACCACGTGCCAAGACCGGTCTTTCTGCACAACGGACCGACCGAGCAGGCAAGACAGGCGACCCGAGCTGGCGTGCCGTCCCGCGAGTGATTCACGGCCTCTCCGGAAGGCCGTGACGAACTCGTCCGTTTCCATCAGGCTGTCTAGCGGTCAAGTTCGCCGCGCACATCGAGGATCGCGTTACCAGAGCACCCGCGCTGCCCAGTGTCTCCTCGCGAAAAGCTGCGAGTGCGCTGCCGTCGCTATCGTCACGACTCGGTTTGCAGAAGTAATTGACTTTCCCGTGCTGGCAATTCGATCTAATCCACGCAGTCCTTCCAGGCTCCAGCTGCCCACACGCATACGTCCAAATTACTCATAATTATTTACTCGGGATCCATGCCACATAGAGCGAATGACATTTCAGCGAGCAGTGCCATTTGAGCAAACGAAGTTTCGTCCCCATCGTACGTGTCGATGATATTTCTGGACAAGTATGGCACGCAATCTGCACTTCATGAAGAAAGATTCGAACGGTAAAAAAAAGTGACAAATATGAATCTAAAGAAACGAACAATGAAACTCGGAATCACTGGAGAATCGATGTTTTAGTATGGAAGTTTATGTGGTGTGCTTTCTTTCTTGATCAGCCTCCTTTTGGATGTGCAAACGCTGACACCCCGAGTTCTGTAGACAACATTTTTTTTTCTCAGCTTTAGAGTTACCTATCGCAAAGTGGTTCGAACTGGAAGTACCGTCTACTGGTCCCTTTCTAGCTGTAAAAGTGCACTTCCCACGATGAGTGGTATTATCTTGACAGCCTTTGACGGTCAAAACCAGTTCCCATTGAGTTACGCCGCCCAAACCAAATTTCCACCTGGTTTCCCTATGCCACCTCTTTTTGGCATAATAAGCGCTGCATCATGTTACTGTCAAGTCCAAGCACCTGTGTGCCCAAATCTGCACTTTGCACAGCCCGCTATAACACATTATTTGGATCCAATATTGGATATCCCGTACAGCTTTATTTCTTTATTCGTTAGAAACATAACTTTCACACCTGCTGTCTTAATGAAACTTGGCACACTTTGTGCACAAACTTAGTGAACATCTCACTCGCCTCCAAATATCATCGTTCCAACAGTCCTACATTTACAGCGACGAGCGAAATAAATTTCCCAATTATGGTGGCGGCCGTCTTGCTTTTCGGAAAATTGCTCCAACTCCCTTTTCGGCCGCAACTAGAGAAATTACCCCTAATAACGACTCAAACTCAATATATAAGAAGCGGAGAACAGCTAAATGCCCTTCTGTTTCAGCACTCACGCTCAACGTATCGGCTCAAAAAGCAAAAGTTTCGTTCGTGCGCGCTTCCGCCGCCACAGCTTGGCATGCGAAAAGGCGCCGCAGGCTGCTGAACGCGCCTCACTGTCGAACGCCAGCTCCTCCGCTAGCGGCGCTGTGCGCACTTTTCAAAGCGCCCCCTATAGTTCCTGCACGGAGCACTCTCATTAATTCAAACTTGTGGATAATAGACCGATCTCACCAATCAGTTTGACTACGCCACCGCTGCCGCAATGCTTCGAGGGAACTTTAGTCTTTCTGTACGTGCAACAACTTCGCTGGAGCTCTGCGCGTGCGGAGCACGCGACAGCACGAGCCCTCTCGTGCACTGCCTTTTGACCCCTGTGAACTAAAGTTATGGCGGCGTCACGCATGCCTTGATCGCTTGGTGAGGTCGGTCTATCCAAACTAACATGCAGGTCCCATCCTATGCGTCTCTATGGGAGAAAACTCCTGATAATTCAAACTTTGCTTTATTTAAACAAATTTTCGGCCCCTTTCGACTTTGAATTAACGAGATTCGACTGTACTTTCAATATATTCCACAAAGTCGCGATTTCTCACCCAAAGATTCAGCTTCCAAGACGGGAACGGTTTGGGTGCAGGAGCTGTGGGCAGTGCAAGCGCACTGCCCGGAGCTCATGCGGCCAAACGCACTTATTTATAAACAACGCGCCTTAAAGGTGCGGACCTATATTTATACAGTGTGGCGGTACGGCTGGCCGACTAAGAAGATTCAGCAAGATGCCTCATCTAGCAATTCCTACTTAATTTTAAGCAGGTTCCACGCGTTTTCTGTACGACACTAATTGATTTCAACCAAACCGCCACGGCTAACGACCACGCGTAACGCCGACAAAGCCCACGCTGCTACACCGCGGCGTGCGCTGAACTAGAGGCGCAGCAATTTCGTTCGCAATTCTCGCTCGGTTAATTAATTACAATCGTGGAAAACGTCCGCAGTCCGACTTCGCTTCGTGCTCTGCCAAGCTCGCAAACTAGAGCAGCAAGTAAAGGATTTCGTCCCTGTTCTCAGAGAATCGCTTTCCGTACATTTAAATCCTCACACCCTAAAACAAAACAAGAAAAGCAAACAAAGGAGGTATCTGTGGCTTCATTTTTACGCAGAGCGCAGGAACGCCTGACATAACATCTTGCAGGCGTGCATGAATTATAAAAATAAACAAAGACTCCAGCATATGACGCAAATAACCTCAGTAATAATAATAATAATAATAATAATAATAATAATAATAATAATAATAATAATAATATATAAGGTAACGTCTTTCTCAGAAAACAGGCAACACTTAACTTAGCCAAATGCAAGCCGCAGTCAGTCAAATCAAGACTGCGCATGCGCAGCGTGTTCAATGGCGCTGCGTGCCACTGCGCGTACGGGCATCGTTATCGTAACACAAAAACAACCCACTAAATTTCCCTATTGTTTGCTCGAAACGCCCGATAACGCAGCGCATGCGCAATTGAGCAGGCACAGTATCGGATATCGTTATCAGAGTAGAAAAACGATCTTGTAAAAGCTCCTACGTTCTTTCCTTACTTAGCTATCCCTTTTTCTTTCTTCCCTCTCCCCTCACAGCCAGAAATGGCAGACTTCCCAAGGACTGTCGTCCTAGTTCTTATTTTGTTAATCCTTTCTTTTCAACCTTTACAACGAGGCACTTACCGCAAGAAGACAAAAGAAGGGATCGCGCTCGTCATCGTCCTTTTTATTCCGACCTCCACAAATCGATTTTCGATCATTCACAGCCGACCTTCCTCAACCACCGCCGCGATTACTTTTTTTTCCATACTGTCGTAGAAAAAAATCAACAGCCACTCACGCACGAAAAGAAAGCAAAACGAAGGAAGATGCCCGTGCATTATCTTCCGAAACGACACCGGAAGTTGGCCGAGCGGAAACCGGAAGTCGCTGGGCGGAACTGGGGCTCCGACACTCGGAAATAGGGTGTCTGTGGGGCCGGTCCTCCGTCTGTCTGACGGACCCGTATGCGTTCGATGATGATGATGATGATGTCCGGCGAGACGCACGCGCCCTCTGTCCACAACCGCGGATAATTACGAATTAACGGACTGCTCCTGGCGACACATTAGCTAGAAGCTCTGTATAACATCGTGCACCGCCCAGGACCGGCCCCACTTTAATGGCGCGACCGATGGGAACGCAAAAACAAAACAAAATATAATGACGAAGAAAAAAAATTACTTCGCTCCGCAACCCATGACGCAACAAGCGACGGTGGGTTTGTTTGTTCTTTTTCGTCCTGTGGTTGCCGTAGTCACCACTGACCCAGAAAGGCTGGCGTGGTTGGGTCGGCTTTGGTGGGATAATGCTTCCGCTGCCTAATGAAAGGCAGGGAAGGTGACAACAGGAAGCAAAACGGTCCTAAGAGGGTTGCGGAACAAGTGCCGATCAAATAGTCTTCGAGGCAACTATTACGCCTGACGAGAAAAAACCCGAGACGCATAGAAACACAGCGGCAGAGAGCTGGTTCGGCCACCATGGAGATGGCTCAGATGGGCGTCTTGCAGGAGATGAAGGAGGTCTGACATCCAGCGCGCGCGTGTGTGTACCCATATCTACGTGTTCATCAGTCTCAGTTTTTTGTCGTTATGAATGGTCGCCGACTTCTTCAAGAGCAGATCGTTCTGATACTTCCCATAACGATACGATGCTCGAGCAAGGGCGTCGGCGGATGGTATCGTTATTGGAGTCATCGGAACGGTTTACTAAAACTCTCTATTATTCGCCTGCAGTGCACCGGTGGCCACGGCGGAACTAAAAGTCCCGTGTTGTCGAAATGCTTAACTCGAAGCTAAACTCCAGCGCCACCAGACTTCATTGTAACAACTGGACGTCGCAAGGCTGAGTATATATGTCGTAGATGCCGCTGGAGGGTTTCGCATAAAGAGTTCGACAGTCGAGCAGTCCCGTTTGGGGAACCTGGCGACCAAAAGGTCAAACTGCACGTCCGCCATTCTGGGTCGTCGACGTTAAGATGGCGCTAGAAGACGTCGCCATTTTGTGTCACGGCGAAGGCCACCATAACTAGCTGGGCGCAAGCCCCACCCGTCTTGACCTCTCCACTTACATGGCACCGTCCGCTAGGGTTGAAGTGTGATTATACACGGAGTGTCAAAGACAAACCGAACGATTACTGGCAGAAGAGTTGGATTAACGCCGGGCTTTTTCAATTGCGACCAGTCATAAACCTGTAATCATGCACTCTGCAATTTTCGCCTAGTTGAAGAGAGAGCTCTAACATTGCAATGCGCCAAAGTAGAAAACAAAAAGTTAAATCAAGTTCATTTTGTTAGTCAAATTTATTTGATGTAAATAAAATTAATCTAATTTAAATCGCTGCACTTGGAAACAAAGCGTTTCTCGCTTTTACCTCAAGAACCGTGCTAAAAATGTCCGACTCCTCGCGGAGAATTACTAATTTCCTTCTTTATATGTTTTTTTTTTTCTCCTAAAAGCCAAGTTTGCGTAAAACGGAAATGAGAAAATTGGAGTGTTTGCTACACAAATATTATTTCAAAGTTGTAAAAAATAAAAAATTCCGAGGACACCTAAAAACGTTTTATGAGTTGTGAATGCGAAAGCAGGGATGCTGTTCTTCTGCTCCCTTAGTTCATCTGCGGTGTACTGGCGTGGACGGCCACGTTTGGCTAATGCCGACGATACAGACGCCTCAGGCGCCGCCATGTTCCTCGGCGCCTGAAGGAGCAGAAGCGGCCGCAGCCCCCACCCCCCTCCGGCAACGCCTGACACAAGAGCGGCGGCCGAGCGCGCGCTCTCGTAAAGAGGCCGCCAATGGCTATCTGGGAGCCGTTTTGTTCAGCCAATGAGAGATTAGGCATTTCTTTCCCGTTTCTTTTTTTTTTTTTTTGTAGTGTGGTTTATCGAATAGTTAGTGCTTTTGCATTGATAATAATACTTGGTACGGATTTATACCACTGAGATGCAACAGTGAGATATAAAAAAAAAAACAAAAAAAAAACAATAAGGTTTGTATTTTACCTATTTTTCAGTTATGAAATCTGGATACGGCACTTATGTATATGTCACATATAGCAGTTGGCTCATTTCGAAAAAAAAATTAGACACTTTAATTGAACCTGTGCCGGCCATCTGGACAAACAAAAACAAAGGTAACCACAGTAATTCTTCTACAATATTGCACAGTAAAACTAAAAATACACAAATGTTCCTTCTTTAGCACACTTTTTTGTTGCGACTAACAAACCTTGTAAGAACTGTGTACTTCGGGCGGCGTACGAACAATACGCAATTTTGTTTTTCTTGAGGTGACAACGATTATATATGCAAGTTTTACACATAACAGGTCATCAATCAATTCGTTCAATGATTAAAAGCAAATAAAGAAAAAAGAGTGTCCATCTTAGCTTTTAAGGTATTTACTTCATAACTTTTTTTAATTTTTTATTGATGTAAGCCCCACCATACTACAGAAAAAGGAAGTGGATTTTTTTGTTGTTATTGAAACGGCTTCATTTTATTTTTCCGTATCTTTATTTGATTGCAATAAGACACTGTTTTTTAGTTTCCTTCGTGTTCTAATTTGTGTACAAAGGGAGATTACGTAATTGTGCACAAAGGGAGAACAATGATTTCTTGGGAAACGCACCGCTTTTTGTCCTTGTTCAGACTTCTATAGATCGACCTTGCTTGGTGAGCTTGCTCGATGAACAGAACAGCAAATGATAGATAAATGGAAAAAAAATATATATATATATATATATATATATATTTCGGGGACTATCCTTGCGGGAAAGGTTTGATTTAAGTCACCAAGAGTAAAACAGGGGTGATTTAAATCACAATTTAAATGAGATATCGAGATTTACGTCATCTTGATTTTATTCCCCAGCCTCCAGTTTACGGCAAAAAGGGACTGCTGGTCCCTACCGTGCCTGCGTTGGTGTAGGATAGGATAGATTACAAGCTCAGCAAAGTATACACCTGCAAGGGGTACCTGCCAGGTAACTACACTCTAAAAAATGTCTGTAAGTCTACCTTCACGCACACTACTCGGAGGGCCAATCACCGCAACTTGCGGAGGCAGCTCAGCGAATGACGATGCCAAAACATATGTTTAGACCAAAAAAAAAAAAAAAAACGCAGCCCGAGTTGTGACATTAAGCAATGCAAGCGTGACGTTTTGCATTGCTTAATGTCACAACTCAGGCTGCGTTTTTTGGTATAAACATGTTTCCGAATCGTCATTCACTGAGCTGCCTCCGTAAGTTGCGGTGATTGGCTCTCCGAGTGTTGAGCGTGAAAGTAGACGCACAGACATTTTTTAGAGTGTATACACTTGCTATTGCGTGTACAAGGCAACTCTTTATAAACAACAAAGACTGCTACTGATTTAGCATGCACAAACAAGCTGTCGCTTTCTTTTTTTTACGGTTGGGATGTTTTGATGATGATAAAAACAAGTCCTGCAGTAAAAAATCTTATGTGGGTTATCAAAACTTGTCCAAGTAAAATGAAATAATAAAAAGCGCCGATGTCGCGTTCGTGTGAACTGTCGCGTAGGTGTACACGAATTTTGGAAAAAAAAAACACACTTTTTTTCACATCAGTTACGAAACTAACATTGCGTGCATACGCATGTCAGGCGAATGCTAAACTAAGGTCGCGGATGAGTGACGTTCACTCAATTCCCGTCAACCGAGCATTTAGACGTCGGTTCGCTCGCGCAATTTCGGGAGACAACGGTTCCTATAATATACGCGACGCAAACATTTTTCAATTCAACCGCGCTCTGAAAGCGAGGAACAAACTTTTCTAAGGAAACAAGGAAAAGAAAACTTTATCAAATCACGGACAGATGACGTTTGAAAAGAGCGGGGCGAACACAAGTTTTCATAACCGAGGAAGGAACAAGACTCGAGAGAGAAAGAGCTTTCTTTACAGACGAGCCATCCGCATGCTCGAAGGAGTCGGGACAGCCCAATAAACTCATAGCGAACGAAAACGAGGCAGCGGGTGGACTCGAGCAAAATGAAATGAGTCCTCGTGCAACAACGTAAAAATATAGAAAAAAAAAAAGGCGGTCGAGTGAGCTTTTTTTTTTTTTAATTTGGGAACATAAATAAGGGTACACACACGTACAACGACTCACGAGGCACATAATATTAGAATAAAAAGAGAGAAAAAAAAAAAGAAAACAAAGCAGCGTCACTTTATTTGCCTTTCCTCATTTCTTTTTGTACCGTCATAAATATAAAACGCGATTATCAATCATTCCGCTATGCCGAAACGAGAAACTAAACCAGCACCACTTCCCCCTCATTTTTATTTCAGAAATACAGAAACAGAAGTGAGGCGGAGAAAGATGAAAGAGAGAGAAAGGCAAAACGGTAAAGCCTCTTCTTTTTTCTACTTTGCTTGCGGTTTTTATTGGGGACTTCCCCGGGGTCGACGGGATCGCGCCATTATTCAACCGAGTGTCCCGCGGCGGCCGCACACTTTCTTTTCCCGAATAGGGACAAATCTCTCTGGCGGGCGCGTTGCTAAAAACGGACGCGGGGCCGTCACTACGTGCGGCGGTCTCTTCGCGTGCCGGAGACCCATCGGACAGGACGGCCGCACCCATCCAACGCCGCGACCCTGGTGACGTCACCGCGGCGACGCTGCATCGCGTGATCTTCGGCGAACACGAACGACCTTTTCTTTCCTTACGCGTCAAAGGACAGGGTCACGACGACGATAACGTCGACGAGGAAACGGAGACGCCCAGTGACAGCGGCGGCACCGCGAGCTTCGCTCTGTGTGTCACAACGCGGCGGGCCTCTATACTCACAAAGATAGAGTCAGTGCGTTTATTTCTTCTTCTTTTTCTTCACGTCATTCGGAGAGTTATTCAAATGCGACCTGCGAAGTAAATGACAAAACCGAAAGTCACTAAAAAAAAGAAAGGTCATGGTCCGAACGAGCCAATCAAGCGGCGCCAGAAGTGCACCGTCACGACGCTTCTAGTGTTTTGTGCGTTGGCTCGGCCAATCCAATCTCGCAGAGGAAAAAAACGCCGACGTCAGTCACAGCCACGCGCTGGAGTAGGCAAAGTAGAAAACGCGCGCTGAGCTCCGGGCATTGTTGGAGTACGGCTATCCTCATCACCGCAGTGGTTGGACACGAGCCCGAGTGTCCGCCGCTTTGCGAAGGCGAAGCTGAGAGAAGTAGTCCCCTTTTTATCCTCGCAATTTCACCGCAACAAAGAAGCTTCTGAATCGGTGGCGGTCTGTCCAAGTATGCTTTGGGTGAGACTACACTTTAAAAAAAAGGCCTGAGCGTCTACTTACCCGCAAAACAATCAAACAGCCAATCTCTACGATCTACGAAATCATCTCAGCGATTGGTGAGGTGGAACATCTGTTTAGACCTCGAAATTAAGTCTGCGCTGCTTGCATCGCGTAAAGCCTCAATGCAGACTTCGTTTTTAGCTCTAAACAGATGTTCCGCCTCATCATTCGCTGAGCTGATTTCGTAGATCGCAGAGATTGGTTCTCTGAGTGTTTTGAGGGTAGGTAGGCGCGTAGGCATTTCTTAGAGCGTAGGACCGGTACAGCACGTCTCTGCAAAGCCATGATTATTCCAACCCGATATCGTTTCATGACCCCTTTAGTGTAAAACGAAGTATACGCATATCCTTGCTTCCGAAACATCATCTTCAACGCAGAAACGCGGAGAGGGGGCTCAATGTCGCTGACTCGCGAAAAAAAAAGAAAAGAAAGAATACTGGTATCTGACAAAGTAATGTCTGTTTTTTTTTTTTGGCAGGTAATGTATTAGTGTCGCTGTGCAACGAGCGTGTGTCAGGAAATGCCACTTTTGAACACGATCATCAAATATAAAAAAATAAGTGACATCAAAAGTAAAATTAGCAATTTTTTTTCCTTTTTGCTTCTTTGACGCAACGCAGCTGGCCGACGCCGCAAGTGTACGGTCAATTAAGTTCTGTCGAGCTGTCTCGGGCAGACTGAATCAGCAAATACCAGGAAGAGAAGGAAGGTGAGGTGTACAAAAGTTGGCAAATTAATGTTCCGGGAGTAACAACTTCTGTCTACGATTTTTGTTTTGTTTTCTTCATAACTTACAAGTGATAACCATACCCTAAAGTTTCACGAGTCACCACTGCGAATATCTTAAGTGATCCTAAGTGAGAAATTTGTCATATTAGGCGACGGAAAGTTAGCAAACCGTCCGTCATAGCAAAAAGCTTACACGAGCTTTAACGCCAGGTAAAACGCACAACCCCGACGTAAATATGTACACACACACAGATATACTTGTTTCCAAACAAAATCATACAAACAAATATTGCTGGCCCACGTTCTGCGTCTATGTAGGGCAGGCAACTTGAGTAATGTGACCCATGGTTCGGATTGCACAAGTGTCGAATCCGTTATCGGTGCATTCCAATGACATAAGGTGTATACATGGCATGCATTTGACAGGGCTGATACGTTGATATCGAAAAGAATTTCGCCCATATCTGGATCCACATGACACGACACTCGTTGTCGATAAGAGATGGATAACAAAGAGAAATAAATCGCAGGCTATTCGGCCGGGACGCGTATTTCTGAAACACAGCCAGATCGCTGAGCGAAGAACACCAATTTACTTACGATGACAAAACCGACAGATGCAGGGACGTCAGTGTTAATTGCAGCAGATGATATCACGGCGTGCGGCGTGTGTAGGACGGTCGAATGTAATCCTTTGCAATCCAGACTCCGTAAGAATTTATATAAATCTAGAACTCAAATCGTAAAGCAGATCACTCCACAAAAAGCCTGACACACGCGAGTGAAGGCGGGATGATAATGATGGAAAGAAGCCATTTCTAGAATTGAGCACAGAACACGATCATGCAATAGAAAAGGCTCGAGAATAACGTCCTACCTGCATACCGACTCGAAAGGGTAGAAACATGGCACCATGCGCAGAAACCGGTTTATAGAAAAAAAAAAGTATTTACGCATGCCCCGTACCTCCACCACTCTACCGCAAGATACTAATGGATTTTTAAAATTCCCGCACGATGGAAGACAATTTATCAGGAGCTCTAGCGCCGGCAGTCCGGCTTCATGAAAATAAATTAACCTGCCTCCCCCTCAAAGTAGGAAGAAACCGACGAATTCGGCGCGTCACTTCCAGACCACACTTCTTCCCGAACAAAAGGCCGCCATCAACGCGTTGACCCAAGTCCAGATCACTATATACAGCTGCAGTCACATCTCCACGCAATGCACGTTCGGAGACCGCATCGAACTAAACTCCGCCAGACGCCACTAAAACACTGAATTAGAAGGCGCCACACATAACACGAATTCGAGCCATAAACGAGAAAGAGCCGCTCACCATCACACCGAGGATGGACCGAGGGTGGTCCTTTCTTTCCCCTATTGGGAAGATGGCAATTTCTCCCGACCGCTAACGTCCCATCTTGACAACGCCGTGAGCGGCAAGAGAGATAGAAAGGGAGAGGAAATTCATGAAGCCCATCGGTTCGTTCATTTGATTCCGACTCCCCCGCGCTTTGTGTGAGTCGGGCTCCCCGTCGTTCCGTCCATTGTGGGGGAACTCGGGGTTCGCCCGGGAAAGCGCCGTCCCCAAAAGGGAAGCGAGAGCGATCGCCATCGGCGCCACCTTCTCTTCGTTCCCCCCCGCGCTGCTAGTGCGCCGGCGGTCCATCTTCGTTGTCTCTATTAAACGGGGGGCAACTCCGCTTAGAGTCACAGTCCTGTTATGAGGACGTCTTCTTACCCCCGCACCAGACCAGTAGTATTCGTAGCTTCCCAATGTGCTTTTCGTCTTTAAAAAAAGGAACTTCGATCCTATAGGAGCAGCCACACTGCTACACCATACAACAACAACAACAAAACAAACACACACACACACACACACACACACACACACACACACACACACACACACACACACACACACACACACACACACACACACACACACACACACACACACACACACACACACACACACACACACACACACACACACACACACACACACACACACACACACACACACAGTCTGCAGACATTCTTTGTGGCGTGTTTCTTCCTTGTAAGACCGCTGATCGTACGAGAACTCTCTACATACACGTTCCAAGCCTCTATGAAGCAAACATGTGCTTCGAACATGCTTCAGCCGCCTCTAGAGATAATTCTGTCATCATGTTACCAGCGAACACCGAGTCTTTTGCATGACTCGGTCACATTTTGACAGGCTTTGGTCGTGGTGGCGATATAAAAGCCGAAATGCACGTTATGCTGCACGTCGTTTTTGGGATTTATTTCTTCTCTTTGACGTGTTGACGCAATGCGGCGTCCTTGAGCTTATTGTCCGTCGTTAAATGAACGCCGGTCGGATGAGCTTGATGCGGTCGTCTATCGTCTACTCCCCGGTCGTTTGTCCGCGATCAAAAGAAAAATAAAGAGAGGAGGCCTCCCTCTTTTATGTCTTTCTCCTCTTATATATTGCCGAACGCGGTAGCCTCCAGGGAAGTGTGGTAACTCGCAGTAGCGCATACTTAGCCTAGATTTTTTTATTATTATTATTCTCTTCGAAGGGACTGTGAATGATGAAATACGCCGAACCGCGTCCGTATATTTGGACGATTATAAAAGGAACGGTTCGCGATTACATCTCACACCCTTTGGCTCTGGAACGAACTGCAATACGTAATAAGAACTCGGAGCTGCGTTTTGTTTTTAAGATGATTACTACTGTTTACTATTAAGCAAAGAACATAACTTGGGCCAAAGAGAAAAACGTAAAAAAAAAAAGAAAAGTGATTAGCAGTTGATTTACCTAGATTGTATACAACTAAAACAAACACGAAAACATCAGTTTGAGTTACCGAAATATTCATTCATTCATTCATTCGTTTACTTTCTGTGCTCATGCCAAGGCTTGCATCATTATCAAGGTATGCATCATTATCAAGGCTAGACGCCTTGATAATGATGACTAACAAAATGGTCATATTCAGAGCAGCTTCACTCTATTCTCTTCCGCAAAGACCGTGCACAACGGTCTCGGTCGGGAGCAAACGCGATACAGAAAAACCTCAGACAGACTGACGCTACATTGAATTGAATTAAATGATTTAGAGTTTCATCCCTGAATTAAATCGAATAAAAAAACGCGGTGTTTTGTTCGAAGCATGTTTGCTTCATACGTATGAATGCTTCCAACATGTCTCCAGACAGTTTTTGTATGACCCATGTGAACACCATACAAGAAACACGACTAAGTACCCTTGGCAGTGTAGGAACTAATGACGTCACGAGCGCGATACGCATCGCGCTTCTCGCTGGCCGACTTCGAAGCGAAGGGTATTGAGCTCGCGCGCTCACGTCTATTCGTTTATGTACCCCTTAAACGTGCAAACGAAGAGGGTGCGCGCGTGACTGAAATTGTACAATATGCTCGTGCTTGTGGCACCTGCTTCGCTCGCAGGAATGCATTCCAGCTCAAGACTGCACGTGGCGGCAGCAGGCGTCCCTGGAGGTCCTCGATATTCAGACGCAGTGGAAGTCGAGGCAGAAACTATAGGGAGTATTCACTGGCGGCCATAACTGTGTGCGCGAATGCTGAGCGCGTGCTCATGGCGAGCTTCCACAGTTATTTTGCAAAGTGCATCCCGCACCACCAAGAGTGCCGGTCTTAGCAGCCTATTGATGTGAGCTCATTCTGAGCATGCGCTCTAAACAGCACCCACAGATATGGCACCCAGTGAATACTCCCTATATATAGCCTCTCATTCGTTCTTCTTTTTATATTACTTTTTTTTTTTTTTTTTTGCCGACGCGTGGTCTTTGCAACTGCGCCGCAGAAATGCAAATCGCACCCGAATAACTTTCCGTACGAAAGATCATGACGGCAGTGCGGTTAAAGTTCGAACTTTCCGAACTAAGTTGATTTCGACGCGCATGCTGCCCATCTCGACGATTGCCCAAGGCAGCTTCGCTCCGACGGGCAAGAATAAGAACATGAACGTTTAGTCTGCCGGTCGCTTGCGCCACTGCCCGCCAGCATCGAAAGAAAACACGCGACATCCGACGCTCTTAGCGCCCGCAGCGACGGTATACTCGACTTAGTTAGGAAAGCCTGCAAAATCTTTCGCCGCATTACGGTACAGACAGTGGAGGAAGGCAGGGCGCACGGTGAGAAAATCAGACAAAGACCGGCCACGCTTTCAACGGCAAAAGACATCGGAGATACGGCTCGTGTCGCGATAGAATCTGCATGTTAGCGCGAACACGACTCCGGTGATTTTTCGCATTTTACTTGCAAGTGTACTGGACGGAGGGTATTGAAATGTGTCATTTAAAGGCCGACGAGCAGCCAGAGAGGAGCAAACTCTTCCTCAATCTCTCCTTTTCATACCAGAATCCTCCTTTCTGCTGGGAGTAGCAGCTCGGAGAACCGCTCATGAGAGGAGGCCCGGGGAGATGAGTGCGAGAAGAGATGCAAAGAAGGAAAGAACTGGGAACCAGTTTTCTGCTCGGCAGAAGACAATTCTGCAGGTCGGCCTTCAACTTAGTACCCTGACTGAGCACTTTCCACCATAATAGCGGTAGTTTTAACAGCAGTCATTCAATACTGAGAGAAAAACAGAAAACCGACCTGGTGTAAGTTTTGAGATGTTCCCCAAAAATCGCACTTGAGTTTCGTGTATTTTCTCAAAGCAGCCACAGGTCGAGGCGTGTGTGAGTTTTGCTTACAGTCGAACACGAAAGATGGCGCCCCCGCCATTTGGCGCGCAGAGCTCTGTTGGCGCGTAATGCGTCCATTCCAGCGAAGCGCTTCGGCGTACGGCCAGTGATGGTCACCACTAGCAGGCCAATTCCAGTCGACCCTACCCTGACTACACTTGTCTGCCGAGCAGCTCGGCACCGATCCCGTTAGAACCGGACGGCCCTCTTCCCTTCGAGATAAGATAGAAGCCGTCTGCAATGTGTATACCTCGGTCACCGTATCTCCGGCGTCCTATCAGCTTGCCTCCCACACCATTGTGTACGTCTGCGCTCTCGACCACTGCAAGCTCTCAGGGTAATTACATTTCAGTGGCTCCCAACACCAGCTTTCTCGCGAAACCGAACTGAGGTTTCGTCACGAATTCAGAGGCGGCGTAAAAAAGAAGCAGAACCGTCGTTATCGGTTCGAGTCGCGGTCCAAGCGCCGCAGCTCGTTCCGCCCCTAAGCTAACAGTGCGGTGAAAGCTACGTGTTCATTAAACCAGACATGCTTTCATATTTCGCCAAGTGAGCACGCTCCTGCCCACACACACGCGCAGATAGCGTGGTCAGGCGATGAAAAGGAGGCGGCTGATTGGCCCGGTGAGAGGATACCTTCCACCGCACTGTCAGCTTATGGGTGAACGGAGCATACGCGCAGACTGCGCAGTGTAGATAAGACCAGCCTTCCGGCGGAGGAGTAGAGACTACTTACACGTACCGGCTAAAACCAGCCCAAACGACGGCCTCGCGTCACGTGACCGCGTTCTCAGCGTGCGCAGGTGGGCGGAGAGTGGAGTCACGTGACGGAATGGCGACGTCTTCATTCGTCCGGCTGGTACGCATACACGTGTCACCTTTCGCTTTATACTGTGTGTCACCCATACATCCCGCAACACTGTAAACGTAAACAAGCCATCGAAGATTTTTTTTTTCTCTTCATATGGAAGAAATGTCATCAAAACAGTGATGGAAGCGGCATTTGACCTTTTGAAAGAAGTTCTGTAGGAGGCAAAAAAAAAAAATATGGTTTGGAGCAGTTTTTGTTGTTTTTGGAGCAGATGCCAACACCTGTTAGCACATCAAGTGAAAACGAAAAACTGATTCCATCCCTAATTGAGTTTGCCTATGATAGTAATTGAGGGTTCATCTCTGATGCTGGAGAATATTACGTATTACCTCTTCCGATAAAAATAGATAGGGAGCTGAAGGAACACAGCGCCTTCTTTTTAGAAATAGGCACTGGTCAGAGTAGCTTCCATTTACAACGGTTATTAAAAATTGTTAAAAAATGAATCACAGCGCAACCCTTCTTTCGGGATAAAGCCTCTCTCTCTCCTCCCCATTTTACACGCGGTAGCTTATTTAGCCCGTAAATACAATTTCTGTAAAATACCACCAAGAACCAGCATATCCGCTAATTAACACGTCCATCAATAAAAGCGCGTGTCCAAGTTTTATGAACCTACCAGACTCAAGACTAATATCAAACTGCAAAAACAACCACCCGCGAAAATTATGAAAGCCTACACTCGCGCTTTTAAGGTGACACTGCTCTTTAGCGGCGTTAAAACAAGAGTTAATTTAAAGTTCGCTCCTCTTTCGATCGACAGCTGCACGGGAACTATACCGTGACTACCGTATTTATTCAAATATAGACCCGTGTTTTTTTTTTCCTTTTCTCTCTCTTTCTCTGCTGTTTTTTTTTGTTATGATATATTAATTTACATTTAAGACAAAGAAGGTTGACCCGTAATAATTCTGAGCATACTAATTTGCGTGCCTATCGCGCTAAACCAGGCGCCCCCCAGGTCAACCGCTGCTCCTAGCACTCCGGTGCAAAGCGGTGAAGCTTGACGAGAGCGACGCCCAAGTTGCAAGGTACTTTACAGCCACGGCACGGAGTCACGCGGCAGACATGATAACCGAGCGATCACACATCGGGAGTACAAGACCCTTGCTCTTCGTTATCACACTCGTCGCCATACTACTATTTTGCAAAGTTTTCTCGCGATTTTTAGTTCCCGACATCGCCGACATCGTCTGGAAATTTAGACGATGTCGGCATCGGCGATAAACCAGCCAGAGCAGTTGACGAGCAATCTCTCTACTTCATTCCACCCCAAGTCGACGCTACAGCCGACGCTATACGAGTCTATGGGACCAATCAAACATCATCCAAGCGCGACATCGTGGCATTTGTCACCTCCCTGTACGTGTTCTTTCATCGGCTAAATCTATCAACTGCAGCGAGTGTCCCGCGTGACTTGCGCTTTTAGCACGTGTTCGTGGTTGTACGTGTCCGAGCCTTCTACTCTGCTCTGATCTACGATGAAGCAAACTATACGGTGAGGAGAGACGCTGCGAAATACTACATATTTGTATCGTTTTTCTTTCCTTCCACGATCACGATTTCCCATTCTTTTCTGCACTTCGTTATAACCGACTTCGGTTATAACGAAGTGCAGAAAAGATAGGGGAATCGTGATCGTTTCGCGGTAGCCGCTATTTCGTTATAACCGACTTCGTATAAAACGGTCTCGACAGTGCGTTGCTTTAAGCCGATCTCGGCGCAGGTGTGGCGCAATTCTTAGCGAAAATTACATTTTGGCGCAAGACGTAGCATACTACTATTGTTCATGGCGCAATCTGGCGCAGATGGCGCAGCTCTTCCACCACTGCTACTGTAGCGGTATTAGCCCCGAGAGCGAGCACAAGCGTCGCTGCGGTCGCCGCGCCCGGATTGGGTGAGGTGTACTGTGACGTCAGGGGGAGTACTCCGCTCCGCGATCTCCCATCGGCTCGCCTCCCAGCACCGGTTTCCTGGTTTGGCGTTGTGTGCCGCAAGCTCTTCGAGGAGCTGGACTTCGTTTACCTGGTGTGCAAGACGTTGAGTTAGGCCGATATTGACGTGCTTCCGTACATTTTATAAGCCTGCATGTCCCTTTTACCTTTAAAATTGCGTTACAAATCCCGAAAGCTATCGGCGGAGGCAATTCCGCCGATGAACCTCCCCGTCCGTCCACACGACACAAGGCAATCTTGCGAGAGGTCGGTGAAGCGATGGCGCAAGCGTTTCAGACGCTGGAATTCTGTTCCTTCCACGTTTATGATTTAAGACGATATTACATCCCTCTTTCAAGGCATTTGAAGTGGCATTTATATCATGGGCCTTTGGGTGGTCGGCAAATTAGCTCGCGACCCTTACTCTGCGGTGCCACTCTGCATGCACTGGTTCGCAGATGTTTTCTTTGAAGTGCTCGTGGAACAGGGTTGTTTTACATAAATGTAGCTTCTTCGTGAATTAATTATATAGTTTATACACGTATGCAGGCATATTTCTTAGAAGCTGCACAATTACTGGAAATTCGTTTGTATGGTAGCAGCAAAAACGGCCGAATTGCCCCCAGTTGTTTGTATGATATGTATTGAACTGCCAAACTATGCACGGCAATAGTGCCGCAATATGGAATGTTTATACTTTTTCCTGACATTCTTTATTCCAGCCTATTCCGAAAATACACCGTTTAGTCTGAATTGTTATTTCCAATTAAAAGAGACACTGCTGCAGGTCCCCAAAAGCTTCCTGAGCCTCCAAACTCCCTACAGCTGGACTCTCTGACAACAGAGGAAAACAGGAGTAAAAGCAAGCATTCGAACGTCTGACCAGTGGCGGCAACGCTAGCAGCAGAAAATTTAGAACCTGTGAAGGGCGACAGTCTGCGTGAGAAAAGCTTCTGGTATTTTAGCTTCAGGACAATTCGATTTAAGTAAACTCTCAATTTTAGGGCTTAAGGGACAAATAACGAGCTAGACACCTTCGCTTACGTTTGTTATACATTACTTGAGGGTTGATATAAACAGGTCCACAAATACCACCCGTGTAGTCCATTGAAATACTATCCCGATCCAGCAAAGGTCAAATGCAAGCACTGTATACAATAAATCATGTCGTATTACACCTGAGACTGCGGTGGAAGAAATCGGAAGAACTTTCAGTAGAAGGAACAGACACAGAGAACCTTCTACTGAAAGTTCTTCCGATTTCTTCCACCGCAGTCTCAGGTGTAATACGATATGATTAGCTACCACCAGCTCGCCTGCACACTCACCGTCTTTTCACTTATACAATAAATGTTCTTTTTTTTTTTTACTTTGCCCCTGCACTTGGGCTGTCTTACTTATGATTTTCTCCCCATGACCCAGACTGTATTTAGCATGTTGCTCGAGCAGCATGCAGCTTTTCTGCTTCGGCGATTTTGTTTAAAAACAGATACAAGAAAATATAGTATACATAACCTTCCAATTCATTCAGACCATCAGCAGCGTTTATTGTGCGAGATGTAAATCTATAGTCATCCTGCAATTGTGGCCATATTTCTTTATTTTCATATACCAGCTCCGATTCATGCGTTGCCTGCCCTGTCAACCATGCTTACAATGCTGGTTGAAGTTTCGCCTGTAATTACAGGCCATACCTCAATAAAGCCACATATAAAAATTTACACTTCCCACGAAAAACATGCGAAAAAAAAATTAAATAAAAACAAGCGCGCCGTCAGCTAGCGTCGTCACAGCCTCCACA
Source organism: Ixodes scapularis (assembly GCF_016920785.2). Classification (NCBI taxonomy): domain Eukaryota; kingdom Metazoa; phylum Arthropoda; class Arachnida; order Ixodida; family Ixodidae; genus Ixodes; species Ixodes scapularis. The sequence goes on from NW_024609868.1 coordinate 18,904,708, forward strand.
GGGCGAGCGGGCCGAGTCGGGGAAAAATTCTCTCCTCGCCGTGACGTCACCCCGGTTCGCCGTAAGGGGGCGCCACGCGAACTTCTCGGGGCTAATAGCGCACAGTTGGGCTATGTTCCCATTTCTTGTTTCATGAGTCCTTCTTCGGCTTACAATGTATACCTACGAAAAGCGTACATATGCACGCTTTCAACGTGTATACAGAGAGTTTTGACATCAGCAAAGTGACACGTCTGTCACTACAAGGAAGAAACACGCACCAGAGAGTGTCTGCGGACTGTGCCCTCGCGACGCTCCGCGTTTCTTAGGATGTCAGTCTTAGGACTTAAGACTTGAGTGGTCATTAAATTTCGATGCACGCCAGATACCCTTTCGAAGTAAAACGCGAACAGGTACCGACATCGGGTTCGTTTTGACACCAGCGTACAGTGGGGCCTCTGCAGTACGGACGGCCGCGGCGCGTTGGTCTCGGGCGTGGTCACGCTCGTTGCATCGTGCGCCTCGCGGGATCGATTTGAGGACCCTGCGCCCGAGTGCAGCCTCGAATTAACCAAATCTCACCGCGATCCGAGGAACGCCATTTTGCGTAATGCGTTCCGGGAAAGGCAGGGTTCGCGGAACGAACGTTGACCGCTTTTAGACGCGGGTTCAGCGGCGGACGAGCCGTTGGTAGAGAACCCCGTCTGAAATGCGCACACCATCGACGCGACCGCCCGACAAAGCGATCCTCCCACGGGAACCTGCAACGCTCGTGTGAACAAAAAACGCGGTGTTCCCCAGTAGACACGATGACAACATTATCTGGAGAAACGCCTCTGGAACGTTCCAAACATGCTTGCTTCTCCACGTGCTTCGAACATGTCTGCGGACAGTTCTGGCTTCACCAAAGTGACAGGACCGGAAGAGAAACGCCTCAGTCAGCGTCTGCAAACTTTCTTCTCTATGATGCACGCTTGAGCGCGGCCTCGAGCTACCATCGATCATTTTATTATAGGTCTAAAGTCTATATATATATATACGATCTATTTTGAAAAGCCGATTCGCGTATATATACACGTATAGAAACGAAAGTATTCTGCATCGAGATCGACCCCCCAAAAAAAACCTTTTCACCGACGCAGTTGCAAAAGAACGGCTTCGTGTGTGCGTCGAATTAATTTAACGGGCCCACACACCGTGTTGCGAGTTGTCCGCACGCCTGCAGGACCGTCAACTTGCGCCTGTCTTTCTCCCTCCGCCTCATTTGTTCGAATCGACCGCTTCGCTCGGCGGCTGTACCGCGTAGGTATAATATCTCCAGGTCCGAGTTTCAATAGCAGCGTCCTCAAATTGACTCTCGGGCCGCTCGCATGCCATACCATGGGTCGATTGATAGCCGGGGCTTCCAAGAGCGTCGACGCGGATATTGATAGCGGAGTGACGATTAGCTACGGGCCTGCCTGGCACGGGCTCTGCAGGCTGGAAAGGTCGAAGCCATACTATGACTGCACGCACAAAACAAAACTATGTACTTGTTTTCACCCCCCCCCCCCCCCAAAAAAAAAAAAAAAAAGCACAAAAAAACAACCAACAACGACAACAATAAAGTACCTGAAACAATTAACAATGTTAGGTTTTCTTTTTTTTTTTGTGTGTGTGTGTGGCGACTTAAAGAAGCTGTGCAACGATATTTAATTGGAATGTTTTTCACTTGACACGAGCTTACTGGCACACCTGGGACTCAAGGATACTCACACGCAACGCCACTGGCCAAGAAACTCCTTTGTTGCGGTGTAATTTCAAGGACAAAAGCGATCATTTTCATTCAATCTCTCCTTTGCAAAATTTGATGACGTAACGTGGGGATCGCAGTACACCCAAGTGACGATATTTGAATGCGGCTCATAGATTGGACCCGAGCATTGCGTGGGCACTCGACTTGGGCTCGTGATAATTGCTAGCTCGAGAAGCATTCGGGTAGTGACCCGTGTCCAATCGCTGCAACGACGACAACAGCCGGTCCATAACAATGTATGGAACTCAGCGCGTGTCCTGCGCTTTACCAACCCCAGCGCGTGGCTATAATCAACACTGGCGGCATATAATCGGCTCCAGATCACGTGGCCGCTTGTTCTGGCTGCGAGTTGAGGGGGTGACCGCTGCTCGATTTTCTTTATTTTTTTCTAGGACTTCTATTGCGTGGGGTGAAAAATGAACGCGTGTTTCATAGGTCATTAACGTTAGGGATCCGTTTTAAACGGTATTTGCGCAAAGTACAAAAATTGTTGCATCGCCCCTTTAAGGTACATCAGGGCCCGTTTGCTCGAAGCCGGTTAACTTTAACCGCGGTTAAAAGTTCACCGCCCTTCCGTACTAGGTACCTACAAGTACCTAGCCAAGTTTGACGAGGGCTGGATGAGCGATAGCTCCGTGTTTTATTATGGGGTGGTAGCTGGTGTCCCCTACTCGCTGTAGCGAATATAGACGCTTTACACACGCGCCAGATTGAGCCGCCATAGCCGCCCTTCTCTTGTCTTACCGAGATGCCGAGCCACTGAAGCGGGCGTTGACGGGTCTTCACAAGGGCCTATGCTGGGCACAAGAACACAGTAGCATCTAAAATGGCAATAACCTGTCCTGCTGTGGTAATGATAAAGTGAAGCGAACGGAATAAGAGGGAACAAAAACTGAAGGTCAGTTATGGCGGCGCCCATGCACAGCTGTTGTAAAGCGTCTATACGTGGCTTCCGTGCAAAGGTTCCGGAAATGGGGGGACCCAAAAAATGCGCGCTGCCTGGTTTTCGCGACGCAGCGCGGCATACATTTGAGCTTAAGAAACGATTTTTATTGCTCGTGGTACAAAAAATAGGCAAGGTAAAACTAAATTAACCCTTGTTTGGAAATTTTTTTATATATTTGACTGTATGAAGTGAAGAAAAGCCTCGCTGAAATTTCCTTCCGAGTTCGAAAGAGGACGACGAAGTTCAGTCCTAGAAACGACGAGAAAGAATTGAGCAGTGAAAGGCGGGCGGTACACTGGCAGCATGGCTGGCCAGAATGTAAGAACTGTATTATAACACCGTCATAAATTGAAAAACCTGTAACTCGGCTTCAGTAAAAATTAACCTATTAGTAAATTACCCGAACATCGAGAAGAACGCTGAAAGTGTAATTCTACGATCCGCGCGCGCTGGCCTTCATCTTATAAAAGATTTGAAGTAAATAATCATAATAAATCTTTGACGAACGCGCGTGCACGGCAAAATTTGTTTTAGGCTTTTTGCTTCAGAACAGTTATTACAGCAGAAGCCAGCAGGTGCAGCGCGTGTGACACTCGTAGCATGCACCTCGGTGCTTTTGAAATTTAGCAAAAGGTCTATGGGAACGCTCTCTACTTTTGTGTGCTATCAATACCCGGCCGATTGAGTCAAGGCAATCCACTTTCCAAAGACGTTGCCATGCCGACAACTATCGCGTTCATTTAGGCTTAGGAATGGCCAGAGTCGAAAGTCTATCTCAAAAATGCGGCGAGGTCATTGCTCATGTTTTGAGTTTTAAGTGAGGTAAGGCAACGCGAAAACCTCCTGCACCATTCATTGCTGACTAACGCGCCCGCTACTGCAGCTACTACGACGTATTAGTTCCAAAGCGAGCGGCGCTCACTCAGCGGGGCACCGCCATGTTTCCCCGCCGTCCTTACTCTGCCGGTCACGTGACCCGAAAATTTCCCTCGTAGGGAAATCCGGTTAACCGCGGTTAGTTAAGGGGTATTCACACGAGGGAGAAATCCCGGGGATTTCTCCCCGGCACGCGCATCCCACGACGAAAACATCAAGCTTTGCGATGTGCCAAAGCCTCGCGTTTTCATCTCGTGATGCGCGCGTGCCGCGGAGAAATCCCCGGGATTTCTCCCTCGTGTGAATACCCCTTTAACCAGCTTCGAGCAAACGGGCCCAGAAAAGACTAAGTGCGCAGGCGAGCTTGTGTTGTACCGCAGGAAAGGCTACAAGCGCGAGCTTCTTGCTCAAGGGCAGATCTCGGCGGTACAAGCTCGCGTGCACCAAGGGCAGCTGCCAACGCTAAGAGCTCGCGCTTCTGGCATTCGCTGCGGTACAACATAAGGTGAAACGGAATGTAATCGTGTCGTTTAGCATCTTAAACTGTAGTGCAAAGGAAAAAAAAAAATTTAGTCGGAGGAACAGACACGTTGAGACGCTCCCTCCTCTGCCTGTTCCTTCGACTAAGTTTTATTTTTATTTTTCTGCACCATCTTCAGGTGTTAAACGATGCGATTAAGATACATGTATGCGGATTTAATTGTTATTTCATCAAAACGTACACGTTCCAAAAGCAAAAATAAAGTTTCGTTTCTTTTTATTTGACAGGTGTATTAATTCTAAGAACTATTTCTCGAAGTCCATGAACTATATGCATTAAGCTTAATAGACTAAGTGACTTGCGTGTCGTTTGCGCCCTTACTTCTTCTGTGCATTAAGCTTGTTTTATAATTATTCTTCCGGGTAATATCGAGCATGGTATATAATCGATTCAAACATAATAACTGCAGAAAAAACTCCGTCCTCCAGAAAAAACTCCGTCCTCAGGAAAAAAAAAAAAAAAGTACTTATAACTTTGAAGATTGCTAGTTCCACGTGAACAGAAAATTTTACAGGAAATGATTTTCTCCGCGTTCCGCCCACTCGAGGGAAGACGATATTACCCTCGTTGCCGCCCACAGAGAGAATCTCCATGACCAGCTAAACGGTTCACAATCGAAAGTAAAATACTTGCCTAGCGCTGACTTCTGTGAAATTCTCGATTCGTATTCTCATTCCATGGTCACTCGATTCTATACACCTTTTCCACAAGGACGCAGCCGTCTTTAATGTTCTCACTCCTGGTACGCGTTAAGACATCCCTTTGATCTCTCCCCTTTGCAGGAAGGGGTTCGCGAAAAATGCGTGATTGTCATACATTCGTGCTTTGCCTCACCTATATTTTCTCGCATATGTTCCAGGTTAAAATGTCTAATATTTGTTTCTCCTTCCGCATACCAGACACGGAACCCACGTCACTGAGAACAAAAGGAAACGAAAAACGTCTATATTTCCCATATGGTCATTATTGCATTGACATTTGAGGCTGGCAGTCAAGTTATGACAGTTATTACCAGACGCTTCTTCTGGCTATTTTTTTTTTCGTTTTTATATATAAGATTCTATTTGCAGTAACGTAGCATATTTAGCCCCCTCCCCCCCCCCCCCTTTTTTTTTCTCTAGCAGACGTCGGACGGGTGCCGAAATTCGGCCTAATTCGTCTAACAATTTTTCTACTTTGCACAAATACCGCTTAGAACGAATCCCTGGTGTTAATGACATATGAAACACGCGTGCGTTTTTCACCACACGCAATCGAAATCGCAAAGAAAATTAAAAAAAAAAAAAAAAATCTAGCACCGTTTACCCCCTCAATTCGCAGCCAGAAAAAGCGGCCACGTGATCTGGAGCCGATTATATGGCGCCAATGTTGATCATAGCCACGGGCTGGGGTTGGCAAAGCACAAGACACGCGCTGAGTTCCAGACATGGTCATGATTCGGCTATTGTCGTCATCAATGCAGCGATTGGACACGGGCCACTACCCGAGTGCTTGTCGAGCTATCGATTATCACGAGCCCAAACCGAGCGCTCACGCAATGCTCGGGTCCAATCTATGAGCACCATACATATATCGTCACTGGGGGATATACTGCGATCCCTCAGCTACGTCATCAAGTTTTGCGAAGAAGAGATTGAAAGAAACCACTCGCTTTGCGGACGAAACAAGCGCTGTTTCCTCAACATCTGCCAGCCCGTTTCGATTTGGATGAGCATATCGTACCGGTGGCTGGCAGTCACAGTGCACCGACTAAATTGGCAATCATTGGCAATGTACAGCGGAGACACCAGACAGCCGTCTAAACCTTCAGGCAACAAATGTGACCTTCGCTTTCGACGAATCAACGCTCTCGGGCCTTAGAAACAAACAAGTCAACGCAACTGCTCAATATCCGCACGACGAATGGCCACAGCTAGGCGAATGGTCGAGCGTGTCGACACCCTTTCTTGTCGGGATATTTTGTAATCCCGGAACAACAAAAGAGCCCCGCAGAGAAGGAGCAAGGCCGAGCAAGGACAAGCCTTCGCCTTCTATTTCTCCTTCCGAGGTTTATTTGCGCTGCCTTTCCGCCCCGAGAAAATGTCGTTGGAGAAGGCGGCACCATCGACGGCGCCGCGACTTTACTTTTACCGCGGCGCAAGTCGATTGTCCGGTCCGACGAAGCCCGCCGTAGTCCCCCGGATTGTCGCGGCGCCCAAGCGACGACGCCGCTGCCGCAGTTGCCTCATCGCCTCGCGTGCGACGGTCGGTACATGACGCAAACGTTGCGAGCGCGTCGGAACGAACCTTTTTCCAGTAGGCCTCGATCTGCGCAAGCGTACACCCCGTCTCCCCTGGCGCGTTGTCGCCAGGGGAGAGGGGGTGTACGCGTTGTCGCCATTTTCGGAGGGCACCATCCTGCGCGACCAACATTGTCGACACCTATTCGTGCGCGTATTTCTCACTTTCTGACGATTACACTCTGATTTTCGTAAACAGTGGAAACGTGTGTATACTGATCGTTTACGACATTGCAGGGTTCTTGAGGGCCAACGGTAAACAACTTTGAAATAAATTATCAGAGGAGGAAAAACAACACAATTGACCTTTTTCAGAGTTCGTTGAAGCGACCGTGGCGCACCCTCGTGGAGATAATTCAAAACGTTTGCGGGCTCAGTCCGTCCTCCCCTCACCCCGTTCGCTTCCTAGACGCGATCGTTTTGGTGCGTTCGTTGTGGAAAGTTTTTCTCGCTGTTTTCCGGTTGTCGTTCTCTACAAATGGCTGATGACGATCCCGGAGGATCGAGTAAATCAACCGTCTTCGACACTTCTGACTTTATCCGTCTGTACGCTTTTCAAGACGGATGGAGTGCCGATGCTGCATCGGTACCGGTCGTCAACACAGCGTACGTCGATCGGTACTTGGCGAAGGATTGCAGACAACTCCGGAAAGGATGGGCCTTCAAAGAAGCCTACGTCAAGAAGGTCATGGTGAATAACTTTGATCCCGACCACACCGTTCACCTTGTAAGGAGCACGTGTGCACCGTCTATGATGCTGGGACATTACAGGCAACTGATATCGCTTTCCAAGAGCGCCGATATCGTTCAAGCGTCTTGCGACTGCGTTGCAGTGTGAGTTTATTTCTTCGGTAAAACCCGTGGCGATGTAATAATGTGTCTTAAGGATTACAAGATGTGTCAATATTTGTAAGGCGTGAGCCCCATAGTCGCTATCCTTTCGGCAGATTTGTATCAAGATCCGTGTGTGTCAGTCGTTTGATCATATTTTATGCGTGACGCGATAAGTTATCTAAAAAAAACAAAACAAAAAACAAGATTTGTCGTCTTCGACTTTTTTTGTGGTACTTCAGCATGCAACTAAAAAGGGCCAAGCTATGTCATCGATCTACTTATCGAACTAGGTGACGGGTTGATATAAAATTCAGTAGTAGGACATTTTTTTATTCAATATTTTAATGAGTTTCAAGCGTAAATATATACTTTGCAGGTTGAGCGGAACATGCCAACACATAGCTGGCCTGCTCTTTACACTATGCGACAGTGTAAAGATCTGTTTTCCGTGACAACGGCTTGGCGTCCCGCCTCTTCGCTGCCCTGCTGTACCGTGCAAGCAAACTCGGTGCGGAGGCAGGTGTCGGCTTCTATGTAAACAAGGAGGGAGCGAAGTCTGGGTGATTCTGGTCTCGTGAAGATACCCCTGCGTCGTAAAAATCAGGAACAAAAACCTTGCTATGAATGACTAGCTTGCACGGAGTATTACGGGTATATACTGAGTTCAAACAAATACGAATTAACTAACCTCCAATGAAGTGGACGCTGCAAACACGCGAGTTCGCAGATGGCTGCCAAGGCGTCCCGTCGGAGTTCTGGCGTCGCAGCGCTTGAATCCATTTTTCTCTCTTGAGGTGCGCGGTAGCTTTCGGGAATCTAAAGAAGCTCACGTTCGGCGTGTTTTTCTTGCTGTTTGTACATCCAACAGCCGAGCAGCGGTGAGACATCGCGACAGTGCCGGACAGACGCGCCTAGCAATGCGAGCGAAGCCAGGCAGCGTACGAGGAGAGCCCGCAAAGATGGCACCTTTCCCTTTCCTACTCTCCCATCAAGTTCGGGCATGCGCACAAAATTCTCCGAAAAAGGTCAATTAATGGCGCCCCTCGTTTGCAGTTCGCAGAGGTCGAGAAGCACGTAAAAGTTTCTTCGCGCGTGTGCGCGTAAATTTCCTCGAAGCTGTCAGGTTGCGAGCGAAGGCAGCTGCAAGAACGAGTGCAATGTTTTCTGAAGTGAAACCTCTGGTCAAGATGACATGCTCGTGCTTGTAGCATCGGCGTTGTCTGCCCATTTAATAAAACGAAGAATATGGAGAAAAAGAGCGCACTCTGCGCCTCTCAGAAGCAGGGACATACTTTGTGGCACCGAACGCCTGCCTGTGGTGGGTTTCAAGAAGAAAAAGAAATGGATGAACCTAAAGGTGTTTTCTTTCCACGGAAATGTGCTTCGTCACGCGTGTTCGTTGCAGTTACTCGTAAAAAGACCGAGCACAGTACCGAGGGGCCGCGGGAGGCGTACGCCGTAAGCCCCCATGGAAGACAGTTGGCATTCATGAATTGTAAAGACGCGCCTTACGCTAATTACGTGATTTGTTTCTGCGAGATCCAGCCTCGCGGGAAACCAAGACCCGAGAGGGGGTTCTTCGGGAAAGCAGCCAGGCTTTTGTTCGAATGGGCTACAATGTTACGTTTTAAGGCGAAAGCTTTTTACCGAAGAGGGGCGAACAAAGGCAGGCACGTGCTATTCATAAACGACAGTAGGTGGACCCCAATTGCAATTAGGCTCAACGGTGCTACTCAGCAATTATGTTCAAAGTTGAAATCGAAACGAAACCAAGTCGCGTGATCTATATAAGTACTAAATTATATCCACCAATGATAAACATTCCATAACTGATGTGCTAGTACGAATGATAAGACGCTCTTATCCCGTTTTGGATTATAAAAACTGGTAACGAAACACCTCAAACAAATGCAAGATCAGAGAGGCACGGGAATCCCCTTTGCCATCGCTTTAAAATGGCTGCGCCCACAAAGCGCGGGTGTGCAGCCATCTTAAACAAAAAAAAGCTTTTTTTTTTTTTTTTTTTTGTTGTTTATGCTTTGAGGTGACGGACACAGTTGTAACTGCAACAACGCAGCACACAACACAAGCGCAAAGGTTGGCGATGCATCGAAAACGACGCTAATGGCCATGTTTCGCTCTCGCAAACACGGGCGGGCACAGACGCTGCAGGCGACGCTTGCACCAGCTGACAACGCAGATCTGAGCAACGGGCACCGCGCACTTCAGCATTGTTCCTCGAAGAGCAAACATTTGTCGGCTACCCTAGCCGACAACGAAAACAATAAAGCCAGGTGCAAAAGATAAAAAAAGAAAAAGAAAGCGTCATAGCTCGGCCAGATTTGCGAGTAGGACAAAGTTTGCCACAGCGGGAGCAGCGTTTGCGTCGCGTCGCGACGAAAGCGTTGACGCTTCGTCGCCCACCGCGTCGCGGCGCTCAGCCGCCGACAAAAGCGTCGCCGCCCGAGTGGAACTCGTGTTTTCCTTTGCGTTTGTGTTGTGACGGCGAGCCGAAGCAAGCGAGATTGTGCCTTATCGTCGGAACTGGACGGGCTGCTTCGGGAATGCTGTGCGGCCGTGAAGCGCGCTCGCTAAGCAGACACGTTTTTCGCAGGTCGCTGAGCGATCTCTACAACACACCGAGGTAGGTGCCTTGTCGGGTCCTTATTGTACCGTCGAAACGCGTTTCGTGGACAACTTTTCATTAAAACACGTTTCATGGACAGACGTTTCGTCGGCAACGTGATCTTACGTGGACACATGCTTCTGCGACGTTTCGTCGACAACGTATTTTTTGTAAGTGGACTGGATTACTAATTTCATTTCGCTCGCTGGAAGGATACCGGAACCATATCGGAGCCACCAAGGCGGCTCCGCTAAATTTTTCCGCTAGATTTAGGGTGAAATTTTTCCGCTAGATTTAGCGGGGAAATTTTTTCGCTAAATTTAGGGGGAAATTTACCCATAATGCACCGCGCGGTTACGCCGACGGCGACGGCGACGCCGCTCAAGCCGGAAACGGGCGCCTAAGAGCTGCGCCCTAAAAGGCGCCGGAGGCAGTGCAACGGAAAGCCCTCCCTGCGTTCTCACCGTGTGAGTGACTGTATGTGGTACGTGAAATAAGTGCATGTGATACGTGAAACCAAAGGGCCAGAGACACCTGTCTGGCCGGCGGCGTCGAGACGTATATACACGCCTCGACGCCGCCAATCACCGCGATACAAACGATGAGGAACTTGACGAACGACGAGGCCGGAATCAAAGGTTTTCACCCAAAAACGATGTCAGCAACGTGACAACGCGTATGACAGATTCACCTCATGCTCGGTAGGCCACATAAAGCCAAAAAAGCCAAAGGGAAAGAACGTTAAGACTGAATAGAAAATTTACTGAACCACTTGTTTATACCAAATATGGAAAGGCCACGAGAAATTATTACGTACCCAAGATTTTTTTTAATGAATTGCCCGAAGAGTGGCTCGAGATAAAATCCCCCCGAACAAAAATAATGAAAGGCTGTCGAAAACGTGGATACCTAGACAAAGTTAAAAAAAAACCAAAAAAACACACCTCTAGAAAATTTATTCGCTTCGATAATGATTAAAAAGCGCGACAGGACATTAAAAAGCGCTGTGTCTGTGTCTCCATCTGCGTCCGTCGTCCTGTCGTGCTTTTTAATCATTATGAATCACCAATTCGCCCAACTTTCTACCCTCGTCGCTTCGATAAGTTTAATTGTAGTTAACGAAGTGGCGTCAGTAATGCCAAAATCAACATATCCATATCATTCTGATGATGTGACTTACTGTGCAAAAGAAGAAGGGTGTGTCAACCCATGAACCGGCTCGGAGGGACAAGGGAAGACGACGAAGAAGAGAAGAAGGGGAGTGCGTGCACGGAGAGCGTGCGAATGACTGGCCGCGAGAACGTGCCGGGTCCCGAAAGACACCATCGGCCAGGGCAATCCGCTGCTCGCTCCTGCTGTCTGACCAGCAGCCTTGTCCCAGCGAGGGCAGCTCGTAGAAAGCTACGCTGCCTGGTTTCCTACTGCGAGAGCACGTGGTACGGTGACTCTTGGGTCATCGACGGAAGCAAGCTGCTCCCGCTCCTGACTTCTGCAGCCACAACCGGGGCCCGACAACGACAGCTCCAGACACGAGACCCGCTGCTGTGCAGGGTTGTTCCAAGACATGGTGTCTGTTGCGTTCCCAGGGGTGGAACGGCTGCGCCATTTGCGCCATTTTGCGCCATACGCATTTGTCTGCGCCATCCTGCGCCATGTTGCGGAAATTGCGCCACAACCAATACCTGGCGCCATTATGCACCAAATCGCAAAACGTGCGCCAAAAAAAAAAAAATAGTATTTTGTTTTGGTTTCGGTTTCTATCGACTCGATTGGCAACAATGAGCGCGTTTAGCTGGGTCGACCTTGCAATAATTTTATCTCTTTATTCTCCCTGTGTACCCCGAATCTTGAAGCGCGCGAAAGAAATCGGAGGTCTGATTTCAAGCACTACATCACCTGCTACTACTCTTCAACCATAAGCGGCTAAGCAAGTCGGCCGAAGTGAGGTCGAGCCGTTAAGCGTCAGATTGCCTCGGGCTCTGCGGCCCGGGATCCGGACGTCAGCCAGTTAAAAACAAATGGGCAAAAGATTCCTTTTAGTACTTCATTGTTAGAAGCTGGAACCGCATTCCCGCAAGAAAAATCGTGATTTGATAACTTCTGAAACGCGGCCCAATCCGAAACCTTGCCGGCCAGCAGCTCTCACGCAAGCGGTAGATCTGCTCGGCGTACTTTAACCTTGTTCCTTATTGCTTCGAATACGATAACTCCGTTAATCGTAGTCTGCTGCTTCGATATTGAGTTGCCCAATAGGATAAACTCAAAATTTGTTTACCTGTTCCTTCGCGCACCTGCACGCCCGTTGCTTAAGCACGTCACGTGGTTCACACGTATAATTACTATGTCGAGCACGTGTGGGTTTTGCGATAAGCAATGCTGCTTTGCATTCTGAGCTGCTGAAAGCCAGTCAGAAGATATCAAGGGCGCTATCTTCAGAAACATGTGGTTATTCCCTGTTGGTTCTCATTAAGGCTCACACAGTTTCAAGTTTTCGCATCCTTCACAATGTCATCCGATCTAACGAGGTCCCTAACCGTGCACTCGTGTTCATATGTGCTGCTAAGCACAATTGAAATTGCTCCCGTGCTTGACTAAAACTCCAGCTGAAATGTAATGAAAACTAATCTGAGCTGCTCCTAACCTGCTCCGAAATGTAGTTTTAGCTGCTCCCAACCTGCTCCAAAACAGCTGTTTCAGCTGCTCCCGTGGCTGCTCCAAAGTACATTTCGTGAGTTCCACCCCTGCGTTCCCCTTCCTTCCATTTCTTTAACTAGGTATTCTTTTTTTTTTCTTTTAGTATAAGTATACGAACTCTTGATTTAACCCTAAAGAACCTAGCTACAATCATTATCCTGTTTAATGACTACATTTTTTTCTGGAGATGGAAAGAAACTCCATTTATCTTCCATGACGCGCTCTAGTGCAAGCATTCGTATTCTCTAATAAAAACAAAAAATGCGGAGGAATCTGTCGCGTCCCACCCACAAGCCAGTATTAGCTTATGTGGGATTTCCATTTGAACTGTATTCTAAGAAGCAAACACAAAGATTGCGTTGTATTGTAAATGAGAGGCGAGGGTCTCGCCACACCCTGCGTTTTTTACGCTGTCCGTTTCGTCTGTCCGTTTCGGCACAACTTGGCCAAAAGCGAGCATTACACCCTCGGCCCCTCGTGAGCCAATCAGAGGAGTGGAGCGAGCCACGTGACACAGGGGGAGTGCGCGCCAACGGATACGTTGGCACGTGCCTCGTTCGAACGCTCCAATTGGCTCAGCGGAGCCGCGACTCGCGTCGTTTTCCAAGTTGAGCTGGAACGAAGTGTAGTCTCAGAAGGAGTATCAGTTTCAAAAACGTGCCGCGGGGTTCGAGTTCCGCGGCGGAACTTATTTATAAGAACTCCCGACGGCTCGTGGAATGGGTTGCGCCGACGTGCTCTGGAGAATCTCCGGCCGTCGGGCGGGCTGCTATTTGTTTAATCAGGCTGGAAGGCACGCCCTCACTCACGGCAAACCACGTCTGGCTCGCTCGGCAGAAAAGCGCGCCGACAGCGGGTCGTTTTCATTTCTTTTCTTTATACTCTGGCCGCGATATCCGATACTGCGAAAGCCGCTGCGCATGCGCCAGATTATAGGGAGGTATTTTGAAGCAGGCACGATACTATAAACAGGATTAACACATCGTTTTTGCGGTTCGATATTAGGGAGTTTCAGGGAACCGTTTTTGTACATTCAATACGGAACAATGGGCCGTCCGGTACCAACTGCGCATGTGCGAGCCTTCTGCTGTAGCGCATGCGCAGTTCGTACCGGACAGCGCATCGTACCGTATTTTAAGAACGGTTTCCTAAAACTCTCTAATGGTACCTGGTAACGATACGACGATGCATGCGCAAAGGTGCCGGCAGACTACCCGGTATCGCTATCCGAATGTCCAAAATCGTTACACTAAAACTCCCGTATCTCATTTCGTAACATAGGCCAGTATACATCGGGAGATTACGGATTATTGGACTCGGCTGACTGCAACTTTGAATTTCGACTAATTTCCCCAGACGAATACGGTTATTTTGCGGCAGAGACTTTATGACGGAAACGAAATACTTTATTTTGTTCCAGAAAGATCATACCCACAACACATTGGAAGATTTTTTTTTTTATTACTTATAATTTTGGGAAGTTTTAAGTGCCGCCACTTTGACGACACACGCAACGGCTAAGTCGGCCCCTCTGCATTCTATTAAAAATTTAATCTACTACACGTTTTCAGGAGGCGATGCTACACCGTAGGAAACTGGATATCGCGTGTTGTAGGCCGGTCTCAAACGGATTTAAAAAGAAGATTTTCCGGTTCCTTTAACTCTCTCGTGTCATTTGTTTAATTATACAGTTAGTCAGCACTAATTGGCGCCTGGTGTTTCCGCTGCATGAGAGAAACTTAGGTGGTGCAGTACGCGACTGCGAGCCTCGGGGTCTTCAACGAGAGGTACACGAGCAGAAGCCGGTATACGACGCTCATCCAGAATGAAACGGACAGAGATTTGGGATTGGGCCAATACCACCTAAGAGACAAGGTCCACACATAACGCCATAGCATCTTAATGGCCAGTGTGAATGAGGTATAACGCCTCAATCACACTGGCGGTTGAACCACAACCACAACCCCCCTCCCCCTCCCCCCCCCCCCCCCCCAAAATCTTCCATTTTACTGCGGCCTGCTCTCCCCCCTCCCCCTCATACAGCATTTTGTCATGGGCGGGCCCCCTCCGAAACAAAATCCTGGCTACGTGCCTGAGTGAGAGGCCGAATCAGGTGAGCTTGTACTACCCAAAGAGAGGGTGCTATGTGTCTAAAGCTCGAGCGCAGAAGGCCTATAGCTAGACCTTTCGTCGGAGCACTCTTATGGTTCCTACCCATGACGTCACGAACAGGATTCTCAGTGGCGAACGAGAAGTTCGACGATGCGCATGAAGAGCAGGGTGGAAGCTTGACGCGATGTCTCCAATTTGCTGTTATCGCGTTTTCAAACCAACACTCATTCAAATTCATTGCATTAAAAACGGTGCCAAAACAACTTCGTGCGTGTATTTTTCAGCACTGTCGGTCACTGTTAGCGCAATGTCTCGACAGCCTCACATTACTTTTATATCCGCCAATGAAAGCAGAATTAATCCCACAACAGAGGTCACAGGGAGCGTTTAGCCAGTCGGGGAATGCTGACCACAGCTACACTCTACTTCGAAGGAAAGTAGCGCACCGCAGCTCGGAGCAAGTGGAGCACAACTCGCGTTGCAAAATTAAGGAATTCTGGGTTCGATCCACATCCCTTTCCGTTTGGATATGGAATGAGCATTGTACCAGCGTAGGGTCATGTACCGCCACTGCACGACGCACGTTCAAAATCCCCAGCCTAGCGGTCCTACCGCACTGGCTAAATTTCTCATCTACAGCAGACACACCAGACCAGCCCACAAGCTAACCACCCACTGTTTCAAAAAAAAAAGAAGAAAAAAAGATTTATGTCGACTTGTCGCAGGCCCAGTTTTTGAAAACTTAGAACCCTCTTGACATCAGCCGCCTCGACGGTTAGTCGATACAGCCTCTCACCCTCTCGATCGCAATGAATCGACGAACCTTCATCATGCGTCGATTCAACGGGGAGGCGATGGGAAGCCGACAGCAAAGCAGGCACAGCTTCTTCCAAACTGCGAGAGAAAAAAGAAAAAAAAAAAGGTCAAAGGGTGCAGAAAAGGGCGGACCGATTTTTCAATCTCCGCTACCCTCGCAAAAAGCGATGGTCTCCAGCACCGTGAAAGCTAAGTCAAGCTTTTTAAGCGTCGCATCGCTGTCACCTCCGGCCGTAAACTAGATCTCCTTCACTTCCCACCCCGCAAGCAACCCAATGTGCCAAGTCTGCCGACTCAGGAACATCCGGTCGACTTGAGCGAGAGAATTGACTCAACAGCCTCCACGTGCAGGAATCAACACGCGTCCAATCGCCTCCCGCTAAAAAAAAAAAAAAAAGTTTGACATCGCTTTTGTGCGAACGAACGTGGCCGCAAAACGACACTTTCTCACTGCACCGCAAAACTTCCGTCAGTGATAGCACAACCGCTATTTCGTATACATCCGCTAGACTATGTACATTGCGCGCGTGTCGTCCTGACAAAGATAAGGCGCCTGTCGTCCGTCCTCCACTCGAGCGACGAGAGAAGCAGCTTCACGATCTGTTCCTTCCGAGCCACTGTCGGCTCGGGAGGGGGAAGCTGCCTAAAACCGCGTTCACACTGGTCATTCATCGTACAAAACATTCAGCCTGCAGACACACACTGAGACGAGCCTCTTCCTTGTATGAACAGTCCTGTAACATTGTCATAAAAAAAAAAATGTATACCGACATGTTCGAGGCTTACACATATGTCTATGAAGCAAAGATGCTACAGCCGCGTACGCTGACAATTGTCATGTCTACTGCCAACACTGTGTTTTGTACGATGTACGAAGGCCGTGAGTGTGGCTTAAAAGCACAACAGTTAAGACTGCTCTTTCCCTCGCGGCTTCTCGAGCGAACCTATTTGCTCGTCGTATCAACGACAGACAGAAGAGAGCTCCAAAGGCTGGCTTGGATCTCTCGAGGCGATCGATGTGTCTGGGGGACAGGGTATACCGACCGCCCCGAGTTGTCCCTCACGCATTTCTCACGCCGCAAACAAAGTGCGGCGGACGCTATACAGGCCATTGCAACCAATCCAGCGCTGTGAGTGTGCCACGTGACCCGGTGCTTCGCGCGTCATTGCGCCCGACCAAGAGGTCACGTGGACAGGCCATCGGCGCTGAATTGGCTAGGATGGCTCGTAGCGTTCGCTGCAGTCCATTTTTGAGGTGACACAAAATGTGTAAAATCCCACAACGTCTTTTTTTTTTTTTCTTTTTTTTTTTTTCCCCTTTTTTTTTCTTTATTTTTGTTGGATGCATGTCCGAAAGTTCCGTGGGTGGGAAAGATCGGCAGTCTGACGTCGAAATGGTTTCGTGCAAAAACCTCCCCCCGATGTGACCTTTTGAGTCGCCTTCGCTCTTTCTCTTAGGACGCCAGCAGTTTTACATTTTGTATGAAACGTACTGGCGGTTAGGACGACACAGACCAAAAAACAAACTTCCAAATTGTGCTTCGAAAATCCTCCCTCCCCCAAGTAAAACAAGAAAGGAAAGGTAAGGGAAAGAACTGGGACACATTGCTACAAACAACGTAAAAAATAAAAAATAAAAAAAAATAAAAAAACGCGGGCGAGATGGTTGGAAACATTTCAGCATATCAGTGATGGAAGTGCCATTTGACCTTTTGGAGCAGGCCTTGTAGCAGGCAAAATGTTTTGGAGGAGGTAGTGGCCCTTTTGCAGCAGGGTCCGGCATATTACTTGAAAATGAAATAATGCTGCATTGAAAGCCCCGCCCTATTTTTGGAACAGAGCGCCTGTCGCCTTTTTAAGACAGGATATATAAAATTCAACAAAGTAAACAAAAAAAAAACATTTTTTTAAAAATAAATTTTATCTGCTCGTCAGATAAAAAATACAATTAAGTATGTCACACTGAGTTCTGATGCTACGGGATATTTAGTTTTATCAGCCTGCACTTCTTTTAAGGTATCTGCAGCAGCATCTAACGACCCTCACTGTTGTGGAATGTTTTAGTTCAGATAAGAGTTGTCTTTCGGGCTTCAAATATTGCGGTATCTGATATTCGCTGCAAAAATTCCGATTCATTTTCGGTGTGCTGGCGAAGTGCGTAATGATCGGATCACGGCGAGTTAACCCGTTGAGTGCGCTCCTTGGCATGCACCGACGCGCTGCAGAGAAGCGACACCCGCGGAGCAGACACCGCAGTCGCGCCAGTCGCGCAGTGCTTTGTGCTCCAAAAAGGACGTACCAACACTACATTCAGAGTTTGGTGCAACTCAACTATAGACGCTTTACACACGCGCCAAATTACAGCCGCCATTGCTGACCTTCTCTTGTCTTACCAAGATGCCGAGCAACTGAAACGGTAGTTGACGATCCTCTACAAAGGCCGATACTTTAGAAAAGGACACAGTTGAATCTAATATGGCAATAACCTGGCCTGCTATGGTAATGATAAAGTGAAATAAACGGAATAAGAGGAAACGAAAACTGAAGGTCAGTTATGGCGGTGTCCATGCACAGCTGCTGCAAAGCGTCTATACTTTGTTTCAGCTTCGGTGCGAGCGCAGCCGAAGCTACAAACACGCGCATGGAGCTCGTAACGGTGCCCACACTGCACGAGCCCACCCGCGAGTCAGGAATGCACAGAGCATTGGGCTCGCGCTAGCTTTGACTTCGCTGGTAGCTAGCCCACGGGAACAGGGCGGGCCAACATTAAAAACATCCACAAGCTCGGCCTTTTTTTTTTTTTTTTTAAATGGATTTTTTAGTGGGATGGTTCTTCGCCTCTGCGGCTTTGGTCTCGGATGTTGCTAACGTTGTTCCTTTCAATGATGATGATGAGAATGCGCCCTCGCAGTTTCGGTTTGCGTAACAGTTGCGGCGCGCAAAATACCGCGGTACCGCCACGCGCTCTGATAAGACTTCAATTTTTTTTTTTTTTTTTTTTATTGCTACATCTCATCTCGGCGCAGGCATGGAGCAATTCTTCGGTAAAATTACAATTTGACGCTACATGTAGCACGATTGCGTCCTTGGCGCAATTTGGCCCAATTGGCGCAGCACTTCTATCACTGGCATATCAGAAAACCACACGACACTCTCTCGTGTTTTTGGTGTCACAGCATTTCCCGCGCATGAGCAGTAGTAACATCCTAATCGCAGAAAACGTAAAAAAAAAAAGAAAAAAAAAAGTCTACGAAACGTTTTTGAGTGTACCGAATGCGCGAAAAAACATAGCGAACCAAAACTTAATTTTTTTTATTATTATTTTTTTCAGTAAAGGGGAGCGGAGCAAGATTTTTTTCCTAACCA
This sequence comes from Ixodes scapularis, assembly GCF_016920785.2. Taxonomy (NCBI): domain Eukaryota; kingdom Metazoa; phylum Arthropoda; class Arachnida; order Ixodida; family Ixodidae; genus Ixodes; species Ixodes scapularis. The sequence continues at coordinate 18,923,572 of NW_024609868.1, forward strand.
TCAAAGCCGAAGTGGACAAGTCCCAACCCGACAGCGCAGTGGGAAACGCGCTGGCCGGCCCAACCAACCGCCTCCCCTTGATCACCCGCTCTCTGCGCGTATAAGTATGGAGGCAGCAGCGTTGTCACGTGGCCAAAGATACACGCACGACTGGTCCAGCGGGCACGTATAGCTTCCACCGCACTGTCAGCTTAAAGGGACACTGAATTTTTTGCCAGGCGCTTTATTATGGTGTCGGAGGACTAGCCAATTAATATTTTGCAACAAAGTAGCGTATTTTTTTAATAAAGCCAAAAGACGCAACTGCTCGAAACCGAAACCGAAACCCGACGGAGGTCGGAGAAGTGGAGAGAAGAGAGTGAGATGCGGAAGTCACGTGGCTGCACCCAACCGTGTTTTTTTTTTTTTTTTTTCCTCTCCTTTTTGTAGCAGACGACATGCGGCGTACGGGAACTGTTCGCCGCGAGATTCTTTTGCGGTTATGTATGTTCCGCTCGTTGTTCTGTACTCCAAGATGAGTTGTTTTGTACATTGAGGAGTTGGAGATGAGTAGTGAGAGCCCGTGGTGAATTACCATGATCGGCTCCGAAAAGAATACACCCAAGATGTTGCGTGAAGAGCTGGCTCACATGTCCTGCGTCCGAAAAAAAGTGGCATTGTGCGACAGAGTTTCCGAAAGATCAACGGGATCGGGACCATTGGCTGGCTGCAATTCCTGTAGAACATATACGGGCACCTCGGAAAGCGGACGCTACCTGATTTATATGCTCCTTGCATTTTGTGGAAAGTGATTACATTGAGTTCGCAGGTGTCAAAACGGAAATCCCATACCATTTAATTCAGCGACGTGTCGTCCACAACATTTGTTTCTTTTTTTTTTTAATTCTTCAGTGATAATCGAAAAAAAAATGTAAACATCGGAAAATGTTTGGAAAAAAAAAAAAAAAAAAAAGGTTCCACGGGGATCGAACCCGGTCCTAACGCGCGCGGAGCGGACGTCTTTCCCGCTGAGCTACTGGGGCATCGCTTTCCTCGGGAATTTCTTTCCTTAGTAATAATTCAGCCGATAAACTGTAAGTTGGAAAGTTTGCTGCCGATTTTCCTCTAGCAAAAGCACTCCCGGGTCGAAGTCGGGAAGCACCACGCATTGGCGACATTCGCACCTAGTAAAGAAATCGTACGCGTGCATATTCAACTCGAAGTAGACACGTCGTGCTTGACGTTTGTGCGAGCGATGTCTTCAGCCACGAGAAGGCAGCGACGGCTCGGCGACGTCTTCGTGCAAATCGGCTTGGTGGTCGGGCGTGTCGTACGGGATGAATACCAATTCTTTTGATCAGTCCCAAATTTCTCTTTTAAAGGCAGACAAAATTCGCCGGTACCGCGAACGACAGTTCTGAACTAAAGGTCCCACGCCCGTCGTCCGCTGCCATCGCCGTCCCCGCGAGTCGAGTCCCACGATACGCGAAGCGACGCACGCACAGAATGCTTCCGGTTCTCTGTGGAACTTTTTTTTCAATCAACGTATTTGCAGCTTTTTAGAAGCCACAAAAAATGGGTTTCATATTTTTTTCTATTTCTAATATTGAGTGTGTGCCTTCAGTGACCCACGACTTTGATTAAATTTGGTGGTCGCATCGATACCTTAGAAAACGGCCCGTGACCGCGGAAAAGAGAGTGAGCGAGACTCGAACCGGCCAGTTCTTGATCGGCGGTTTTCGGGCGGAAAGAAACCGAATTTCAAGCCGCAAATTCTGTTCTGGGTAGTTGAGCTCTCACATGTCACGTACAACTAAAAACCTCGGCGAGCATAAATACCCTGTCAGTGTCCCTTTAAGGCTGCAGTGACACTGTTCGCTGCAGACACGATGGCAGAACTATTTCGCGGACAGTGTGCAAACAGTTTCTTTGTATGATTAAAGGGACAAGACCGGCGTACGAGGAAGAAGTGCGTAACGGGCGGTAGCTAGCGCCACCTAGCCAATGTGTTTCCTATGACGCGTTAGCAGCGCGGCTGCGGGTCGAACGAGTCGAGAAGAGAGGAAGAGTTGCAGCCCCCAGCGACGACCCGACCCGCTGACAACGCCTGGCCGGTCTCTTCTGAACACTTCGGTCGAGGGCCCCGCGCCGGCCGGGGCGGAAGAAGCTATAGAACCGTCCCAGAGAAGAGGAGACCGCTGCCGGGTCGTCGAATCTCGCGAGGGCCCGCTTTGTTGGCACACACGCAACATCGATTCCGCGTCCTTCCTTTTATCCTCCTCTCCCAGTGTACACTGCACACGCGCCGCATATAACAAGAAGAACCAAGCGACGACGACGACCCGCGCCAGTGGCGGCCCTTTTGTACTAGCCTGCCAAATGGCGGAGGCAGCAGCAGCCACGGCATCAAAGACGGGCGGAACGAGCGCTGCGGGGAAGACAGGCAGACAGACGTGTGCACGCAATCGGCAATGCACGCACGGGGACGTCTGTCGGAAAAGAAGAGATTGCCGCGATGCACGCGGATATCTGTTCGCGAAAAAGAGGGTAAGTGATAGCGAAATATACCCTATCACTGAACAAATCGCTGCAAAAAAAAAAAAAAAAAAAAAAAAAAATGTAACAAAAGAGTGCTTGTCCAGGTCCGCGCTCTACCTCAACCACATTTCCCGTTCGGTAAGGGACACGCCCATACGACATCACTTCGCAAACAGGAGTTCGATTAGCCACACAGAGAGGAGTAAAGCGCGAAACACACGTACGACCAAACCGTCCGATCCGACGTCCGATACGACGGTCAGAGGCGAGGGTTTCCAACGCTCTCCGATGCTACGAAATCCCCTCGCCCCCCAAGGTCATTCCGGCAGTCCGCACGTCGGATCGGACGGTTTCGTCGTACATGTGTTTCGCGCCTAACACTCGGACTGTGCAGGCATACAGGGGAAGCACGTAGAGATTAGGACGTGGGATAGAAAGCATTAGGTGCAGGCCGAGCTGCTTAGGAAACATCATAATCTAAACTCCAACACCCGGAGAAATTAGAAAAAAAAAAAAAAAAACAGGAAGATCTACTGGTGTATTCTTAAAGGCCGACCGGCAGTTTGATACTTTAGACCCATGTTCCGGATAAAAAAAACAGGACGCGGGATGGCCAAAAAAACATGCTTTTCGTGCAAGGCTCGTCAAATTATGAGGCGCTAGAGAAATGCAGCCTTCTGCGTTAAGTCCTTATTTCGAACTCTTTTTGTTCGCCTTCCGCCCATTGAAAAGCATGCGGGAAGGGCCTTAGAACGCACCTGGTATCGCATCAAAAAGTTCGTCTGCTTTCCTCGCCGTCACCATGGCAACGAACGCCGAATGAATAGAAGCACGCACGGTACCGCCGCGTGAAGCTAGCAACAGCTGACGCCATTTTACGAACGCCGTCTGCTAGCCAAAGCCGAACGCGGTTTGGCAGATCAACCCGCCCCCGCCGGTGCGCCGCTAGCAAAGACGACGAAGCTAAAACACGCCGACGGCGATCGAGCAAGCAACAACACCGCGGGACGACTGCAGCGGCGGCATTTATTCGGATCAAAGGCCGCCTTCACCGGTGCGCCGCTAGCAAAGACGACGAAGCTGAGGCACGCCGACGGCGAATGGGCGAGCAACAGCACCGCGGGACGACTGCAACGGGGGGGATCGGTGGCCGAGTGGGCTGAAGCGCACACCCAGCTCGACGCGCGTGGAGCGAAAGCTCGCGCTGCAGAACCCAGGGATCCTGGGTTCGAGCCCCACCCCTGCCCGTTTCGATCTGGATGAGCATCGTACCGGCGTGCGGTCGTGTATCACTACTGCGTGAGCACGTTAAAGACCCCAGGTTAGCAGTCGTACTGCACTGGCAAAATTGCTCATCTACAGTGTAAACCAGTGTCGCCTCATCCTGGCAGACCAACCTTACACTGTATAAACACTAAAAACGTCCAATTTGACTTTTGATTTTGACGACTGCAACGGCGGCATTTATTTTGATCACAGGCGCGAAATAAGCAAGAACAATTTTTATTTGAATCATAACACCCGATATCCAAGTTGGGGACCACATACCTTTGCTGGGTCTTTCCTGTGAACTTTTTACAGAGACACGGGGTGCGGCATTCAAAAAACAGCTCCGTTTGCAAAATATGGGGCCCTGAAAAGGGCCGTTTAGACCGCTGCCAGAACCTATAACTGACATAACGAGCACTTGACAAGCGGTTGGCGCATAAGTCGTCTTATGCATGCAGGCGGGTGACGGGCTCAGCGCAGCGGATCACTCGAAGTCACCGGGGCCGTCAGAATCCTCGCCCTGTCTGCGTCGGGGCTCTAGATTTTGGCGGCCGCGGCGACGAACGACTGGAATCTATCAGTGTTTCCGCGCGCCTTCTCTCTCCTAAGAAACATGAACTTTGCAAGGTGACCAGTGAAATGGTGGCTCTCGCGCTTCCAGATGGAAGAGAGTTTTTGACGTGGGCCCAGGTGCAATCCACCGTATTGGTGTGCGCACCAGTGTTCGCGTCGACAAAGTTAAGCTTATGGTTGACGGTGAGGTGCGTGAAGCGAGCGTCATCTGCAAGCTTGCGATAGCCAGCCCAACAGTCAGTAATTATTCTTGTTCCAGGTGGACCAACTCGGCTATTAGCCCTTGCAGGGTTTTAGCGTCACGGGTCTCCACGGGAACAAGAAAGCAGCACCCGCTGCAACGCGCCACACCGCCCGAAAACCCACTGGCCAGGCCTTAAATACCCGCGATGGTACTTGTGCCGACCGATCATACTCTCGTCTAGTTCTACAGTCACGCCTTCGCCACCAATCATGTCTGAATGCTTAAAGACGGCATTTACCACAACCTCCCGACAAAGGCTCGCCCAATCAGTTATTGTCTTACTTGCGATATCAGCCTCCCGCTGAATGACGGCGCACGGTAGGTTCTGGCATCCGGAGGATGATTTTCATGAGTTGGAGAAGCGTCAGGTGCGTGCGATCCTTCGAAAAGGGAACCGCTTCGTATCGAGACTTCGCCCCGGCACTGAACTTTGACCGACTTCCTCTTGGGCACCTCACGAATCATCCGCACACCCGCACGCCCCCCCCCCCCCCCCCCCCCCCCGTGTAGCCATCCGCAGATCTAGCGCGGACTTGCAGCTTGTCATCGCAGCTTCGCACTCTGGGACACGCACGAAAACCCAGGAGCCAGGAGCAGGCCAACGCGCTAAAGCAAATTAATTGCTTCAAGAGGGTCTTTCATGGCGCCAAGAAGACGGCACAAGTTGAACACCATGGCACTGCGATGCTCGCCTCTGGAAGAACAAAGCGCCGAGGGGGAACTGCGCGCTTCTTTGCATTTATTATATTTATTTCATCCGCCATTTTATACCTCGTGACACAATTCTAACAAACTCATTGGTTGATCGGTCGTACCACACCATCGCGTGACAAAAAAAAAAAAAAAAAAAAAAAATAAAAAAAATTGCCAAACGTATGTTTACGGAACGGCATCGTCACAGAAAAGGGAGCAGTCGAACCCAACAACAAAATGAAGTAACAAAGTGAATAAAAAAAAAATAAGAAGGGAGCCGTTGCGGTTTCGGCAAAGGTTTCGGACGGCGTCTTCTTTGATGAGAGGAGCTGCTCTGGCCAGAGCGGCCTGAGCAGCCGTGCTGGCTCTGGCTGCTCGGAATATTCCTTTTTTGTTCTTTTTCTTACTCTACAGGG